>NC_067222.1:54213118-54567880 GCF_019924925.1 Ctenopharyngodon idella
TTATGCCTCAGAAGGAAAGACCCCAGGTGGGGAAACTAAGGATCATTGGGCCAGCCACAGGGAGCGGTAGGGAGACGCCCCTTCCGCTGCCCCATCATCCAGATGTTCTGAGATTAATGGGGCGAAACATCTGTGATGGGTGGCTCTCAGCTGATAACCTTGTGGCCCATTGGCACCGGCGGAGGTGCAACAGGCAGAAATGCCTTGCAGGTATTAAAGGATTAGTTCACTTTCAAATAAAATTTTCCTGATAATTTACTCACCCACGTCATTCAAGATGTTCATGTCTTTCTTTCTTCACTCGAAAAGAAATTAAGGTTTTTGATGAAAACATTCCAGGATTATTCTCCTTATAGTGGACTTCACTGGACTCCAGACGGCTGTTTCAGTGCAGCTTCAAAGGGCTTTCCCGCTGTTTAAGCCACGAATATTTACAAAGATTCACAAATTATTTAATTCTCTCTGGGACACAACCGCAGACTGGGAGTCTCACGCTCATCAAGGCCAAAAAACCTACAGCTATTTTTGAAAACATAATTTACATTACTTTTAAGAATAATGTTGGAAAAGTGATAATATTGTGCCTCTTTTGCCCACTTTCATGTATGTTTTATTAAATGGCTTGACAATATGCTATGGCATTAATGTTAAATGAATAGAGTTTTTAGTAAAAGCACGGTTTTGTGAGCATTAGCGGAACTGAACGTGTCAGAATAAACATGAAACGCACGGATTAACTGTGGTCGTCGTCAGAGCTCGTGCAGCCGCCCTGGAGAAACTGTGACGACTGTTCGTGAATCGCTCCCGCGGTACTTTGATGGCACACAGCTTCTAAGTCACGAAACTGATCAAGTCGAGCACTAGCCACCTTATGATTAGCTGTGCACAGGCAGTGCAATGCCTCCCGCCAATTAATTAACTATTATTGGTTTAATCATGTCCCCACCACTTTTTGCCAGGGTCGATTTTGTTCCCTACCACTTTTTTCTCGCGGCACGGATGTTGAATTGTTATCGGTGGCACAACAGTGTTCTCTTGGCGCTTGTGCGCTGTCACGGAGACACAATTCATTCAGGTAAAATCACTAAACAAAATACACATAAACGTCCCTACTCTTGATATACAATCACTGATGAACATCTTTGGTTTTAATGAGAAAAAAAATAAAATAAATGATACGAGGGTGGATTAGAACCCAGAACCTCTGGTATGCCAAACAAAAAATCTACCGCCAGTCCATCAGAACACGTTGACAAAGCACACAAATTGTATTTATTGACTAATATAAATACTCTTGAGACTAACAATATATTGTATTATGGATGCAAGGATGACACTATCATATTAAACAATTTCAAACATGAATTATAGCCATTAAACATTAGTGTAATTGAAAGCCATTTTTAGACTCCAAAAAATATAACAACGTTTAATTTAAGTGAACTTAAAACAATCTTCACATAAACCCAACATAAATGCCATATTTACCTGTGCCCTTCCTGGTAGGAAATATACATAATTATAAAGTTATCAAACAGTCTGCACTGAGTAAATTATAAATTAAATATAGTTAAAATCATTATTAAAGCTACAAAAGTTCTTTAGTCAATTTTCCCTGTTACCTTTGTTCTTGTCTGTTTGTCTGTGAAATGGAGTAAAGATGCAACAGAGGAGATGATAAAAAACATGTTTCGGAGCACCTTAAGCATGCACCAACAAGGAAGGGAGGAGGAGGACCACACAATGAATATTTCAAAAAAGAGTTCATATGCACGTTATGGATTGTTGTTATTTATGTTGTTTTTAAATGTTATGTAAGATGTTTTTTAAAGGTAATTTATCATATTTTTCATTATTTACAATCATAAATGGACTTTACATTGAAATAAATTAGTTATAATGCAACGTGTGGCCCAGAAACAGTATAACTGATGTCTAAGAGTCTGCAGTTGACATTTTAAGACGTTGAAAATACATCCACAATGACCACATTTTAACTAAAATGTAAACTTCTAGAGACATCCTATGGACGTCGATATTGGACGTCCAAAAGACGTCATGAAAAGACGTCATGAAAAGACTTTCATTCTGGCTCCTCAAGGGACGTCTGTTCAACGTGCAACAAAGACATCGAAGTGACGTCGTTTGGACGTCCCTTTACTCAGTGGGTAGAAGCCTATTTTCCCCCCTGCCTGACAGGATAGTTCATTTTCTGAGGTAAAACTTTACTTCATACGAAATTTTATCAATGACTTTCAAAAAATAAATGAACTACATAATAAATAAATTCCTGTGAAATATAAAGTAAAAAAGGAGAGAAATCCTGCCAGAATATGAAGTAAAAAAAAAAAAAAAAAAGAATCCTGTCAGAGAACTGATATTTATTTACTGTTACTTCTGTTTTGACCCGAACACCACTGAACTGAACAAACCATTTTATTTATAACAATCACTCCCTCCTTGCATAGAAAACAAAACAAATCTTATTTATACACCAATAAATGAAAGTGCAAAAAAATAAAAAAGTGTATTGTTAGTAAACCGTTTTTGTTGAAAATTAGTCTTTCATGTTAATTTTAATCTTCATATTACAAAAAAAAATTTATTTATAAAAAGCATCAGCAGCAACACTAATGTTAACAGTAAGCACAATAAATGTAGAATGTCTAATGTTTTCAAATGGAGAAAATAAATTAAAGACAGGAGTCATATCAACTTTGCAGAAATGTAATACTTCATTTTAAACTACAGTTTTAGTAGATTTATAAGCTGTTTAATATAAAGTGTGAAGAATAATTCGCTGGATAATGTTAAATAACTGAATATTCTCTGGAATATTGGAATATAACAAACAAAACATGGTATTTTATTGCATTTCTCAACTGGCATGTTATATCAGAATTATTAGTAATGATTTTGTAGTTCTACATTATGAAATATCTGCTGACAAAGCACTGTTTATCTGCATTTACACAGAACTATACTCAAACTGCGATCGCTCGCGGAGATAATAAATAATTTCTGTAGAGTTGCGTTTACTTGGATGTTTATTAGCGAATTAAGTTTCTATAATTACGGTGTTTTAAACAAGTGAATCTTGTTAAAAGTTACATGCGGTGGCCGTGGATCATTTCCTGAGGATCAACCCGCTGAGTGAACAAAATGCAGACGACTTCATGAGACTAATGATGAGCATAGAGAGAGAGAGAGAGAATTAAATTAAGGTCTTTTTTTTACAACATGTGCTCATCCATGGCTGTATTATTTCATTCATGCAAAGTTTCATCTGTATTTTGACAGGACTTGACGGATTAGGCCTATCTTACGTGACTCTGTGATTCCGCTGCATAAACTAGCTACATTTCAGGCATTTATGTAACACATCTAATTTGTACATTAATAGCTTTTATGTTAAATAAAGTTTACTAATTACAGCAAAGCAGGTAAGTGTACTTTACCTGTGCACGCCGTTGTCTCGTCTCCACCTCAGATGCGCTGTCATGGCGATCCTGCGCGCAATTCTCAAAACACCCACAAGATGGCGGCGTTTATTGGTATTACAAAACCGATAACCGATTATGGTAAAATGCTTAAATATCAGGAAAAATATCGGTAAATCGATATATCGGTCGATCTCTAATTACAAAGACATATTCAGCCCCTTATTAAAGATGTCCGCATGGCATATCAGCATAATTTTCCATATCAGGCTGATGTCAATAATTACATTTTAATACTTTATCAGTTGATTCTGATGCCGCTCGGATTAATATGGTGCATCCTTATTCAGAGCAACAAACCCCCATTTCCAAACACTGCAAAACCTCATTTCCAGTAAGTACTAGGGGTTTAACAATACATTATTATATTGAGATATCACAATATAAACAATATGTATGGCTGATGTGATTCGTTATGATCCGCAATATAATATAATAATATAATATAATAATGTTTTTATTCTGCTGCTTCCACAAACAATGAATATATAAACATTACTAATCGTGACACACTTTCCCCCATACATTTTTAAAATATGATATATGATATATATTCATATTTCCACTTCCCTCATTCCAATATCTTATAATTCTGCAAAAAATTCTATATAATTGGGAGAGAATGCATGGATCCAGTTTCAGGTGTCTGATATACAGTGGGTACGGAAAGTATTCAGACCCCCTTAAATTTTTCACTCTTTGTTATATTGCAGCCATTTGCTAAAATCATTTAAGTTCATATTTTTTCCCCATTGATGTACACACAGCACCCCATATTGACAGAAAAACACAGAATTGTTGACATTTTTGCAGAATTATTAAAAAAGAAAAAACTGGAATATCACATGGTCTTTTGATCTAATACAGCCATGAGTCTTTTGGGGAAAGATGCAACAAGTTTTTCACACCTGGATTTGGGGATCCTTTGCCATTCCTCCTTGCAGATCCTCTCCAGTTCTGTCAGGTTGGATGGTAAACGTTGGTGGACAGCCATTTTTAGGTCTCTCCAGAGATGCTCAATTGGGTTTAAGTCAGGGCTCTGGCTAGGCCATTCAAGAACAGTCACAGAGTTGTTGTGAAGCCACTCCTTCGTTATTTTAGCTGTGTGCTTAGGGTCATTGTCTTGTTGGAAGGTAAACCTTCGGCCCAGTCTGAGGTCCTGAGCACTCTGGAGAAGGTTTTCATCCAGGATATCCCTGTACTTGGCCGCATTCATCTTTCCCTCGATTGCAACCAGTCGTCCTGTCCCTGCAGCTGAAAAACACCCCCACAGCATGATGCTGCCACCACCATGCTTCACTGTTGGAACTGTATTGGACAGGTGATGAGCAGTGCCTGGTTTTCTCCACACATACCGCTTAGAATTAAGGCCAAAAAGTTCTATCTTGGTCTCATCAGACCAGAGACTCTTATTTCTCACCATCTTGGAGTCCTTCATGCGGCCTTTCATGTGTCTTGCACTGAGGAGAGGCTTCCATCGGGCCACTCTGCCATAAAGCCCCGACTGGTGGAGGGCTGCAGTGATGGTTGACTTTCTACAACTTTCTCCCATCTCCCGACTGCATCTCTGGAGCTCACCCACAGTGATCTTTGGGTTCTTCTTTACCTCTCTCACCAAGGCTCTTCTCCCCCGATAGCTCAGTTTGGCCGGACGGCCAGCTCTAGGAAGGGTTCTGGTCGTCCCAAACGTCTTCCATTTAAGGATTATGGAGGCCACTGTGCTCTTAGGAACCTTAAGTGCAACAGAAATTTTTTTGTAACCTTAGCCAGATCTGTGCCTTGCCACAATTCTGTCTCTGAGCTCTTCAGGCAGTTCCTTTGACCTCATGATTCTCATTTGCTCTGACATGCACTGTGAGCTGTAAGGTCTTATATAGACAGGTGTGTGGCTTTCCTAATCAAGTCCAATCAGTATAATCAAACACAGCTGGACTCAAATGAAGGTGTAGAACCATCTCAAGGATGATCAGAAGAAATGGACAGCACCTGAGTTAAATATATGAGTGTCACAGCAAAGGGTCTGAATACTTAGGACCATGTGATATTTCAGTTTTTCTTTTTTAATAAACCTGCAAAAATGTCAACAATTCTGTGTTTTTCTGTCAATATGGGGTGCTGTGTGTACATTAATGAGGAAAAAAATGAACTTAAATGATTTTAGCAAATGGCTGCAATATAACAAAGAGTGAAAAATTTAAGGGGGTCTGAATACTTTCCGTACCCACTGTATATGTGAAGTTAATAAATGTAATTTCGGGAGGAGTACACCCATCTAATCTTCCAATTAATACCAAGGTATAAAACCAGCATCTTACCTCTTCCTGTTGTTAGTCCTTTCGGTATCCCTCCTCCTCCCCTTCTCCTCCTTTTGTACTATTTTTGCCTGTTATAGGGGGGCAATCGGAGCTCGAGTAGAATATCTTCTCCGAGCCCCTCTATAGCAGACAGCAAGCCAAATCTGTTTACCACTTACGCTAAGATTATATGGGCACATGAACTCGAGAATTAAATATTGAAGAAATGGGTTCCAGATGTTGGTAAATATGGACATTCTTATTGTTTTCTTATTGGTCAATGTATTTTTTTCTAATGTGATGTATTCTGTAAGAATATTAATCCAGTGTTTAATATGTATACAATTTTTGGATTTCCAGTTTAGAGAATTATTTTCTTGGCTATAGTTAGAGAAATAAGAAGAGTATTTTTATATTTGATCAGGAGGTTATGGACTTCTATACTGTTGCCAAGTAAACAGTGATTTTGAGTTAACCCATGTGGCCATGATTTATCTCTGCCTGTCACAAAGTTGCATTTTGTATACCATTTTTAACCTTTTAAACTTTCTTGTGTTATATTATGAATGCTTTTCTTTTTTAATAAACTGTGTCTGCGCTCAAATGATAATAAATGAATCTTAATCTGTATCAAGTTTTAATCTGTATCACTGCTTTACCTGGCAGCTCAAACCACTTGTCAATTCTCTCAGTAACTCCAAATCCTCATCTGTCACTTCAGACAAGGCTCTGCAACATGCAGAATTCTTGTCTACTTGTGTCATAAAAGTACTGGTACTCCAACGCCACAGTATGTTACATGGTTTATTATATTTGGTATTTATAAAGTATAAAAAACAACTCACCTGTCATTGCTGTAGTGGCAGAAGACGGGTTTCCGTTTTCGGTTTGTCTTCGCCTTCGCCACCACAACAGCTGTTACTGGCAGCGGTGTTATTTTTCTGCCTCTTGGCTTATGCCACTGTTGGGGCAGGCTTGTGGAGGACTGGGCTGACACACTACTAATATGTTTGGCTTTACAGAGGTCCAGGGTATAACTCTCAAAATGGATCTTTACAAACTGTTCGTGATGCAGCATATCAGATCACGTTAGTATTGCATGTATTTTGTGGATGTTTGTTAAAATTTGACTCTGAATGAGTTTGGTACCTGTTCTGTACCTGAAAATCTCCTGTTAAGCCAACATAAAAAACTTGAAAAGCACTGTTTACTTCATTTGTTTATTCTGTTGTATTTATTTGTGCTATTACTCATAATTTGATTATTTGTTACTATTTTATTATTTGCAGTACTTGTGTAACACTATTTAAAATTTAATTGAGTTAATCTAGTAGATTTTGGTGTCATAACCTTATTCCTAACCTTATTTAAGTTACATGTATCAAAAACAACACAACAATAACTAGGTGTATTTTATAGGCCCATTTTGTTTTCTTTTTTATTGTGGGGCCAGTGAGAATTTTGGAAGAGCAAATAAAAATTTGAACCACTGGCCTGACCGGGTAGGTAGAAAAAATCTTTTGTGTTGAGCCCACGTAGACTAACCATGTTCCGTACACATAGACGTCACTTTCCCGCCGGAACGCGCTCCCTCAGCTGGACTGAATGGCAGAAGAACCTGCTGCATGACTGGATTTAATAGAGGAAACTGCAAAAATGCGAGTTAACACTTTCAAAAGTGTTCCTTATGACTTGTCAAATAAACCTAATCCATGGATATTGACATGCAGCCAGGAATCGTGTTTCCTGACATTTATATGTGCCTGATTTCGACGCCGGGGAAATACATAAAGCAAATCTGCCTGTGAATATTTTATATAACTACAATATAGGTAGGTTTAAATCGTAATCACTTATATTAATGTTATATATTTTGTTATATCGTCCAGCCCTAAAACTTGTATAGTTTTTGTCAGTGTTTATTTAAAAACACCCAATTATGCAGAATATAAGATGGAAAATATTTAATTGATGAGTTGTCAACACAATATATAACAATACAATATATACGGTATGATTTTACCTCAAAATCCAACAATTTGACACAAAATGATAACTGCAAAACATGTTTCTTCTCCTGGAGTCCAGCTGTTTCTGTGAATTGCAGTGACCTATTTGCTGCTTTTTTCTGTAGCTTTCGGCAGTCTTTAAATATATACCTCCGATTTTGTGTCAAAGCTATTTGTATGTCAATCACAAAGCTCTTTTCCGTTTTGGATGTGTTTTGTGTGTTTTTCGCGGTATTCACGCTGAAAACCAATGCTGCCGCTCAGTCTTTTGCCACTCAGTGGGTGTAACCGCAGTCATAACGGTCGACGGTGATGTCACGTGCATACCCTCTATCCACCTTATTCCTACACCCCATGACGCTTTGCGCGATGGGTGTAACTTCCGTTAAGCTGTAAACAGTCAGTGAAAGACTCGCTCTATGAACGCAGTAATGCGTTTTATTTTTAAACTGGGTACAATGAGATGACATTATTCTACTCACCCTTCAACCAATGAACATTAAAAGGACATTCAAAAGTGTAAAAGCATCAACAATGTACTTTCAACAGGCCATGAAAAAGTGTGATTTTTTTCCATAGCAAAAACGGATGGGTTAAACATAACTATAGTGATATACAATTGCAAGAAAAAGTATGTGAACCACTTGCAGAATCTGTGAAAATGTGAATAATTTTAACAAAATAAGAGAGATCATACAAAATGCATGTTATTCTTTATTTAGTACTGTCCTGAGTAAGATATTTTACATAAAAGATGTTTACATATAATCCATAAGACAAAAAAAATAGCTGAATTTATTAAAATAACCCCATTCATAAGTATGTGAACCACTGATTCTTAATACTGTGTGTGGTTACCTGGATGATCTATGACTGTGTTTTTGTTTTGTGATGGTTGTTCATGAGTCTCTTGTTTGTTCTGAGCAGTTAAACTGAGCTCTGTTCTTCAGAAAAATCCTCCAGGTCCTGCAGATTCTTCAGTTTCAACCATCTTCTGCATATTTGAACCCTTTCCAGCAGTGACTGAATGATTTTGAGATCCATCTTTTCACACTGAGGACAACTGAGGGACTCAAACACAACTATTAAAAAAGGTTCAAACATTCACTGATGCTTCAGAAGGTTCTGATGCTTCACTGATTAAGAGCCGGGGGTGATGTAAACATCTTTTATGTAAAATATCTTACTCAGGACAGTACTAAATAAAAAATAACATGCATTTTGTATTATCTCCTTTATTTTGTTAAAATTATTCACATTTTTACAGATTCTGCAAGTGGTTCACATACTTTTTCTTGCAAACTGTATCTGTATTATGTAATATACGTTGCCTTAATAAAAAATGTCCATGAACTTCAGCATTGCGTGATACTATTTCAAAGTGATTTCTGTCATTTTTACAGATACTAAATTGTATTTACCTGTAAAAACAATCCTGGAAAGAGACGTGAGGCTTTGAGGAGAAAAACGAGAGATTCTTCGTGCATTCCAGTGAATTATTAATTAGATATATCGTAAATTATATCGGGAGGACAGACCACAAATGTGCAGTATATGTTGTCCTTTTTCATACTATTACAGCGGCATGCAAAGGGACCAAAGAAAATAATCACGAGGATAGAAAGCAGTGACTGGAAAGAGCTCTTGCCATAGATATTCTTATAAAATACCAAGTGTTACGTTATTCTCATGATGTCTTCAAAATAAAACATCAAAGAAACATTGACAGCTCATTCAGTCAAACTGACGGATAAGCTTTATTTGTAGGGCAACCTTATGATTATTTATTTATTTATTTATTTGTAGGGCAACCTTATAATCAGTCTTTTTAAACGGAAGTTCCCCAAACCGGAAGTGCAACCCATAATTCGAAACGCAGTAAGCTAGTAAGGAATAAGGTGGATAGCGTTGTATGCGTTTCATGTTATACTTTATTCATTTATGTGTTTTATGTTATACTTAATTCCTTACTTCTGTTATGAGTTTATTTCATGCTTATTCACTGATAGTGTGAGTATGTGTATGACCTCACGAGTAGACTATGTAGTATGTAGTGGATATATTTGCATACCTGGCATGAATGAAATTGTGAAAGTGGTTACATTAACACCTTCTAACTGTGTCAACTGCGTTGATATTATGCATTTGTGATCATTTGTACTCGTTAATATTAAAAAAGTGTGAGACTATGCACTTGTGCGATACATAATTTGTATTCATTCATGATAAAGCATCGCTTGAATGTGTGCTCATTTAATATCATCCTTTACAGGAGTACTACACAGTCACCTCCAATAACAGATCATTCTAAATTGTAATGTATACATGCATTTTCTATGAAGCTGCTTTGAAACTATATGCATTGTGAAAAGCACTTCACAAATAAATGTGAATTAAATTGAATTTAACTACAACTAACTTCCAGCCACAGCCTTAGATGAAATCAACTTAAGATATTAACTTAAGACATTAAATCTCTGAAGATCTCAGCAGAGGAGGATTAAACAACTCCACAAACAGCTTACCAGCTTCACATAAAATCACTGACATTGTAATGGAGTAGTCTGCATTTGGTTCAAAAGTTGAACCATAATGTGTCTGAATCCATCATAACATGTGCAACAAGTCAGAAAATGGTGTCAGTTCACACATTTAGTTAGAGGCTGAGTAGAGCATTTTTTAAAGTCTGTTCAACTTTCCACTTCACTAATGGTTAGATATTTTCTGCTGTGAAAGCTTTAAAATGTGTGAATTTTTTTTCAACAAGGTTTCATCTCATGTGAAGGGTTTGTGTGTTTGACATTAGCATGCAGTATGTTACTCGAACATTTATTCAGAGGAAGTTCAATCTTTTATAATCCAGGTCTTAATTCTCTTTGCAGGCGGAGAGAGAAATGAAGGGGAACATTTCATGTCAGGTCGCACACTTCTTCCGTTCCTCAGGGTGGGGCGGGCTGTTCCTAGCTGCCGCAGCCGCAAATGAATGCTTCCCCCATGGAGCCATCTGACCTCTGACGTTGGCCAGTATGCTGCCCGCTGAGAGCAGGTCTCATGTTCCTAACCCCCGTCTGTCTCCCTCTCGCTGCAGCGGCTGCTGCAAACCTGTGAGTCCAAATAGAGATAACTACATGATATGCCTGAGAAAAATGTGTGACCTGCTGTGGCTAAACTCATTAATACGCAGTGACAAAGGGGCATTCTGTGTTGTTGCATGAGAGCTGTTAGATTTTGCTGTTTTTGGCTCAGTCATTTGGGTGGCTTGCCAATGTATTAGATTTCTCTAACACATAAAATAAGTTATTAAATGACTTGAATAGTAATTCTATCCAAGCATGGTTGAAGTCATGATTGAAGTCTTCCCAGATATGCCATGTTTTTTTGTTTTTTTTTTTGCAAGTGTCAGAGTGATGTTCTTGAAACATTTTTGTTGCGTCTTGAAGAAATTGTGACTCATATTGCATGGACCACATGTGAACAATAGGCCCGATATTTCATATACATCGGATAGTGAATCAGTAAATGATGTTTAGGCAGTAAATTATTTTCTGGAAATAAACACTTGAAGTGTTTTAAATAAACAGTAAGTCCCTCAGTTAAAATGGGAGAAAATACAGTGTTTACTATTTGTAGTAAAAGTATAGGAGTTGGCAATATTTATCATCTTGGGGCACAATGTCTCCAAATATTAGTGCCTAAAATCATTGTTCTTATCATCCAGTTTTACAGCAGGAGGTCGATTTCTCCTCTCCATGTACCCATAGTTAAATGAATGCAATCTGCCATCTCTTTTGCTGTCAAAAAACTCTCTTGTACATAACGCAAAACAAGTTTTAATTCAAACTGTGCAACTCCCTCTAAAACATCATGCAGTATGTCTACAGAAAAATTGTCTGATACACTGAAGTACTGCAGAGTGTCTAACAAACATGTGCATTTCACAACACAAACATGGGGCAGTTTTGGGTCTGATTGAATAGCTTTGCGGTGTTGCAAGCGTGTCTCTTTAGTGCGCAAAGTTACATTCGGCTCATCTTCACAGAACAGTTTGATAATCGTCCTTTTCAATTAGGCAAAACCTGCAGCTATTCTGAGCTCTAAAAGATTCAACAAAACCAAAAATGCAATGCAAACCAAGATTGTCTCCTGTTACTTTGACAATGCTTCCACACACACAACCACCAAGACCTTCTATTCCCCTGGTCTCAAGGACTTTTATGTCATTGACAATATGGTCCAATATTGCATCAAATCCATATGTTTTGATGTCCTGGGCATGGAAAAGTGCACATAAATGTATGTTTGCTAAAGAACTGAATTGTGGTGGGAAATTTCTCAAAGTAAAATATATACCACCCAATTTGTGAATTCCCTTCTTTGACCCCAATGGATTGGCAGTCTCAAAATCATCGTAAATCAGTTGAATTTGAAGTGCAGTTTTTTCAGTGGAAAATAGGGGATGACTCTTTATGTACCATCTTCAATATCAGGGTAAATGTCATCTTTATTTGGTATGCCCGACTTTAACCTGTAGGAGGCATTTGGATGCATTAAAATGCTCTTTAAGATTTGTAGAATTGGAACTTATGCAAACTTGTCAGTCACAGCAACTTGCTCATATAATCCAGTAGTCCGATTTTCTTGTCAAATCTGACCCCAAGTACTTTCTCCACAGGCTGGACAATTCCCCATTTTTTGGTAAAATATGAGTTTCATTTAGATGTGTAATTAAGTAAGGTGAAAGGGTTTTCAATTTCCTGAAATGACTGTTCTGTTGTACTTTTAATGTCTGGGTCCTGTGAAGATGAGCAGTTTATAGCAGTCTCTTTTACTTGATCCTGGATGTCTTGAACAACTTCTTCCATAGACATAAAAGTATTAAAGGATTAGTTCACTTTCAAATTAAAATTTCCTGGTAATTTACTCACCCCATGTCATCCAAGATCCAAGAATATCCAATGAGATGTGGTGGTGCACATGTGGCAAATGCCAACCATTGCCAACAGAGCAAGAATCTCAATGCTGCCACAACTGGACCATTTCAATTCCGCCGTTAGAATCAGTCAGTGAGTCAGCTGGTGAGACCATGTTTCCATCTCACTGCATCACTGAACAAAATGGTTTTCCACCATTACTGAGCAACAGCGTTTTAGAGGTGTTTTTCAGTTTGCCCAGAATAAACTGGAGACGCCGTCCGAGGCCACAAGGACCTGGTGGCACCTTAACAGTATTATCCTGTGTAGTATAATTACATGTAATACAACTATATTTTTCAATGCACACTTTTTTTTTTATTTTACAGTCAACACAGGCTGGTGGCACACATGCTAGTTCTAGAATGGATACTGAGAGAAGAGAGATTGGGAAGACGAAACAGGAGGGTTCTGGATTGCTGTGTTGTGAGTGCCATTAGACAGTCATACCCTTCTCCGTCAGACATTATGTGGGCTTCAGAGAAGCAGAAGAGGCTTTTGGTCTTTTGTAGGAATATTAATTGGAATTGCAATTACAATGTTACCTTTTTGATAAACATTATAATTTGTAGTGGCTTGAGTAGTATTTGTATTTATCTTTTGTTTACTTACTGTAATCGCTGTAGTTTTGTTACTTTCATATTCAATGTTATTTGTTGTTGTATATACATCAACACTACATACTTATTATTGATGTCTCACACGAAAGTGTATTTGGAAGACAAATTTGAGATAACTACAGTCACTGATGTGTAAATGCAACTGATGTAGGGTACCATAAAGGTCTATATTCAAACTAGCACAAGAAATTTTTTTTTTTTTTTTTTTTTTTTACCAATGGTGTATTCTGTCGTTACCTCAATAAGAAAAAAATGAGGAAAAATTATAAACAACATGAGTAATAATAGTTATTGTACATTAGACTCATAACATTTGAAAGTAAATTAGTTTTCAAATCTTGATCAGCGCTTTGCAATTACTTCTTGCTTGTAGGGCTATGTTCTGTGGCAATGGACGATGAGTCAAATAAGACCTTGTAAACAACACTGATGTCCAGAGTCCCTCTGAAATTTTGTGTGGTTAGTTCAAAAATCGCTTTGGCTAACCATTCTTTGGTATGTTTCAGGAAAACCACATTGTACCGAAGTACCCCTATAATAAAAGAAAAAATATGAAACATAACAGAATAAATTATACTATTTGTATTGATTTCATTACTATAACAGAACATTCTCATTTGATTCTCAATTTTATGAACTCAAATCTATTGTCACTATCCTACATTTTGAGTAACTTTTAGTAGTTATGCACAGTATGTTGTTTCCCACTTAGAAGTAGTGGTTGTGGCTTGTTGACGACCTTCAGTCCTTTGTTGCTGTTTAGGACTGAGATCATTGTGTCCACATTTTTTCGGCTTTCCTTCTTCAATCCAACTGTGCACACCTGTAATGTGATAAAGAAGGGACTTCCAATTCATGATCAGTTCCTGTATAAATACATGAATACACAAAAAAAGTAATTATTATAATAATGTATGAATTATAAACATAGAAAAATAGATGTTTGTGGTCCGGCAACCCCAATATTTAAAATCTTACAAGAACACAATTTAGATCCCTATAAAGAACAAAGTGTAACAAACCATAGTTATTGATTTTGCATAGTTATTGATTTATTGAAAATGCAGACTGTGTCCCGTTGTGGTTCAGGGACTCACATATAACATTAGTACAGTATAAAGGCTATTATGTCTACGTAACACCCCCAAAAAAGATAACAAGTGTGTGTTTGTGTGTATATATTAAGAAATTAAACTTAGTATTAAAACATTAATACTAAGTATTAGTATCTTCGCTCTTCGGCTGGATATCAAGACGGTGTGGACAATCGGTCGGTTTCAACAATCCGGATAAGCGCAAACGTTTTGTAAAAGTTAAGCATCATCCACATCATTACTCTGATGTCACCTGATGAAGTTTGGGTTCCTTTGGCTTGCTTAGTTGGGGACACTTGATACTCAACAATGTTTTTGATCTGCATTGACACCATTGTATGTGAACTGAACTGAGCTGGACGATGATATCACTGTTTTCTCAAGGGCTAATATACAGTGGGTACGGAAAGTATTCAGACCCCCTTAAATTTTTCACTCTTTGTTATATTGCAGCCATTTGCTAAAATCATTTAAGTTCATTTTTTTTCCTCATTAATGTACGCACAGCACCCCATATTGACAGAAAAACACAGAATTGTTGACATTTTTGCAGATTTATTAAAAAAGAAAAACTGAAATATCACATGGTCCTAAGTATTCAGACCCTTTGCTCAGTATTTAGTAGAAGCACCCTTTTGATCTAATACAGCCATGAGTCTTTTTGGGAAAGATGCAACAAGTTTTTCACACCTGGATTTGGGGATCCTCTGCCATTCCTCCTTGCAGATCCTCTCCAGTTCTGTCAGGTTGGATGGTAAACGTTGGTGGACAGCCATTTTTAGGTCTCTCCAGAGATGCTCAATTGGGTTTAAGTCAGGGCTCTGGCTGGGCCATTCAAGAACAGTCACGGAGTTGTTGTGAAGCCACTCCTTCGTTATTTTAGCTGTGTGCTTAGGGTCATTGTCTTGTTGGAAGGTAAACCTTCGGCCCAGTCTGAGGTCCTGAGCACTCTGGAGAAGGTTTTCGTCCAGGATATCCCTGTACTTGGCCGCATTCATCTTTCCCTCGATTGCAACCAGTCGTCCTGTCCCTGCAGCTGAAAAACACCCCCACAGCATGATGCTGCCACCACCATGCTTCACTGTTGGGACTGTATTGGACAGGTGATGAGCAGTGCCTGGTTTTCTCCACACATACCGCTTAGAATTAAGGCCAAAAAGTTCTATCTTGGTCTCATCAGACCAGAGAATCTTATTTCTCACCATCTTGGAGTCCTCCATGTGGGCTTTCATGTGTCTTGCACTGAGGAGAGGCTTCCGTCGGGCCACTCTGCCATAAAGCCCCGACTGGTGGAGGGCTGCAGTGATGGTTGACTTTCTACAACTTTCTCCCATCTCCCGACTGCATCTCTGAAGCTCAGCCACAGTGATCTTTGGGTTCTTCTTTACCTCTCTCACCAAGGCTCTTCTCCCCCGATAGCTCAGTTTGGCCGGACGGCCAGCTCTCGGAAGGGTTCTGGTCGTCCCAAACGTCTTCCATTTAAGGATTATGGAGGCCACTGTGCTCTTAGGAATCTTAAGTGCAGCAGAAATTTTTTTGTAACCTTGGCCAGATCTGTGCCTTGCCACAATTCTGTCTCTGAGCTCTTCAGGCAGTTCCTTTGACCTCATGATTCTCATTTGCTCTGACATGCACTGTGAGCTGTAAGGTCTTATATAGACAGGTGTGTGGCTTTCCTAATCAAGTCCAATCAGTATAATCAAACACAGCTGGACTCAAATGAAGGTGTAGAACCATCTCAAGGATGATCAGAAGAAATGGACAGCACCTGAGTTAAATATATGAGTGTCACAGCAAAGGGTCTGAATACTTAGGACCATGTGATATTTCAGTTTTTCTTTTTTAATAAATCTGCAAAAATGTCAACAATTCTGTGTTTTTCTGTCAATATGGGGTGCTGTGTGTACATTAATGAGGAAAAAAAATGAACTTAAATGATTTTAGCAAATGGCTGCAATATAACAAAGAGTGAAAAATTTAAGGGGGTCTGAATACTTTCCGTACCCACTGTATATCTATGGTTTGACCAGCACGTGTCATGATTCACTGAATCATTTATCAAAGTATTTGATTCAATTGACTCGGAGTTGAAAAGTTCAGTTTCTCCATCATTACTCGCCAGAGACTGAACTCGTGTTCATGATAAACTGATTTATGATATATAGAGAGAAATGAGACGCAGGTTTACTGTTTCTCATCAGTGGATGAGCTTTACTCACACAAATATCCTTCATTACAGTTAGATAAAGAATCACAATGTTACATTAAATAGTAAATAAACTATTTTAACATCGCTGGTAAAACTATTAAAACTAAAAAACTGTTTCTGTCGATTAAAAAAGATTCAATTCTTAAAACAAACCTTTATTCAGCAGAATCACAACAGATGCAGGTGTGCGGCGCAGTCTTATGACGTCATGTCGTCACTCCAAAATAAAAGTCATGCATCATCTACAATCACAGAAGTGCATAGAAATCCAACTATTTTACGAGATATTTTTTGTAATTAAAATTAAAACAGTGACAAATATGATACAAACAATCAGGTTTGGCCCCATTTATTTTTGATCACAGTGCATACACATACAAACTTTTAGTCCAAAAGTGCGCACATTTGTAGAAATACACGTTTACCTCAGATTTCATTAGATAGAATATAAGCCGGGTCGTACGCAGGGTTTCATAATTACCCTGGTCAGAAAATTTTGTTTGTTTGGGGGGGTACGGGGGCATGGTCCCCTAGAAAATTTAGATTTCCCTGGTGTACATGTACATGTGCATTTTTAAGATGTTTTAAAGGGGTGGTTCAGTGTTTTTTTTCTAGGCTTGATTGTGTTTTTGGGGCACAGTTTAACATGTCTTAATGCTTCATTTAAAAAAAAAAAAAAAAAGCCATATTTTTCATATATTTCACCTTTATTCTACACCTCTGTTTCCATTATCATTTGAACGGCTCATTTGACTTCCTGCTTCTATGAAGCCGCTCCCTCCGAAATACGCAATGTGCTCAGATTGGTTAGCTGGCCCAGTGTATCCAGAGCCATCGTGATTCGCTGAAGCATCCAGAAATGCCACGCCCCTAACCATTCGTTGTTACCAGAGCCGTTACATGTGCTTCAGTGGAAATGTAAATAATGGCGTCTATATTGCTGTATCAAATTGAGCCGAATCAGACCCAGATGAAGAGGGTCAAGCAGAACCTCAGCAATCACGGCTTTTAAAGGACGTTTATGAACGGTATTTCATTTAGTATTTGTGTCAAAGTGTTTAGATATGCTGTTACTGCTGTTTGTTAGCTTTCAATATACAGTTTTATCCTGATTAAAGCTTTACTGTAGCCGAATACATGACTGAGTAGTAGCATTTCTGTAAAGGTAGCGTTTAATTTATAGCATGAACAACTGTTTGTCTATGAACATAGAAGTTTGTTGGTGTTGGTAGAATTTAGCTAACTGGCTAGTGAAGCAAAAACGAGTTGGTCTTTGTTAACGTCCTTGATGCAACCAAAAATAGCAACAGAACTATACGTTTAAAAGACATGTACAAACAATAAAACGTACTTACAGTTTGAAGCCAATAAACAGCAGCTTCTGCTTTTAAAGTGGGAACTGCTTCATCTTTCAGTAAAAGCCTTTGAGCAAACCCAGCATTGAACTCGTGTAGATTCTGGAAGCTGTCTTCAGCGCCGCATCCAGTGTAGAAAATATCACAGATTATAATGGGCTCTATTATCTTTTGACGCGCCGCTCGCGTCCGGTGCATGACATGGCCTCGCCCACTTTGTTGCGTGCTCCCGGGGGCGTGTTTTGCAGGGTTTATGATGTCACCAACCCGGGAAGAAGCTTGTTGTAGTCCAAACCAGTCGTTTTTGTAGGCATTAAACTTCCATAACTTTAAAAGACAATATCTCCGTTAGCACTGAATGTTCAGCGCTGTAACTTTGCAGATACTGTTTATGCTCAAGCAGCAACATTACACACTAACTAAAGTTAAAAAAGTGAAATCGCAATGAACCACCCCTTTAAGACTAAATAAAAAACCAATGAGGTTTGCTCTAATGTGTTTGAACTTACTTTTAACAAAATTTTAAGCACTTCCTGTATGTTAGCCAATGTTTACAATGTGAATAAAAGGCTAAAATTAAATCTGTCAATCTTTTGAAGTGATCATATCTCTTCAGAAGACTTACATTCGTGTTTCAATATGACATTTTTTTAATCTATAAAGTTTTGTTTATCTCAACTGTAAATGGAGTAACCGAAATCTCTCAGATTTCATTAAAAATATCTTAACCATTGTGTACTGTTGCGATTGTATGACTGCGATTGATTTTTGAGTTGTCAGAAACATCAGTTAACCTGTTTTTTTTTTGTTTTTTTGTTTTTTTAAATGAGACTTTTTTTTCTCATTTAGAGTCATAAATATGCATGCATGCAAAGTTTCAACACACTGATGTGTTTTGACATATGCACAAAAATTTTGGTTCATTTGGTGATGTTTGCGGGTCAATTTGATAGCCACATTGTTTAAATAGCAAATGCATTTGCGCCCATGTGCATGCTGGTCTGAAAACGAGGTGTGTTCAGGCGCGTTGTCGGCGTGTTAACAGTACGTGTTCACTGGCGCGGAGTGGGCGGAGCAGAGCAAGCGATTTCAATTCATTTCTATGGAAGCAGGGCTCTACAGTGCGAGTATTTCACTCGCATTTATGCCTAAAAATAGATATGTGTGAACTGGAAAAATAATTTACGAGCACTGTGTGCGAGTGACGAGCTGTTCTCAATACATTCTAAACAACAGCGCGATAAAGCAAAGCATACCATTGATTTCACATGGAAAGGAAGCAAGAGGACGTGAAGTTGTTGGGGTCAGGGTCTTTTTTCATGATGATGTGCTTAACTTTATGCAAATGAGAGCGACGATTCGCAACCAATAAGCCAATCACTGAAATAGTGTGGGAATGTGCGGGAACTGCTGGATTTTAAGTGAGAGATTCAAGTGTCAAGTGATAGAAAGAGAAAAAAAGAGAAAAAGAGGAATCTGGTGAGGGGGGTTTAGAAGGTTCATTTAACAAGGTTTCTTCACAAGATTTACTGAGAACAATTTTAGCGAACCTACGGTGAACTCACTCAACCTCAACATCCACTGGAGCCAGCAGAGGTACATTTAATGCCAATTGGCTGAAAATTTTCCCATGGCTGGTTTTCGAGAACAACCTCATGTTCTGCAAATATTGCAGAGGGCAGAAACAGGCTGGCGTTGATCGTGTCAGGAAATCCACATTTGAAAAGAGATAGTGTAACGAAACATAACATCTCGCGGCGGCATATCCAGTGTAGAGATCTGTACCTGTTGAGACAGGAGAAACAATCGGGCACGGTGTCAGCAGCCGTGAGGAGGCAAGTGCTGCTATCTGAGGAGGCAGCTGAAAATAACTCACCCAGCAAAAACTGGTTGGAAAGACAAATTTGCCAGACGTTTAAACAACGTTAAAATTTGGTTGAAAAAAGGAAAAACAAAAAGGAAGAAAAATAAATAATTACCAACAATCAACTATATTATATATTAGATATGTGTGTGAGAATCTGGAAAGTGTGAATCAATGTACACACCCGTCATTGACGAATTTTTTTTGCAGTGACGGAAAAATCTGAAGGCCGGCCGTCATTTTGACAGATTACACTGAGGCTGATGTAACTTGTTACTGTAATTCCCACCCCTGTCCAGTTGGTGGCGAGTGCGCTCCAGTGTGGCAGCAGAGCGCGAGTTCAGAGTCCAGAATAAATGAAAACGTGTTTGATAACACACAGACGAGCATCCAGTTTAAGTACATTTTATAATAATAGTTATAATACTTAAACTTACATATTAAGTTTCTAATCCAGTTCATTTTGTTTTAAATGGTTTGTTTTGTTATTTCTGTGTCTTGATATAAATTGGTTGTGAGGGATTTTGCTGGTGTAAGACATTATGTAAGACATTGTGTAAGACACAAGAGCATGACCTGTACCAGCTGGAATTTTTATCTCTTCCCAACTGATTACTAATTCAAGTACACTTTTTATTGTTGATTATTTTGTGTTAGGTGAATATGTACTTAATAGTACTGTTTGAGAAGGAAAACCAAACTGGCCCGGTGGCAAAGGAGTGGTTTTCGGATGGCCTTGCCTGGTGGCCTCCTTATAGGGACAAGTTTCAGATTCTCCGAAATGTCCAAAAAAAGGTTGTCCCTGATCCATCAAAGGGTTGGAAACAATTTGCTGCACGTGTGCTCTACGAATCAGGTCATTTTCAATGAAGAAACATGCAATTGAGTAACATACATCTGGTGTTGCTTTGTTATTCTTTGTTATGCTTTGTTTTTCTGATATTGTCAAATACTATCACTGCATCTACCTATACTATCAGGGCTCGACATTAAGCCTTGTCATTTCCTTCAGACAAGTAAATTGGTCATTTACTTGCCAGAGTAAAAAAAGCATGTCCGGAAAAATTTTTGATTTTTTTGTGGTTTTTCTCCCTGACAAACGTTAATGTCGTACCCTGCTACATCTTCCTAGTTTATGTTATGGTTGAATAGTTAACATGCTAAATGTTGCTTACAGATTCAATTGACAAAATAAGAGAAAAGTGGGAAAGGTCATGTGTGACATCAGACCTAAACACAGACAAAGAATGAATGACAAAGAATTTTTGTTGAATATGAAATAATCCTCATTTTAGTCTGAGTTTTGACTGTACCACACAATGTATGGAACTGTGTTGTGTCTTTGTTTGAGGGAAATGTTGTCATATACATCTTTACTTGTATTGCATAACATTACGCATGAGAACCAAAAAGTCTAATAATGGCTAATTTACTTACATAGACCAAAACGTCTCAGATCACCATCACCCTCATCAACATCATCACTTCCATCAGAGGAAGATGACCTTCTGGCAACTTTACCAGAAACACAATCTCACCCACCCAAAACACCAAAAAAGGGTTCATCGACTTCCTCCAAGAAACCTAACAGCCCCTCCTCCCTTACCAGTGGTCCTAAGACCAAAGAGCACAGATTCCATCAGAGATGGTAATCTTATTTTAATCTGTGTGTCAAAATAAATCATATCAAATGTGGCAAAAAAAAAAAAAAAAAAAATTCTTATTTGAAGGCATGGCATCAAATTTGAGGCAAGAATTGGAGGCCAGACCAGAGACAGGCTGTTCTCAAAGGCCAGCTTACATTAAACATAAGCATCTTTCAGAAATTCTAGCCAGTAGGCCTTTGAACTTAACCTAACTTGTGCAGAGTTATTAGATTATTTATAGAGATGTGCCAACAAAACAAAAATTTCTCTGCCTATATCGCTAGTCGATTATTTTGAATGATCTTCCGATACTGACAGAAAGAAAAACTCTCCTAAATAATGCTGCACACTAACTATACAGGGAACTCTCTCATTTGGTACACTATAATATTAGAGGTTTTATATTCACCTGTTGTTTATTTTCAGATATATTAATTACACTCAAATAAAAACTAAAATGTTTGTATAAAACTCAGTTGCACATAAAGCACTTTTCATAAGCACTTGTCTTCGGGGCAAATTTATTCAAACAAATAATTAACAGTAAATAAGCATAAGAAATAATCATATAAGAAAGCCAAAGTCACATGAACTATTAACATTGCGAAACACTTATGATGTAACAAAGCCTCACAGGGGCGCCGCTAGCAATTTTAGGCCCTATGAAAGAAAATGAGGTTGGGCCCCCCACCACACCCATTCCGCACCAAACATACAAGCCAACCAAAATCTTTGTCTACATTTACTAATACTGACCTATTACTTTTGCTATTGGTTTTGACCACTAAGTATCAGTATTTAGTCAGATATTTTGCCGGAAAATAAGCCATAATTTTGTTTTTATTTGTAATTCTTTGGTAGATTATACATTTATAATTTCTACTTTATTACTTCTAATAAAACCGATCTCTGGGGGCCCCAAAAGTGCGTGGGCCCATATAATCGTCCTAACTTTCCCCCTTACAGTATTTGGGACAGTTTCTTTAAAGGTGTTTAAAGGTTGTTGCTGATGAGCTGAACACAAATAAAAAAAAAATTAATCACTTTTCCTACTGCTTAATTTTTATCTGCTGATTTAATGTTTATGATGTAATTGAATTTGATGTTTTAACGTTGTTCAAAACACTGTTTTAAGTAGCTAACTGAATGTGAATAAATGTTTTGTAAATTTAGATGCTTGTTTACCGTTTTGTGGCACTTTTAGGAAAATTAAGAAAACAAAAAAATAAAAATATTTAAATAGAAATAGAAATAACTTGGAGAAAGTAACTTAATCTGTGGCTTACAAGGATACATTTGTAAATATTACTTAAAGGTTTATGTTGGATATACTTAAAATTTATAGTTTGTAAATTGATAAAATTGTCGCTCTCTGAAGTGGGCTTGGATACCCCCCACTGCTCCACTCATGACAGATACACCATCGTAGGCTTGTGCTACACACATAAGATCACCCAAACTGTGCATCTGTAGCACTTCCTCTATCGCATCTGCAATGGATCAAAGCTCTGAAGTTTCTGCAGCCCAAGGAAACACTCTCAAACTGTACCTTCTTGTGTAACAAAACGCACACAGACAGCAAGTGCGTCTGTCTCTAGCTTCATCTGCCATCACAGAGAACATCTTTGAGACCTTCATTTGCTTGATGATGTCTTCTGTGATCTCTTGTGAAATGCTATTTATCATTTCATTTTGGGAGAAATTAGAGAGGTAAGTGGTATGAGAAGGGGGAGTATATTTTTGTAAAAATGGGTGTTATTATTTTTACTTTACAACAATACCTAATTATTCTTGTATATATTTTTGTTACAATTATACTGTTTAAAAAATTAGTTATGCTGTTAGTGTACTTTTGGAAAATATTTAATATGAGGGAAAAACACATAGCATCCATAAAATGCATGTAAAATTATACTGCAGATTGAATGGGTTTTCCCCTCTGCTTTTCCACTTGATCAATCTTCAGTATCTGTCCATTGTCTGGTTCTCACCTATACAAGATGCAACGAGCAATCTGACTGTCAACACTGGATGTGACAGCCTTACAAAACGCCACAATTCAAAAATCACAGCCAATCAGAACAGCATGTGGGCGGAGTATGTCTGCAAGCGCACTGAACTTGCAACAAAAGAACAAACTAATTAATGTATATGAAACAATTTACGCATTGTTAAAAATATATACTGAGTAACTAATACAATTTTGGCATGGAATACAGTTATGTGTTGACACTGAGTTCACAGTTTTACTCTCCATCTTTAACCATTTTTCAATATTTGAGGTAAATCCTAAATGAACCAGAACATTTAAGATAACCTTTCGTTGCGCGTGTAGTTAATCACAGTAATAGCGACCCAACGTTCCTCTCAGAATATTCAGCAAACTTACTTAAATCTTACTTAAGAGTTAGAGGCTAGGTCCAAGCTCTCTCTGTCACGCACATACACATAAATCGATTTTGTCTCTCGGATGATGATTTTAGATTTTATACACGCTTTCCTTCCGAGAGGGTTTTCCGGATCTTCTGGGAATCTATTGAACCATCGGCATCAAACCTTGTTTACTGGTCAAAGGCACAGAGACAGGGTGTGGAGGCAGTTCCAGGAGCCGGCTCTAACAGGACGCTTCAGCTTATTGATGAGTTTTTTCTTTACTGCTGTCCCGTGTCTGCAGGTCTACAAGGGAAGGTCCTGGCAGACATCTTCAATGTAAGTACATCTACTGTAAGCATAGTCATCATAACATGTGCAAATTTTCTTTACCTTATTTTGGGATCCTTGACTGTGTGGACGACAAAAGAGCAAGTCAGGGCAACCATGCCAGCAAAATTCCACAAGTACTGCCCTGATGTCCGTGTAATTTTAGACTGTACTGAGATCAGGTGTGAAAACCCCACAGCACTGACACTACAGCCAGAGATGTTTTCACATTACAAAAACTACCCCACCTTTAAGGAATTGATGGGTGTAGCTCCATGTGGAGTCGTAACCTTTGTTTATCAGCTGTTCACTGGATCCATGTCTGACAGAGAGATTATAAAGCAGTCAGGACTTTTGGACCTACTGGAGCCTGTTGCATGGCAGATAAAGGCTTTACCATAGAAAGACTGTTTGAAAATGTAGGAGCCAGACTTGTCATTCCTCCATTTAAAAGAGCAGCCCAATTCACAAAAGAGGACGAATTAAAGAAAATCACATCTGGGACTCTACCATTCCTCTCACCCTCACAGGCAAGAACAATGATCAGACAACACAGAGCCCCAGGGGTTCAATCCGATGGATCAGACATTAAGAACTGTTGTTCGTGAAATGGATGGACACGAGAGAAGTGTCAATGTGCTCCACCATACACCAAGCTTTTGATGGAGACACTGTCACCAGAAACGTGCACATCAAGGAAAACGAGAGGTGGCAGAAAAAAAACATCACAGCACCTCGCTGTGTGGTGACTACAACAAATACATGGGCCGAGTTGATCTTTCTGACCAGCTTCTCCAGTACTACTCAGTGCACAAAAGGTCCAACAGATGGTACAGGACACTTCTGAAAAAACACGCATTTTGTTTAAAGGTGCCGAAGAACGTGTTTTCAAAAGATGTAATATAAGTCTTAGGTGTCCCCTGAATGTGTCTGTGAAGTTTCAGCTCAAAATACCCCATAGGTTTTTTTTAATAAATTTTTTTAACTGCCTATTTTGGGGCATCATTATAAATGCGCTGATTCAGGCTGCTGCCCCTTTAATCACTTGGGTAAAGTTGGTTTTATATTCGCACATTCAGACTTCCGTGTTTAAGAACGTTCTAATAATGTGCAATAAAGTAAATGTTTGCAAATTCTAAACAGCGACATGATATTTACAACCAACGATTGTAACCCTACAACATTTTTCACAATCGATCAAAATGGGCAAGTATTATTTTAATGGCATACTTACTTGCGAACATCCACTGAATGTCCAATGTAGTGTACAAAGTTATTGTAGCCTATGCAGAAGTCTGAATGTGCAAATGTAGCAGTTTTACTCTGGTTGTGTTTTGTTGTATTCAATGAAGACAATACGGGTGGAGCAGGTCTCAGGATGTTTTATTCTGAAGAAGCAGGTCTGCAGAAACACACAGAACACAATTAATTTTTTTGGAATACACGTCTCTCCCCTTCGGTTCATCCATACAGCATAGAGAAAGCAGCACTCTCTTTTGAAGAGCGAGAGAAAGCACAACCGACCTCGCCAACAGCAAATGTGCTTCTAAAGATGGCAATTTACTCAATTAACAGTTACAAAACATAAGACAAACAGGATAAATCAAATAAATTAAGTAATTAAGGTAAAATAAATAAATAAAGCAAGTCACAAAATACATGTCACCATTATATCGCATATGAAATAATATATATAAAAAAAAGAAATATAGTTTCCTCACTGCTTACTCGCATCATTGAATTAATTAAATAGGGAAAAATGTCAGAAGTTCCAAATTTTACACAATAAAATTGGGGGAAAAAATCCAATTTGACAACATCTAGTTTGCATACAGACCTCACTCTTTTTTTTGTATCTATCAAACTCATATAAACTCGATAGTAAACACATTTCAAACATTTCTCAACATATAACACAAACAAGGAACATACCTGCAGAAACACACAGAGCACAATTAATTTTTTTGGAATACACGTCTCTCCCCTTCGATTCATCCATACAGCATGGAGAAAGCTAGTAAGCAAAACCAATCTCGGTAAAACATTCAAAATACAATTCACTGCGTTACATTTCATGACATCACAGTCTTTCATTACACTTAAACATTATTTATCTCATGAAATTAATCAATGATATTGTTTACGCTTAGAGAAATGTCCTTTACCAGCACTCTCTTTTGAAGAGCGAGAGAAAGCACAACCGACCTCGCCAACAGCAAATGTGCTTCTAAAGATGGCGCTGTTCGCACATCGCACGAGTTTTAATGTGCGTCACCAATATGTGCCCCATAAAATATTCTGCATGAACAGTTCCTACTAGAATTAATTATGTTATGCCCATTATGATTCTGAACACAAACATGAAAATAAAAAAAAAATTAAGTTTTGATGAAGTTCATTAACATTATACTTTATATATTGTAATATTTGAACCAGCTACACAAATATAAAACCAAACTTACCCAAGTTAGGTAAAGGCATGGGGAGTGGTAGCTAGTAAAAAAACTTCATTAAAATAAACAGGATGTACAGTCTCAAAATAAACCCCATTTAGTGTGATAACACGGTGCAACACTTCGAGTTGGTGTTCAATCACCTTGTCGTTATTTAATACATCAAAGAAAATGCCTTGAATAATGAATTATGTTGAGCATTTACACCTAATAAACAACTACCATGGCAAAACGTTATTTTCGTGTGGAAAGTAGCCTTCATCAGTAATACAGTATATCAGTCAAGGAAAACATAACATTTTTTTATTTATTTTGAAACTGTCTTAATAACTATTACAAAGAAAAACTTACCCTGGAATTGCTCGATGCCTGGCTGGCTTTGTTCATTGGTCAGACATCGACCAATAAAATGGCTTCATTTCTTCAAATCGAAACATTCAGCTTTTCACATCAGGGCTGTGAATGTAAATTTCAATTTACAAATACGAATATTAATATGACAGGTTCTCACATTCAAATCAGCAACCTCTCGAGTTTTGCTACTGATTTACCTTCACACATAGTTGTCAAAATGTTCATGGTGTGGAGTATCTCACATAATTACAGTCGGTTATGGCTAGGAACAGGATATGGATTCGGTCTTAAAGGGACCGTAGCCTAATTAAATATTTTTCATTAATGTTAATAAAACAACAAAAGATGTTAAATAAATGTATACATGGTAAATAAACCTACTGTATCTGAAAAAAAGTTTATTTAATTTGTATCTCTATAGTATTTGTTGCATTGTCTGTAATTTGTCTGTAAATTTCTTTTTGTGTAACAACAATCTTGGTAATTATGCCATTTGAAGGTTATTGGACACTGAAATTTTTGTTCTTTAAGTTTGTGACAAGCACATAAAAAATATTGCTTTTTTCATTACAGTAATAATAAAGAAGCTGTTCTACATTCATTAGTCTCACTGTGTTGTGCTTGGAATACTGCAAAATCACCAAAAAAAAAAAAAAAAAAAAAGAGAGAGAAATTAATAAATGTATAGGTATCGGTATCGGCGAGTACCAGAAAAAATGTATCAGCACTCCTACTCGGTCCTTAATAAATGGTATCATGGATCCCTATAAACACAATATAATTTAACTTAATGAACTATTTAAAAATATTAAAAACAAACGAAAACTATCTTTATTAACTCACTTTCATACAAATTTTCAGTACAAATATACTTTATTGTTATCTGTTATTCCACATGATGAGGTGAGATATTACAGCAACTGAGAATTAGAAACACAAAATTTACACTTGCATTATCAGATGTTAAAGTGTTATTGCACTTAAATACAGTGTTTTTTGTTTTTGTTTTGTTTTTTACAGAAATAAAATATGGTGGATAATTATCAATTTTCATGTAATTGAGTTACACAGTTTTTTTTATATATATATATGTAGCTATTATAAATAACACTAAACACACTAGGTGGTCTTTGTAAAGCTAACCTGCGTGTTACTAGTGTGTCTACTACATAAAGCTTTGTTAGATGCTTCTTTTTAGGCCTTTT
The DNA here is from genome assembly GCF_019924925.1 of Ctenopharyngodon idella. Lineage (NCBI taxonomy): Eukaryota > Metazoa > Chordata > Actinopteri > Cypriniformes > Xenocyprididae > Ctenopharyngodon > Ctenopharyngodon idella. The sequence goes on from NC_067222.1 coordinate 54,241,392, forward strand.
GCTATTGTAATGCTTTTATGTTGATATATTTTTATATGGTTTTGTTTTGCTACAAGAAGCTAACAACTAGCATACAACAAATATCATGATATTTGATATCATGAACTTTTTGATCAGGCATTACCGCCGGGGTCCTGAAGGAGACCCGATGTCTGGGGAGACTCAATTTCTCATGACACCGGTTCACACGCTGCATTGTCTGGCTGCAGAGAGACTTGACAATTTATGGGAGAGTCCTGCTGACTAAGGCTGAGGGAATATCACGCCTAGTTTACCCTGCTCTTTCCATATATATTGATAATAGAACTATTAAATCTATTGACTCTCTGTTGTTCTGTTTTATTTGGAAAAATAAAACAATGTGTTCAGAGGAAATCCTTGGTAAGAAGTTACAAGGAGGGTGTCTTAACGCTTTAGATTTTCAAACTATCAACCAGATATTCAAAATTAACTGGATTAAGTGTTGTATTTCTAACAATGGATTTCCCTGGTTTTGGATCAATCATATTCCTTCACTTGCAATCAATGGTGTTCATGTATTAGTTAAAAAATGCAATAACTTCTTTATTAGAAATGCTTTTTCTTCAAGAACCCTCCCTAAAGCACAATCTAGAGTATCTGTTATCCAAACTCTGATTTAAATAATTTATGGACTTTTCCTCGCATCTTTTTATCTCTAGTAAAATTAAAGAACTCCATTTTAAAATTGCTCATAGGTATTACCCTTGTAGTTTATTTTTGAGCAAGTTTTCTGAGAATGTATCTTTTTTATGTTCCTTTTGTAATTCTGAAGAAGAATCAATTCTACATTTGTATTATCAGTGCCCATTCTCTAAGTCCTTTTGGTCAGAAGTTACCATGATAGTTCCCTTTCAAGGGAACTTGCGCTGCATAATCGCTATGGGAACGGCTCTGCGTGATTGCGTCGTGAAGCACTTATGAAATCAGTCCATAGGCGGGTGACGTCACTGACCAGGAACTATAAAGCCTACCCGAAAACACTCTCATTCAGCATCTGTGCCTTCAGCAAGCGCTACATGTGAAATCGTTTGTCCTATTTATTGTTGTCTGTCTACCAACATTATATTATGGCGAGCAAACAGCATTTCAGAAAGTGTGTTTTCCCTGCATTTTGGGCAGAGATACACACCAGATGTGTGTTGTTTGTTTGGTAGTGCAGCATGCCCAGGCAGCTTTTGAGGAAGTTCCTTGTAAGCATTGTGATTTTCTTCATGAGGCTGCACTCCCGCTGAGCCCTCTTTGAGGAGGGTGGCTCGGCTCGCGTTCCGCACGGCTTGGGCTCCGCTTCTGCCGAGGCAGACCAGCGCCTGATGTCGTGGGGTTTGCAAAATTAATCTAACGGAGGGTTTTTGAGACGGGCACTGCCCTATCTCAGCCCTCACCTGTTGGATTTAATGTCTCTTTTCGGAGTCAGGAAGCACGCACTGCGGTTTCTTCCTCTCCAGTTGAGACAGCTGCACTGATGACATCCAGTTCTGAGGAGTTGGATGTTATTAGTGTGGAAACAGGTTAAGCTGAAGACTCGCCACTTCAGTTTTCTTGTTAGTGAGGAGTTCGTGGAGGTGTTCACTCGTGCTTGATTTTAATATTGAAATCAACCGAGAAACAAGAGCTGCAAGTCAAAGACAAATTAGATGAAAGTTTTTTCCATCTAGATAAGCTCAACCTCCACATCGCGGCTTACTGTTTTTCCCGACCTCCACACTGAGGTGTCGGGGTTGTGGAATAAGCCTTTCTCATACCATGTATTTTACATCATGTGATGTGTAGGGTATGAGAAAACACGGTTATGGTGGCTGCTGGGCGGGCAGCCGAGGCCGACTACAAACTTCTCACACAGACAACACCAGACAGAGTGTTGCTACCTGTACTCCCCCTCCAAGGAGCTGGGAGGTGGGGCAACGCTCGCAGGCGAAGTCCTCGAAAGGGCAAGACGGATCTGAGGACCGTCATTGCTGCTAAGAGCTTCGCCGGAACCGAAGCCAGACAGCGTTCACCTCTTCATATGGTGCCTGTCTGCCTTTCGGTGCCCCCACAGGGCATTGTGCTGGCCGCACAAAACACACCAGGGCCCAGCCTCGAGAGGCTGGTTCCCTGAGTAGTTTTTTCCCTCCAAAGCCAGACGGCACTCACCTCTTTATATGGTGCCCGTCTGCCTTTGGTGCCCTCAGGGGGGCGCTCTGCCAACCCCGCCGCAACGCCGGGGCGGAGTAATTCCCCGCGAGTCACTCGAGGGTGGCTTACGCTCTCTGTGGCAGCCAAGCTAGTTGTTCCCTGCTGGTGCGCCGATTCAGGGCATTGTGCTGGCTGCACAAAACACACCAGGGCCCAGCCTTGAGAGGCTGGTTCCCTGAGTAGTTTTTTCTCTCCAAAAAGCCAGATGGCCCTCACCTCATTATATGGTGCCCATCTGCCTTTTTGGTGCCCTCAGGGGGCACTCTGCCAACCCCGCCGCAACGCCGGGGTGCAGTAGTTCCCCGTGAGTCACCCAAGGGTGGCTCGCACTCTCCGAGGCAGCCAAGTCAGTTGTTCCCTGCTGGTGCGCCGATTCGGGACATTGTGCTGGCTGCCCAAAACACATCAGGAGCCAGTCTCGAGAGGCTGGTTCCCTGAAAAAAAAAAAAAAAAAACCTGAGGGTGGTCCCCTCTAGAGTCAAATGGCGTTCACCTCTCTCAACGGTGCCCGTCTGTCTTCGGTGCCCTCAGGGGGGCGCTCTGCCAATCCCGCCGCAATGCCGGGACGCAGTGGTTCCCCGCGTGTCACCCTCTAGTGCAGCCAAGCCAGTTGTTCCCTGCTGGGGTTCTGCTTCAGGGCACTGTGCTGGCTGCCCATATTTTACCAGAGGCCAGCCTCGAGAGGCTGGTACCCTTGGTAGATTTCCTGACAGAGTGAAATCTGTCATTTATTTATTTATTTTTAGACGCATACTCCAATGTATCAATCCTCCCACAACACAGGAAGTTCCTAAGGTTTGCTTTCGGGGACGAAGCATTCCAATATCGGGTTCTTCTTTTCGGCCTAGCACTGTCACCCCGCACCTTCACCAAATGTGTAGACGTGGCTCTGATGCCCTTGTGTATGCAGGGCATCCGCATTTTAAACTACACAGAAGTTTGGTTGATTCTGGCTCAATCAGAGCATATGGCAGTTCAACATCGAGATGTTGTTCTCGCTCACATGAGAAGGTTGGGGTTGAGACTAAATGCAAAGAAAAGTGTGCTTTCTCCAGCTCAGAGGACCACTTATCTAGGCGTGGTATGGGATTCGGTGATTATGCGCGCCCTTATACATCCGGCTCGCATAACATCGATTCTCTCGACCATCTCAGACATAAAGCTAGGCCAGTCACTCACTGTCAAACAGTTCCGAGACTGTTAGGTCTTATGGCAGCAGCGTCCAACATGATACCTTTTGGCCTGCTGAACACGAGGCCACTGTAGTGGTGGCTCAAAACCAAGGGGTTCTCACCGAGGGGGAATCTTTTTCGTATGATCAGAATCACACAGCGATGCTTACGTGCTCTAGTCATATGGAAGCAACCTTGGTTTCTGTCCCAGGGACCTGTGCTGGGGGATCTCAGTCGTCGCGTCACGCTAATGACAGATGCAGGTCTGTGGCAGGACCATCATCTTTCGTGGCACATAAACTGCCCGGAGATGATGGCGGTATTTCTAGCTCTGAAATATTTCCTTCCAGACCTCAGGGACCATCATGTGTTAGTTCGATCAGACAACACATCGGTGGTCTCATATATAATTCATTAGGGGGGTCTGAGGTCACGCCCCTTATACAAGCTGGCGAATCAGATCCTCCTGTGGCCCCAAGGGAAACTGCTCTCCCTCAGAGCAGTATATATCCCAGGGTACCTGAATATGGGAGCAGACATCCTGTCGAGGCAGGGGCCGAGGCCCAGGGAATGGAGACTTCACCCCGAGGTGGTGAAGTTCTCTTATGGGAGAACTACGGCGAAGCCCAAGTGGATCTGTTTGCGTCTCGAGAGACGACTCACTGTCCACTGTGGTTCTCAATGTCAAACCCAACACCTCTTGGGCTGGACGCTTTGGTAGAGCCGTGGCCGAGGCTACCGCTGTACGCATTTCCCCCGATTGCGCTGCTCCCGGGAGTTCTGGAGAGAGTTTGCCGGGACAGGGCCCGTCTGCTATTAGTAGCCCCGTTCTGGCTGGCCCGAGTATGGTTCTCGGACCTGGTATCTCTCCTCGACGGGTCTCTGATGGAGATTCCGATCAGGAAGGACCTTCTCTCTCAGGTGGGCGGTGTAATACTGTACCCCCACCCGGAGTTATGGAAGCTGTGGGCGTGGCCTCTGAGGGGGCACAGCTCATAGATTCCGGTCTCTCAACCGAGGTTGTTGAGACCATTCTCCAATCCAGAGCTCCTTCCACGAGGAAACTCTATGCCTTGAAGTGGAGATTTTTCACTTCTTGGTGTGAAAATCATCAGTGGGATCCAGTCAACTGCCCGGTTAGCGCAGTACTGGAGTTCCTGCAGGAAAGATTTTCTTCAGGGTTATCCCCCTCCAAGCTAAAGGTGTACGTGGCGGCCTTAGCTGCTTACCACATTCCTTTCAGTGGGGTATCTTTGGGGAGACACCCGCTTATCACTCGTTTCCTCCGTGGCGCTTTGAGGCTTAGACCTGCAGTTTGCACGAGAGTACGGCTTGGGTTTTTGGCCATTGTGTTACAAGGCCTTTCTATGGCCCCCTTCGAGCCTATCAAAGAGATTCCAGAGAATTTCTCACACTTAGACAATGTTCCTCCTTGCTATTACGTCTCTCAAGTGAATTGGAGACATTCAACCCCTGTCAGTATCTCCATCGTGCCTCAAATTTGCATAGGTCCTCACTAATACTGTGAGACCTATTGTACTGCAGGCCTTCTGTCCTCCTCCATTTATACGTCGGACCAGGAAAAGTTTATCTGCTGTGCCCAGTTTGAGCACTGGATGCTTATTACCACAGAGCTATGCCATGTGGACTAAGTCTAATCAAATCTTTGTATGTTTGGGTCACCTAAAAAGTGTACCCTGCATCCAAGCAGAGAACGAGCAAGTGGGTGGCCATCTCACTGGCTTATGAGTCGGCTGGTCAGCCTTCACCTTTGGCTGTTAGCCCACTCTACGAGGAATATGGCAAAATGTTGGTGATGCGGCAGGCTGGTCCTCACCGCTCACATTCATGGGGTTTATGAACTAGACCTGGGCTCCACTTCAGGGGCGCAGGTGTTACTGTGAGTTGTTGTGCCTCGGCTTCACATGAACGGTCACTTGCTCATATGGCGACGTTGGGATTGTCGTTCCCATAGCGATTACGCAGCGCGAGTTCCCTTGAAAGGGAACGTCTCGGTTACGTATGTAACCTTAGTTCCCTGAATAGGGAACGAGATGCTGCGTAATCGCTATGCTGCTTCATGACGCAATCACGCAGAGGCGTTTCCATAGTGATTATGCAGCGTCTCGTTCCCTATTCAGGGAACTAAGGTTACATACATAACCGAGACATTTTCTTCTGCTGTAACAAACTGGTACAAATGACTGAATCTATTATTTTCTTGTCTGATTTTCATTCTATGGATGTTATACTTGATTGCACTGTTTTACTGCTTTGTCTTCTGGGTAAATTTCATCTTCACAAAGCCAGAACTATCCACTGTAATCCCAATTTTAGTATGTTTTCTTCTGATATAAAGTCCCTTTTTACTTCCTTTAAGAAAATGTCAAAACCTTTGAACTCAAAGGTGTCGAAAATGTTTAACATCCTCGAATCTGTTGTAAAGAACCTTTAAAGGGTTAGTTCACCCAAAAATGAAAATTCTGTCATTTATTACTTACCCTCATGCCGTTCCACACCCATAACACCTTCATTAATCTTCGGAACACAAATTAAGATACTTTAGTTGAAATCCAATGGCTCCGTGAGGCCTTCATAGTGAGCAATGACATTTCCTCTCTCAAGATCCATAAAGGTACTAAAAACATATTTAAATCAGTTCATGTGAGTACAGTGGTTCAATATTAATATTATAAAGCGACAAGAATATTTTTGGTGTGCCAAAAAAAACAAAACAACAACTTATTTAGTGATGGCTGATTTCAAAACACTGCTTCATGAAGCATTGGAGCACAATGAATCAGTGTATTGAATCATGATTCAGATCGCGTGTCAAACTGCCAACGGCGGCCAACGGCTGAAATCACGTGACTTTGGCGCTCCGAACAGCAGATTTGATACACTGATTCATTACGCTCCGAATCTTCCTGAAGCATTGTTTTGAAATCGGCCATCACTAAATAAGTCGTTATTTTGGTTTTTTTGGCGCTCCAAAAATATTCTTGTCGCTTTATAATATTAATATTATTTTATAATATTTTATTATATTACTTTATAATATTAATATACATGAACCGATTTAAATATGTTTTTAGTACCTTTATGGATCTTGAGAGAGGAAGTGTCATTGCTCCCTATGAAGGCCTCACGGAGCCATCGGATTTCAACTAAAATATCTTAATTTGTGTTCCGAAGATTAAAGAAGGCCTTACGGGTGTGGAACGGCATGAGGGTAAGTAATAAATGACAGAATTTTCATTTTTGGGTGAACTAACCCTTTAAATGTATTTATTTTTTTCTTTACATTGACAAAATGTAATATTGTTGATTTAATTCTTATAACCTTGTGTTGTCCATATGCCCCCTACTTTATATTATTGTATTTTTTTTTCTTCTCACTGTTGATACATGTCTTTAATTCATAATAAATATAAAAAAACGCTGCATTGTCTACAATCACAGAAGTGCATAGAAATCTATTTTTATATAATCTTTATAATCTTTTTTATTAAGATTAAAACAGTAACAAATATGATACAAACACATGTTAATTAAAAAGGTTGTATGACTTCATAAAGCAGAGTTCATTCATGTGTCCAAATTGAAACAGTGTGTTTTACCAATATGAAAATGTGGAAAAGTTAATTTGAGTCTAAACATAAGTATAAAATATGTTATAAAAAAAAAAAAAAAAGCAGAAGAGAAGAAGCATTCAAAATTTCAAGTATAAATGTAGTTCATTCAATACAAAAATGATTGCTAAAAGGTACAGTTAGAGTTAATCTTTCACATATTTTTAATTAAACTGTCACTTGAATTTCTGAGGCTGGTTTATGAAAAGGCATCAGTAAAACATACAAATTGAAATAATTTTGCCAGAGCTCAGCAAAACATGTTCGCCATCTTGCCGGAAGTCTCGAATTGGGACACAGCTACAATCTCTGATCGAGGAACACTTCAGAATCTGGGCGGAAGCAGTAGGCCATCCGGGAACTTCTCAACTACTCTTTTATGATTACTGATGTTTCGGACACACTACTGCTTTAACCTACTGCTTTCTTCTACTATACAGGTGCTGGTCATATAATTAGAATATCATCAAAAAGTTGATTTATTTCACTAATTCCATTCAAAAAGTGAAACTTGTATATTATATTCATTCATTACACACAGACTGATATATTTCAAATGTTTATTTCTTTTAATTTTGATGATTATAACCGACAACTAATGAAAATCCCAAATTCAGTATCTCAGAAAATTAGAATATTACTTAAGACCAATACAAAGAAAGGATTTTTAGAAATCTTGGCCAACTGAAAAGTATGAACATGAAAAGTATGAGCATGTACAGCACTCAATACTTAGTTGGGGCTCCTTTTGCCTGAATTACTGCAGCAATGCGGCGTGGCATGGAGTTGATCAGTCTGTGGCACTGCTCAGGTGTTATAAGAGCCCAGGTTGCTCTGATAGTGGCCTTCAGCTCTTCTGCATTGTTGGGTCTGGCATATTGCATCTTCCTTTTCACAATACCCCATAGATTTTCTATGGGGTTAAGGTCCGGCGAGTTTGCTGGCCAATTAAGAACAGGGATACCATAGTCCTTAAACCAGGTACTGGTAGCTTTGGCACTGTGTGCAGGTGCCCAGTCCTGTTGGAAAATGAAATCTGCATCTCTATAAAGTTGGTCAGCAGCAGGAAGCATGAAGTGATCTAAAACTTCCTGGTATACGGCTGCGTTGACCTTGGACCTCAGAAAACACAGTGGACCAACACCAGCAGATGACATGGCACCCCAAACCATCACTGACTGTGGAAACTTTACACTGGACCTCAAGTAACGTGGATTGTGTGCCTCTCCTCTCTTCCTCCAGACTCTGGGACCCTGATTTCCAAAGGACATGCAAAATTTACTTTCATCAGAGAACATAACTTTGGACCACTCAGCAGCAGTCCAGTCCTTTTTGTCTTGAGCCCAGGCGAGACGCTTTCTGACGCAGTCTGTTGTTCAAGAGTGGCTTGACACAAGGAATGCGACAGCTGAAACCCATGTCTTGCATACGTCTGTGCGTAGTGGTTCTTGAAGCACTGACTCCAGCTGCAGTCCACTCTTTGTGAATCTCCCCCACATTTTTGAATGGGTTTTGTTTCAAAATCCTCTCCAGGGTGCGGTTATCCCTATTGCTTGTACACTTTTTTTCTACCACATCTTTTCCTTCCCTTCGCCTCTCTATTAATGTGCTTGGACACAGAGCTCTGTGAACAGCCAGCCTCTTTTGCAATGACCTTTTGTGTCTTGCCCTCCTTGTGCAAGGTGTCAATGGTCGTCTTTTGGACAACTGTCAAGTCAGCAGTCTTCCCCATGATTGTGTAACCTACAGAACTAGACTGAGAGACCATTTAAAGGCCTTTGCAGGTGTTTTGAGTTAATTAGCTGATTAGAGTGTGGCACCAGGTGTCTTCAATATTGAACCTTTTCACAATATTCTAATTTTCTGAGATACTGAATTTGGGATTTTCCTTAGTTGTCAGTTATAATCATCAAAATTAAAAGAAATAAACATTTGAAATATATCAGTCTGTGTGTAATGAATGAATATAATATACAAGTTTCACTTTTTGAATGGAATTAGTGAAATAAATCGACTTTTTGATGATATTCTAATTATATGACCAGCACCTGTATAGTAGAGAAGTAGTCGGTTTCAGACTCTTTCAGTCAGACTGTCTCAACATACATTTAAAAATGTCCATTTATGTTTGAATGATTAAATTGATTCTTGATGTTATTTTTCAGGTTAGTGGATCTAAATCTTTAAGTGTCACTCCTGCTCCTCATAACTTACACCACATGACACAATATACATGTAAACTGCAGTTCAACATTTATTACAATATTTCAACATTTATTTCATGATGTGATTTTGAGTCATTTGGTCCTCCATACAGTATTGACACAAATACTTCAGCTACAGTAATATTTGCATTATATCTAAGTTGATACCTGTTCAAATCACTTCAGCAAAGTCTGCACATTTTTACATGTTTTAGTGAATAAAATAACTGATTTATGATCCATAATAATTCAGCAGTAGTTACAGTAAATATATTTAATGAAGTGAGATGATGAATGTCATATTTGATGATGTCAGAAACTCTCCTGAAGGAATTATCATATTTCACACGCAGCTGATGATTCATACAGCATTCAGACATTAACATATTCATCATCAATTCATATCTGATTTATGATTGGAGCACAAACACTAGAGGAACATCACATGAATGATGACAGTCACATGTTCTTCATCAATTTATTGTGTCATGATATTTCAGTATTAATGTAATGAAGAGACTCTATAACATCTCTGATTCATCATCAGCTCAAAGCATTATGGGTAAAGTCTCTCTGTTCTGATTCATCATGAGCTCAAAGCATTCTGGGTAGAATCTCTCTACAGTCTGTTCTGATTCATCAACACAGTTTCACTGATGATCCAGGCCAAACCATAAACCCCGGATAGAGGGGTTGAGTGAATGTGGTCTGGACTGTGTGGATGAGGCTCATTGTGTCTCCAGAGACGCTGTAGAAGGACAGAGTTCCTGCCCTGTGATCCACATACACTCCTACTCTATAGTGATTCACATACTCTCCTGTTCTCCTGATGATGATGGGCTTTACAGGGAGATCAGTCTGTTTGTTATTGTGTCTGAATGAGTAACTGTAGGAAAAGCAGATCAAACTCCAGGACTGATCATTAGATCCAAACCGACACTCATCACCCTCTCCCTTCCTGCAGATGCTCTTATATGACACTGATATATACACACCAACACTGCACTCAATCTCCCAGTAACAGCGTTGATCACACACACTCTCTCTACACAACACCTGAGGAACATCAAATCTCTCTGGATGATCAGGATACGACTGACGCTCTGGGACAGTGTCAGTAATCACTCTGTTGTTCTCAGACAGACGGAGGCGTTCATTCACTGTGTTCAGATCCAGAGTGATCCGATGGGAATCTGATGGAGATAAAACACATCACAATCAGGAATTATTAATCTGTCCATCTTTTCATCTACACTGTAAACATGATTTCTGCTCCTTGTTAAATGAACTTCATTAAAATGAGTTAAAACCACACAATTACTGACATTCTGTCCTGATTTAATTGAGTAAATCCACTTAAACACGTCAAACTGAAGTTCACTTCATCATTTGTGTTGAATAAACTGAAACTGGGCAGTTACCAGCATGCTTTGCTCTGGTCTGGATCTATTACAGAATCTTGAGTTCAGATCTGACAAGTTCATGTAGGATTTGTCTCAGATTTGAACTTGATTTAGTATCTTCTCCTTTCTCACAGAATCTCATCTGTAGTTGTCCATCTTAAAGGGGTCATATAATGGTACATGCACTTTGTACTGAAATGTGTGTTGGCAGTGCCTGTACACAACCATCCTATAATGATAAAAATCCATCCAGCGTTTTTTTTTTAATCTCCTTATATGTTTTCCCCTGTCTCAAATCGAGCCCCTCCCACGATTGTTAATTGACAGCAGCGTTTCAACACAGACCCGCCCTGAGCGTGCTGTCATCATTGGCCGCCATTGTTGATACACTGGAGCAGAATGGCGTCTAAGCGATTGTGGTGTTCTGTCCTTGGGTGTAATAATGAACACAGCAGTCATTGTGATGTTCCTAAATCCGAACCGCTGAAGACGCAGTGGCTGAGTTTTGTTTTGAAGGGAATATTCCCCCCGATCAACGTCAATGCTTTCATGTTTGCGCGAATCATTTCTCACCAGACTGCTTTATAAACGAGGGTCAATATAAAGCAGGTTTTGCTAAGAACCTGCTCCTGAAAAAAGGATTGGTACCAACTATTCGTGTTCCTGCTGCACCTCCAGAAGGAACGATTTATTAACCTTTATATTAATCTTTGCAAATCGCTTGCACGCTTCACGATGAATGCGGCTAAAGTTTACACTCAGGGTACATTAGGGCATGCTTTCTATGTGCGACCTTCTCAATATAATTCATAATCCCACGTTTATAATGAACAACGCGTTATGGTTATTGTGTTATTACAAACTGTGTACGCAGGTGGTAAAGTTAACGTGGTAACACTACACTAAGCTTACTTTTGTAGATGGTTTATAACGGTGTCTGTTACTGATTAAGAAGTAATGTAAAAAAAAATCGTGTTGTAACAGTTATTACTGCATGAATCATGCATCACTGACAAGCCTACATTTTACCAAAAAAAAAGTTTTTCAAGACCATTAGCTGGAACATCAATCTGTCAATGAAGACTCCCGCTGCCATTCTTTCTCCAAAATATACCCTCAGCTGTTGTCAAGGCAATACTCCACGTGTGTTGTGTCAAAACGCCCCACAGTACAGAGGGGCGGGGTGAGCAAAGCTCATTATCATTTAAAGACACATGCATTGAAATGACAATTTTTAATTAAAGTATATTACAAACTTTTCATTTAGACCCTAAAGAATCATATTAACTTGTACAAAAATGGCATTATATGACCCCTTTAAAGCCTCCATCAGTTCGGTGATCGACTCTCAGGTCTGTTACCAAGAGCAGCTGCTGTGAAGAAACGCTCCAGATTAAAATGGAGGATCAAAACAGGTGTGCTTTTAATGAAGAGCTGCAGAAAGAGACGTTTTGATCAAAGCCTGTCACTGTATTTCATGAGTCTGTCATAAAACAGTGTTTTGTGTTCAGAAAGTCTTTCCATCACTGATCTTCATGGTTCATCAATAACTCTTCCCCCACCAAACATAATTTTTTGGGTTTCCATGTTTTCACTGTTATACACTCGGGGCGCTGTTACACATCATCTGAATGAGTACAGACTCTCCCAAACAAAAGCACAGACGAGGAAGGTGCAGAAACTATCAATCTCATATGAAAAATAATGCGATCATCAACAATAATAGCATATAAATGAAAACTGCCAACTACTGAGTGAAATATTAATCCAGGAAGTGGTATAGGACTGTGAAGCTTTGGGGGTGTTGATGTACTGCATATGCTTTGATCATCATACTGAATATGATTCAGATGTAGTGTTTGATAAAAACAAGATTTTTGCTCAAAATGTTGCTTTTTTATGAAACTTACCAATATTCAAGTGTTCTTTATTTTGATGTATTGCATGTTCAGATATTCATACAACAAAATATTCTGGGGGCCTGAAAATTTTGTAAAAATTATCAAAAACACTGGTGGGGAAAGAGCTAATAAATGTGACGTCATTCTCAGACAGGGCTATTTATAGCAGTCCTCTTGAATAAAAGACTTTTGTCTGTGAATGTCTTCCTTTTTTAATTATTTTCTGTTCACTGACTCTCAATACACCGTAAGAGAGTCCAAAAATGTCCATGAGTGTCCATTGCAAAACAAAAACCAGCACTTTTTGTCCACAAAAGTGTTAACTCCATGAAATATTAATTTCACATTTCTATTTAATGATCTGCTCTCCATTATCATTCTTCAAGAAATTATGCAATCTGAGCAGCATTTATGTTGTAAAACTGTATATGATCGTATCTCACAAACAAATGAGCTGCGTCCAAAGTGTAATTTTTCAAAATGCAGCAGTTAATATCCAAGCAGTGCTGTCAGAGTTTTATATCCTCCTGCTATTTTGTCATTGTAGTAAATCTCATGAACAAATTTTTTAGCCAATGCCACGATCCAACAACGTGTGTTCTGTTTATCTTCTGCATGCATACACAGACACAGAATCGAGTCTCGACCATTAACACAGCAAGCCATATTTTATAATTGTATATTATTATTTTATTGTATAAAATAATCCAGCAAAAAGCACAAACTTCAAGAGAAACTGGGGGAGGTTACTGCTTGATTAAAACTTATTTTTAAAACTCATGATTTTTCTGTCTATGTCGATTATCATCTTCCGATCTCCAGCGGAACCACTTCAAAATAAAAGTCCCAATAGGAATAATAACTCAAATGGAGGAAAAAATGACAAAAAAAATATTTTTTAAAAAAACAAAATAAGTACACAACTACTACTAAAACACACACTTAATTAATACTTATACTAATATAGTGAACCAAAAAAAAAACCTAAGCTATTTAAATAATGAATAAGTTTTAATAATTAAATAATGATTTTTACAATTTCAAATAATATTGAACAAAACAAAAATAACCACTTTATTCATCAATCTCTTCTGTCCCCTGTCATTCCGCTTCTGATTCTATTTACGCTGCAGAGATTCAGTGTTTACGTCTGAACGCGAGCTCAGTATTGGCCGGCTCTGGTCACATGATCAGCACGACACATACGTGAGCTCGTGTTCGGACGTAAACACTGAAGCTCTGCAGCGTAAATAGAAGCAGAATGACACAGAAGAGAAGAGATTGTTGAATAAAAGTATTTATTTTTGTTTTGTTTTTGCGCACAAAAAGTATTCTCGTCTCTTTATAACATTAAGTTTGAACCACTGCAGTCACATGATTGTTTTAACGATGTCTTTAGTACCTTTCTGGACCTTGAAAATGTTGATTATATTGCTGTCTATGGACGAGTCATATACCTCTCGTATTTCATCAAAAATATCTTAATTTGTGTTCTGAAGATGAACGAAGGTCTTACAGGTGTGGAACGACATGAGGGTGAGTAATTAATGACAGAAATTTACATTTTTGGGTGAACTAACCCCTTTAAAATAAAAGTGTCCCAAAGCATATTATGTTGAAAAAAGTACGCCAAATCTTCTTCTTCTTGTGATGTTTATTGGCGGTTGGCAAACCAGCCTATGGTGCATTACCGCCACCTACTGAACTGGAGCATGGAGCTTCAATGATTAGAAGAAAAAAAATAAATAAATAAAAAACTATATTCTTATAAAATATCCTGTTTCTTTTAAATAATTTATGAGAGCTATTCTAATGTTTTTTCCTTCGCTGTTTACTCAATAAATACTCTACTGAATGACTCTAGTCATGTTGTTTGCACCTTCTTCTATTACTTTGGTTTCCAGTATTAGTCTTTCATTATTAAATGCTCTACAGTTTCATGCAATCTGCAGTGCCTACATAATCCACTAGGAAGCTTCTTAATTAGGGCCCGAGCACCTATGGTGTGAGGACCCTATTGGAATTGCTCCGTTTATTATTATTAGGGCCCAAGCGAATGAAATGGCGAAGGGCCCTCTTGATCCCCTAAGAATTTTATTTATTTTTTTTTTTTTCATCTTCCGGGGCTTTTTGGGGGCCTTAACATGCTCAAAAACTCTTGAAAATTGGCACACACATTGAAATCTGCGGCCATTAGGACGCCGCAGAGGCTGGTACCCGGGCGTGGCAGGGAGGCTCGACAGCGCCCCCTTGAACAAAGTCGGAAAACGTGGTCCATATATTAAACACACTTGCACGTATTAGTATGAAACTCAGTACACATATAGACCTCATCAGGCCAAACATCTTTCATGCTCTAAGTTCTACGCCACCCCAGCAGGAAGTCAGTTATTATGGGTTGTTTGAAAAATGCATGCTCTGGAATTTGATATACTCCTCCTAGGCAATTAATCTGATCACCACCAAACTCGGTCAGCATGAAGTCAAGACACTGATGATGCTAAATTGCTAGCGGATTTTTGATATCTTGAGCAGTTTGGCCATGGCGAGGCAATGAATTTATGGTGAGAAAAGGGAAACAGGAAATGTGTTATAACGTCTGCATACATTGATTGATGTTTATGAAACTTCAGCTGTGTGTTCGTTATAGGAGTCTGATCACATGGATGTGAATATTGTGAGTCAAAGTTATAGCGCCACCAACTGGCAGCAAGAAGTGTGTCACTTTCAAAATGCATTGAGTTCATTCTGTTATTTTGACCTGATTTGCTTCAAACTTCATCAGTGTAATGTCAATACACAGCAGATGTAGACCTGTGACAGGATTTTTGATAGTTTAAATATTGTTGCCATGGCAATGCATCAAACTTTAATAATATTCTTGGGTGTTTTTGAGGCTCTAAACATGCTTCAAATTGCATGAAACTCAACACACACATCAATATTGTCAACCAGTAGACATGGACAAAGCTTTAGAAATGGGCGTGGTGAAGGGGCTCAGTAGCGCCACCTTTTGACAAAGGTGGGGGGGTTATTTTTACCTACAGACACCAAACTTAGTACACTTATTGTTCTCATTAAGCCGGACAACTTTCTAATTTACAGTCATTAGCTCTGACCAACAGGAAGTCAGATATTTGGTTTGAATGTGGATTTTTTGAATAAACAGGCTCTGAATTTTAAACTACTACTTCTAGGGGTTTATTCAATTCAGACCAAACATTTTTTACCATGGTGCCAAGACATTGAAGATGTTAAATTGAGAACGGATAATGGATATCTCGAAAGGTGTTGCCATGGTGATAGATTGAAGTAAAGTCAAAAAACGAAAACGGAATGACTCATATTTTCTATAAAAAACACTATACACAATTAATTTGTATATAGAATAATACAAATGTTTGAAATAAACACATTTTATTCATTTTTTCCAATTCAAAAAGCATGTGTAAGTTAAAAATAGGCAGATTAATTATATTTGATTGAAAAATGGATAAATGTCATACATAGAGTAACAACTAGAGGGCTGCATATACCTATTTTTAAACAGGGTTGGATAAATCAAGCACTAGATCAATAGTTGATATATATAGAACAAAGATTTTGTTTTAATTATACTGTTTGTGCTGGTATATTTAAAAATGTATCAAAGACTACTTTGTCACAATTTAGATGTTTTTTTTTTGTTTCTTTGTTTAAAATGATCTTCTCAGTCTGTCTCAGTCCCTCTCTCTCTCTCTCCTCCCCCATACTTGGGTGTGTGTGTGTGTGTGTGTGTGTGTGTGTGGTGTGGGGATGGGGGGTAGCTGTGTGTGGGTCACTGTCTGTGTATCTCTCTCTCTCTCTCTCTCTCTCTCTCCCTGTGTATGTGTGCATTACAATCTTAATTTTTTCTAAATGTTGTTTGAGTTAGTTATTATTTTTTACAATTACAGTTTGAATTTTTTTAATTAATTATTTATTGATATAATTCAAATTTATTAAAAACCCCTGTTTCAGTAAATTTCACATGATTATAAAAGTGGCTGTTTAAAATATACTTGCATAAGTGAGCAGAAAAATTTAGACATGTACCTTACTATTACCTGAGACTGATATTAAAATCGTCTTTGCAGGTTCTGTGATTTTGGCTCTATTTATTAATTTTTAGGGCCCGAGCACCGATGGTGTGAAGACCCTATTGGAATTGCTCCGTTTATTATTATTATTATTCTCCAAAGTGAATCGCATTTTTGAGGGCCTAAACATGCTCGAAAACTCATGAAACTTTGCACACGTCAGAAATGGTGAAAATTTACGTCTGTTATGGGTTGCAGAATTGGGCGTGGCAAAATGGCTCGATAGCGCCACCTAACGTAGTGCCCCTCGCGCTACATTTCACATAGATTTTGAAATTCGGTACACACATTTAACAGCCCAATACCTACAAAAAAGTCTCTCTGAGCGAAATCTGAAAACAAACAGGAAGTCAGATATTTTGAATTAACTTGCCATTTTTTGCCATTTCCTTTAACTAACTCCTCCTAGAGCTTTAATCAGATCAACATTATATTTGGTCAGTCTAATGTAAAGGCCTTTGGGATGTTATATTGCAAAGATCTTGAGTTTTCACAGAAGGGCGTGTCCGTGGCGACCTGACAAAATTTGATGTTTCGCCATGAAACAGGAAGTTCTTCTAACTCTGGCATAAAATGTCCGATCTGCCCCAAACTGCACGTTTTATTAGAGTCCTGACCTGAAGACATCTTCATGACAATAATCAGTTACAGTCATAGCGCCACCTGTGGGCAACAGGAAATGACATGTTTTACACTGTGATTAACTCCTCCTAGAGATTTAACCAGATCAACATCATATGTTGTCAGTCTAATGTTAAGACCTCAGCAATGATAAATATCAAAGATCTTGAGTTTTCGTTGAAAGGCGTGTCCGTGGCGGCCTGACAAAGTCTGATGTTTCGCCACGGAAGAGGAAGCTGTTGTAAATCAGGCATACAGTGTCCGATCTGCCCCAAACTTAACATGTGTGATAAGAGTTCTGACCAAAAGATGTCTATATGACAATATTCAGTTAGTCGTAGCGCCACCTGCTGGTAACAAGAAATGGCATGCTTTACACTGTAATTCACTACCAGAAACACATTTCAATATGCTACGAAGTACCAAACACACTAGAAACATGTTAAATCATGCAACACTTGGCTGAGTGCTAATGTATGCGATTAACGCCACAAAACAGGAAGTTGTTGTAACTCAGGCATACAATGTCCGATCTGCTCCAAACTTCACAAGTTTGATAATATTTCTAGCCCGAACACATCTATATCACAATATTCGGTTACGGTCAAAGCGCCACCTGTTGGCAGCAGGAAGTCTGGCACTTTGAAATGATTTGGCCATAATTCTCCTGTATTTACTCGCTTACATGCATGTCTCCCACTATTCACTCTTTTCCCAAGGCCAACGGATGGCGGTTAGCCCGGGTGCGAGGGCCCTTTCATCGCTGCTTGCAGCTTTAATATAATTTTATTTTTTACACCACATATATTGAAATTTAATGAAAGCATGCTTTTGGAGCATAAGACTGGTGCACAAACGATAGTTCAGGGAGGTCTAAAAACACATGAAGAGAAGTGTTAGAATAATACAACATCAATAATCACAGACATTCGCATTTGACTGGATTAGATTTCTCAGAGCACTGTGGAGTTTGAGCAAATAACAGTATATAATTTGCTCTGGAATTTTTATAGAGGTTGTCTGAGAAAAACAGACATGGCAGATTAGGATGATATTCTGCACTCATTTGAAATTGACTTATGACATTCTATCACATGAAATTCATCTAAATTCATCAAAATCTTATGGATGTGGTTGTTGTGGTTTGTGATCAAATGGGCACCAACTGCTGCAGTAAATGTGGTGTATTCAAATAACTTTGACATAGTCCTTTTATGTTTACCCCTTTTAAATGCCTCTTGCCCGCTGTGCACAGTTGCCCTGAAGCCACCAGGTTGGCGGTGCAACCGGGCTCGGGCCCGCCATCGCTGCTTGCAGCTATATTTAGGGCCCGAGCACCGATGGTGTGAGTACCCTATTGGAATTGCTCCGTTTCTTCTTCTTCTTCTCCCAGATGAATCGCTTTTTTGAGGGCCTAAACATGCTCAAAAACTCATGAAACTTTGCACACGCATCAGAAGTGGTGAAAATTTACGTCTGTTATGGGTTGCAGAATTGGGCGTGGCAAAATGGCTCGATAGCGCCACCTAACGTAGTGCCCCTCGCGCTACATTTCACGTAGATTTTGAAATTTGGTACACACGTTTAACAGCCCAATACCTACAAAAAAGTCTCTTGGAGCAAAATCTGAAATCGAACAGGAAGTCAGATATTTTTAATTAACTTGCTATTTTTTGCCATTTCCAGACATTGTACTTTAATGAACTCCTCCTAGAGCTTTAATCAGATCAATGTCATATTTGGTCAGTCTAATCTAAAGGCCTATGTGACCTGCCCCAAACTTCACATATGTGATAAGAGTCCAGGCCTAAAGACATCTATAGGACAATATTCAGTTAGTCATAGTGCCACCTGCTGGCAACAGGAAATGGCATGCTTTACACTGTAATTCACTCCCTGAAACACATTTCAATAAGCCACAAAGTACCAAAGAAACACGTTAAATCATGCAACACTTGGCTAAGAGCTATTTTTTGCGATTAACGCCACAAAACAGGAAGTTATTGTAATTCAGGCATACAATGTCCGATCTGCTCCAAACTTCACATTTGATAATAGTCCTGGCCTGAAGACATCTACATGGCAATATTCAGTTACAGTCAAAGTGCCACCTATTGGCAGCAGGAAATGTGGCACTTTGAAATGACTTTGTCGTAATTCTTCTGTATTTACTCGCTTGCATGCATGTCACCCACTGTTCACTGTTTTCCTAAGGCCAACGGGTGGCGGTTAGCCCGGGTGCAAGGGCCCTTTCATCGCTGCTTGCAGCTTTAATTATTATTATTATTAGGGGCCGAGCGCCGATGGTGTGAGGACCCTATTGGAATTGCTCCGTTTAATCTTCTTCTTCTTCTTCTTCTCTGAAATGAATCGCATTTTTGAGGGCCTAAACATGCTCGAAAACTCATGAAACTTTGCACACGCGTCAGAAGTGGTGAAAATTTACATCTGTTATGGGTCTCAGAATTAGCCGTGGCAAAACGGCTCGATAGCGCCACCTACAATATTTCAACGAAGTGCCCCTTGCACCACGTTTCACATACAGGTATGAAATTCAGTAGACACATGTATCAGCCCAATCCCTACAAAAAAGTCTCCTGGTGCAAAGTCTGAAAACCAACAGGAAGTCAGATATTTTGAATTTTCTCTGCAAAATTTGTGCACTTTTTGCCATTTCCAGACATTGTACTTTAACGAACTCCTCCTAGAGCTTTTATCAGATCAACATCATATTTGGTCAGTCTAATTTAAAGGCCTTTGCGACATTAAATTGCGAAGATCTAGAGTTTTTGCTGAAGGGCGTGTCTGTGGCGGCCTGACAAAGTCTGATGTTTCGTCATGAAAGAGAAAGCTGTTGTAACTCAAGCATACAATGTCCGATCTGCCCCAAACTTCACATGTGTGATAAGAGTCCTTGACTGAAGACATCAACATGGCAATATTCAGTTATGCTCAAAGCGCCACCTGTTGGCAGCAGGAAGTGTGGCACTTTGAAATGACTTGGCCATGATTCTACTGTATTTACTCGCTTACATGCATTTCACCCACTGTTCGCTGTTTTTCTAAGGCCAACGGGTAGCGGTGAGCCCGGGTGCGAGGGCCCTTTCATTGCTGCTTGCAGCTTTAATTATTATTATTATTCTTCTCCAAAGTGAATTGCATTTTTGAGGGCCTAAACATGCTCGAAAACTCATGAAACTTTGCAGACGCGTCAGAAGTGGTGAAAATTTACGTCTGTTATGGGTTGCAGAATTGGGCGTGGCAAAATGGCTCGATAGCACCACCTAACGTAGTGCCCCTCGCGCTACATTTCACGTAGATTTTGAAATTCGGTACACACATTTAACAGCCCAATACCTACAAAAAAGTCTCTCTGAGCGAAATCTGAAACCAAACAGGAAGTCAGATATTTTGAATTAACTTGCCATTTTTTGCCATTTCCAGACGTTGTACTTTAACGAACTCCTCCTAGAGCTTTAATCAGATCAACATTATATTTGGTCAGTCTAATCTAAAGGCCTTTGCGATGTTATATTGCGAAGATCTTGAGTTTTCACAGAAGGGCGTGTCCGTGGCGACCTGACAAAATTTGATGTTTCGCCATGAAACAGGAAGTTCTTCTAACTCGGGCATATAATGTCCGATCTGCCCCAAACTGCACATGTTTTATTAGAGTCCTAGCCTGAACATGTCTACATGACAATAATCAGTTACAGTCATAGCGCCACCTGCAGGCAACAGGAAATTACATGTTTCTCACCGTGATTAACTCCTCATAGAGATTTAACCAGATCAACATCATATGTTGTCAGTCTAATCTTAAGACCTTAGCGATGATAAATTTCAAAGATCTTGACTCTTCACTTAAGGGCGTGTCCGTGGCGGCCTGACAAAGTCTGATGTTTCGCCACGGAAGAGGAAGCTGTTGTAACTCAGGCATACTATGTCCGATATGCCCCAAACTTCACATGTGTGATAAGAGTCCTGGCCTAAAGACATCTATATTACAATATTCAGTTAGTCGTAGCACCACCTGCTGGCAACAGGAAATGGCATGCTTTACGCTGTAATTCACTACCAGAAACACATTTCAATATGCTATGAAGTACCAAACACACTAGAAACAAGTTAAATCATGCAACATTTGGCTAAGTGCTAATGTATGCGATTAACGCCACGAAACAGGAAGTTGTTGTAACTCAGTCATACGATGTCCAATCTGCTCCAAACTTCACACGTTTGATAATATTTCTGGCCTG
Organism: Ctenopharyngodon idella; assembly: GCF_019924925.1. Lineage (NCBI taxonomy): Eukaryota > Metazoa > Chordata > Actinopteri > Cypriniformes > Xenocyprididae > Ctenopharyngodon > Ctenopharyngodon idella. The sequence continues at coordinate 54,262,898 of NC_067222.1, forward strand.
AATACATTTATATCGCAATATTCGGTTACGTTCAAAGCGCCACCTGTTGGCAGCAGGAAGTGTGGCACTTTGAAATGACATGGCCACGATTCTGCTGTATTTACTCGCTTACATGCATTTCACCCACTCTTCGCTGTTTTTTTTTAAGGCCAACGGGTGGAGGTGAGCCCGGGTGCGAGGGCCCTTTCATCGCTGCTTGCAGCTTTAATTTTCTATAGATTTCCATTTAATGCTGTATGTCCGATTCTGATTCTTGTTATTACAGACTCATCTGTTTATCCCAGTTTCATTATTCCATATTCCTACCTATCTTTGGATACTATGTAAATGAATGTCCAGTTTCTGTTTTGCCATGATTTTATTAGAACTTTCTTAATAATTGCGCTGGAACCCAAATAAATCAAACAGTAGTGCCTTGATTATGAACTCTATATATGTACTGCATTATTTCAAGAATAATATCTTGTCTGAAACTAGATTGTCCAGAATGAAGGCTCTTTAAAGCTGCCAATGAATCTGCTTTCTTTGTATGTTGTTCCTCGACCACTGAAGGCCATGACAACATCTACCAACTCTGCAGTAAACACAGACATATCATCTGGAGTTATTTTGTTAATAACTATATCATGTTGTGGTATAACTACTGCTACTCCTGTTTTGTTAGATTCTGGATTCTTTGAACCATCTGTAAATAACTGTATCATATCCTCATAAAACTGATCAATATATTTATTAACTCGTATATTTATTTGATCACAATACTGTTTCTTTATTTCTATTAACTGAAAGTCTATTATAGGCATTATAAACAGCCAAGGTGGAATTGCTGACATTTGGACTGTATTACTATATATTAGATGTTTTAATCCAACACTTTCTGCTATTTCTTCACTGATAGAAAAACAGTTGTACTATGTACAAACCCGATTCCAAAAAAGTTGGGACACTGTACAAATTGTGAATAAAAAAGGAATGCAATAATTTACAAATCTCATAAACTTTTTATATTTTATTTACAATAGAATATAGATAACATATTAAATGTTGAAAGTGAGACATTTTGAAATGTCATGCCAAATATTGGCTCATTTTGGATTTCATGAGAGCTACACATTCCAAAAAAGTTGGGACAGGTAGCAATAAGAAGCCGGAAAAGTTAAATGTACATATAAGGAACAGCTGGAGGACCAATTTGCAACTTATTAGGTCAACTGGCAACATGATTGGGTATAAAAAGAGCCTCTCAGAGTGGCAGTGTCTCTCAGAAGTCAAGATGGGCAGAGGATCACCAATTCCCCCAATGCTGCGGCGAAAAATAGTGGAGCAATATCAGAAAGGGGTTTCTCAGAGAAAAATTGCAAAGAGTTTGAAGTTATCATCATCTACAGTGCATAATATCATCCAAAGATTCAGAGAATCTGGAACAATCTCTGTGCATAAGGGTCAAGGCTGGAAAACCATACTGGATGCCCGTGATCTTCGGGCCCTTAGACGGCACTGCATCACATACAGGAATGCTACTGTAATGGAAATCACAACATGGGCTCAGGAATACTTCCAGAAAACACTGTCGGTGAACACAATCCACCGTGCCATTCGCCGTTGCCGGCTAAAACTCTATAGGTCAAAAAAGAAGCCATATCTAAACATGATCCAGAAGCGCAGGCGTTTTCTCTGGGCCAAGGCTCATTTAAAATGGACTGTGGCAAAGTGGAAAACTGTTCTGTGGTCAGACGAATCAAAATTTGAAGTTCTTTTTGGAAAACTGGGACGCCATGTCATCCGGACTAAAGAGGACAAGGACAACCCAAGTTGTTATCAGCGCTTAGTTCAGAAGCCTGCATCTCTGATGGTTTGGGGTTGCATGAGTGCGTGTGGCATGGGCAGCTTACACATCTGGAAAGGCACCATCAATGCTGAAAGGTATATCCAAGTTCTAGAACAACATATGCTCCCATCCATACATCGTCTTTTTCAGGGAAGACCTTGCATTTTCCAACATGACAATGCCAGACCACATACTGCATCAATTGCAACATCATGGCTGCATAGAAGAAGGATCCGGGTACTGAAATGGCCAGCCTGCAGTCCAGATCTTTCACCCATAGAAAACATTTGGCACATCATAAAGAGGAAGATGCGACAAAGACGACCTAAGACAGTTGAGCATCTAGAAACCTGTATTAAACAAGAATGAGACAACATTCCTACTCCTAAACTTGAGCAACTTGTCTCCTCAGTTCCCAGACGTTTGCAGACTGTTATAAAAAGAAGAGGGGATGCCACACAGTGGTAAACATGGCCTTGTCCCAACTTTTTTGAGATGTGTTGATGCCATGAAATTTAAAATCAACTTATTTTTCCTTTAAAATGATACATTTTCTCAGTTTAAACATTTGATATGTCATCACATTGAAACATTGAAATTTAAAACTTCCACATCATTGCATTCTGTTTTTATTCACAATTTGTACAGTGTCCCAACTTTTTTGGAATTGGGTTTGTATCATGTAAAACTCATATTTGCTGTATTTAAATAGAGCACCCCAGTAATATTAGACATAAAAATGAAAGTTTAACAATATTTCATTGAAATTGTGTTTTATTATCGGACATTGTGCCTTTGTTTTTCCAAACTATTTAACAGTGTAGGTACCTCTACAAGCATGATGAACACAGGATTGATATTACCCTGAGCCATATATTTGTTACATGTACACTCTGTTTTGGACTCATTCTGAACTTGTTGTTGTTCCATTTCCCACCACTAGTCACTCACTATGGTTACTGATCACATCATCATCACATTCAGCTGTGTCCAATCCTTGTGTTTCCATGTATATAAGTCCTGTGTTTCTAATCATGTATTGTCCGGTATCCTTCGTGTATACTTTGGTGTATGTTCCTGATCTCTCCTGTTGGATTTCCTAGTAAAAGACCTGTTTTGACTATATCTCCTCGTCGTGTGCTTTATACACCAGATATTGTAACAGAATACCGGACCAAACAGTTAAGAAAGATTGCGGCGTGTTTTTTGTTTTTTTTTGTTTTCCGTGTCAGTGTTTTTTCGTGTTTCACTTTTCTTTCACAATGTACACACCTGCATTTCTGTTGCTCTGCCTTGAGCAGAAGGACCGCTCCCTCGAGGCACATTTGGACAATTTTTTGTTCCTCGCACCATTGACACATTACCCGGACGGCAGCCTTTGCAACTTTCTGTTTACCGGCCTGAACACCGCCACCAAAGCGCTGCTGTCCGGGGAATGACCTCGAGGGAGCTTCCCTGAATACATGGAGTGGGTACTGGCGTCTTGTGGATCGTCGTTGACCGTGGATTTCTGCGACGATGCCAGTCCCACTCCCACTCCAGTGCCCAGCCAGGAACCCTCTGACGCCGTGGAAAGTCAGCGCAACGCCACCGAAGACAGAGAGTCCGCCTCCACCGCGATGCAAGAGCCAGCGATGAGTGGAACAACCGAGCGTAACATCGCCGCGGAGACGGAGCCCAGCGTGTCTGACCAGGTGTGTGAGTTTGCTGCTACCATCGCCGAGGGAGACAGTGAGGAAGACGAGGGGTTGGAAGGGAACCCCTGCCCACACTCCCGCCACTGAGAGTGAGTTCCAGGTAAGCACCATGGACTATTTTGAATTTGGAGAAGAGTCCCTATCCCTGGTAAATCCTGAGACTGTCTACCCCATTCTTGATGAACTGGTCCCACCCAGCCTCCCTCTCCCACCTCATCTCCAAATCCCTGGTAATGACTTTGTTTACTTCTCTTCCTCTGCTATTCAACCTGTTCTCCAGCCCTCAACCTTGCCTGCTACCCAGCCATCGCTGTCTCACATCACTCCCTCAGCTCTACACCAGCCTCCTCTCAGTGGCGTGGCTACACCTGGGGCCTGCTGTGAGCCAGCCTCAGGCAATGAGGATCCTGCGGCTCCGCCTCCGGCCTCACGTCACGTTGTACACAAGTATTAGTGGTTAAACAGATCGTTGTTGATCCGTGATCCATACGGACCAAGCCCCTCGGTTCGGGACGCATGTGATTCGCGGATTAATTGCAAGTTTCACCGCAATAGAGTAAGGTTATCATTTGCACATGTTTTGTCTTGCTAGTTTACACATTAAATAGATATAAAACCATTCCAGCGCTAGAAGAGGCAAAAGAGGATTTAATTCGGTATCACACGCCACGCTTTTATCGGTGCAGACGCACATGCATACAGGGCTCGCACACACACAGAGAGAGGTGTGTTTCAGATCGCTCGCAAACTTCAAATTGATTTCTCTTTTGCATTATGTCAGTCAAAATACCCCTCTTGGCAAGTATTCTCATAAACCCATTCGGTTATGTCTTAAAGGGGTGGTTCATTGCGATTTCACTTTTTTAACTTTAGTTAGTGTGTAATGTTGCTGCTTGAGCATAAACAGTATCTGCAAAGTTACAGCGCTGAAAGTTCAATGCAAACGGAGATATTGTCTTTTAAAGTTATGGCAGTTTAATGCCTACAAAAATGACCGGTTTGGACTACAACAAGCTTCTTCCCGAGTTGGTGACATCATAAACCCTGCAAAACACGCAACAAAGTGGGCGAGGCCATGTCATGCAGCATAATGGAAGTGGAAGAGTTGTGTACACTGGACGCGAGCGGTGCGTCAAAAGTTAATATAACCCATTATAATCTGTGATATTTTCTACACTGGATGCGGCGCTGAAGATATCTTCCAGAATCTACACGAGTTCAATGCTGGATTTGCACAAAGGCTATTATGGAAAGATGAAGCAGTTCCCACTTTAAAAGCAGAAGCTGCTGTTGTATCAGCTTCAAACTGTAAGTACGTTTTATTGTTTGTACATGTCTTTTAAACTTATAGTTCTGTTGCTATTTTGGTTGCATCAAGGACGTTAACAAAGACCAACTCGCTAGCCAGTTAGCTAAATTCTACAAACACCAACAAACGTCTATGTTCATAGACAAACAGTTGTTCATACTATAAATTAAACGATACCTTTACAGAAATGCTACTACTCAGTCATGTATTCGGCTACAGTAAAGCTTTAATCAGGATAAAACTGTATAGGTGAGAATTCGGATGTGTATCTATCGGATGTGTGCATGCATGGGGTCTTACTCTTAAAGTGACAGCAACCTATAAATACCTGCTGTTGTCTGTCTTGTAAATCAAACAACAAAACACAGCTTTAACAAAGATTAATCTATATTAAATTTATGCAGTGAACAGTGTCATTTTACATTTAATTATTACGTTACTACAGTTAGACCTTATACTTTATTTGTAACTTTATGTTGTATTTACCTATGCTTGTAATTGGTGTACAGTATTTGTTTGTACAGTCCAGTCTGTTCACTTGCCTTTAATAATGTATTAGTTAGGCTAGTGGTTTCTGCTGTGGTATCGGAGTAGTTAAAGTGGGCTAAGTAATAAATGCAAAGTATGTGTTTGGTTGTGATACTTCTCCTTCGTTTAATAAATACCCTGTTTTGTGGAAGTCCGTGTAAGCTTCGTCTCTGCTGCAACCATCAACCATAACACTATGTGTATTGAATTTATTTAATACACAACATTCTGATCTATTGAAATGCACCTGTATTTATTGATAGGTAGCTGTGTATGGGGGACACTGATCATCCTGTCCATGTTTATTTTGCATTAAGTACTGTCTGACTGTACATTATCCCATTGGTATATTTTATATATACTGAAGTTTTGTAACTCTTAGTTGAAGTGATTGTGTATATAAAGCTTTATTTCTTATTTTCAGATAAGCCATGAGACCCAGCTGTCATCAGTGATGATTGTGCTGCACTTACTGTGGGACTAGACCAGGTAAGTGAGATTTGTGCTGTAAGAGAATGAGCAAACGTAGCAGAGACACTTGTGAGATCTAGGCTGTTAACATATCTAGACCAGTGTTTCATGTCTAATTTGATGTTTGTAGACTCTCAGTGAGGTTGATCCCTCCACTCTCAAAATGAACACTCTGTCAGAAGTCAGAGATGAACAGAAAAGTATTATTTTTTTCTTTTCTTTTTCTTCACCAATATAAAAATTTGGGCTGATTTTGATCATTCTTTTATATTTGAAAGCTGATAACTGATACATTGACCGAAAAATCTAAATCCAAATTTTAATATATTTTGAGAGCCTGATAACAAAAACAAAAGGATCATGATTAAAAGCCATGTCCCAAACACTTCAACATAAATCAAATATATACAGTACAGTAGCCTAGTTTGAACCAGTGTAAGATTCCTTAACTTTTAAAATTAATGTTACATTCATATGGCCAACTTTCTTTGTTTATAAAAATGGCAAAACCTTTACATTAAGGATTTATTTTGTTAGTATGAGTTAACATGAACTAATAATGAATGAACAAAACTTCTACAGGATTTATTAATCTTAGTTAAGGTTAATCTCAACATTTCCCAATAAGAAGTTACAATAGTCCAATCTGGAGGTTATAAAAGTATGGATAACAGTTTCAGCATCTCTAGAATTAAGTGAGGGACGTATAAGAACAATGTTTCCAGTAAAAGCATTGATTTAACAATCTGACCAATAAGTGAATCAAAACATTGCGTAGAGTCGAACAACACTTCCAAATTCCCCACAGTTGAAGGCCTAATCTGGACACCATTGATATCAATACAAATGTCATGCTGGTAAAAGCTCTGAGATTTAGGGCCAGCAGGATTTCAGTTTTATCAGCATTAAGTTGTAAAAAGTTATCAGGTTTTAAGTTCCTGAAGACAAGAAATAACAGAAAGGGGTGGACAGACTGAGTTAGGTTTAACTGTAAAATAAATTTGAATATCATCAGCGTAACTATGAAAATTGAGACCATAACGTCTGATGATCTGACCCAGTGGCAGCACATAAATGAGAAACAAAAGGGGACCAAGTACAGAACTCTGGGGTGCACCACGGGAAATAGTGATGGTACGAGATCTATTCTTACCTATCCTTACAAATTGCTGTCTGATAGATATGAAGTTAACCACTGAAAAGCAACACCAGTAATACCTATTTCAGATAGTCGAGAAAGAAGTATAGAATGGTAAACAGTATCAAATGCTGCACTGAGAACAAGGTGAACCAGGTACTATGGGCACCTAAATCAGAAATCAAAAGGAGATAATTTACCACTTTTAAAAGTGCTGTTTCTGTGCTGTGAGTGTGACGAAAGTCAGACTGAAACGGTTCAAAAAGATTGTGTTTCTCTAAATGTGAGCTTCAATCGTTCAGGATCCTTTACAGGGAATTTGTGAAATGGTAATCTCAAGACTTTAGCTTTGTTGAAGCAACCCGGATATTCACAAGAAATCAGCATTTTAACTCTAATAAACTATAGAGCATAGCTCAAACAATTCACGTGGATTTCCTTTGCTGTACACAACATGGTTCTCGCGAGACTAGAATATTCTCACCGGAGCTCACGCTGTGCCTGCGTCTTACGTCATAAGCTGGGACCAACATGTTCTCCAACCAATACGACCCATAGGAGCGTTTACTAAAGTTGCGCCCCTATCGACAACAGGACACTTTCATTTTAATGCATTGTTCTCTTTTAAATGCGTCATATTTCAGGTTTCGTGTTGCTATATTGGCAAAGCATTGCAATAACAATATGCAATCATGTAAACACGCGATCGTGGGTTCGATCCCAGGGAACGCATGTGCTCATAAAGCGTATATGCACTATAAATCACTAAGGGTAGGTTTAGGGGTGGGGTGGGTGTAGTTAATAAAATTGAGTTTTGCTAAATGGAAATAGGACAAATGGTGTAAAAAGTCCACACATTGCATTTAAATGAACACGCATTTTGATTGGTAATGACAGTCATACGTCATTTCATGTACGCGTACGACTGTTAGTGGAAGCTAGAGAATACAGGTTATAAAGTTTAAAATATGGATATTTTTCTTACTCAATTGCATCGCTTTGCTTCAAAAGACCTTTATTAACCCCCTGGAGCTGTGTGGACTTCTTTTATAATGGATGGCTGCAATTGTTTCTGTCTTTAGAATTTGGGCCACCATCCACTCCCATTATAAAGCATGGATTAGCCTGGACATTATTTAATATAACTCTGATTGTGTTCGTCTGAAAGAAGAATGTCATATACACCTAGGATGGCTTGAGGGTGAATAAATCATGGGATAATTCTCATTTTTGGGTGAACAATCCCTTTAAGTTTCCTATGGAAACGCTTAGATCTGTGGGACCAGATCGCAGGTATTGACGAAGGAGAGTTGTAATAATAAATCCATCAGCATTTTGCAGACCGATGGATGTAATGTGCACGACGAGAAATTCTGAGGGTAGTACACCAGTCAAATGTAGAGGTGTCCAGTCGGGAGGGATGATCAGAGCTGGGGAGTAACAAAATACATGTAACGACGTTACGTACTTAAAATACAAAATTAAAAAAAAATATATATATATATATATACACACTAATTTACACTATGGGTTCAAATGTATTATAAGTAGTATCTAAATACATTTTTAAATACAGAGATAGTATATTAAAAGCACATTTTAGTTCATATTTCATTGTGTCTCAAAATAGCACAGTCGAGTACACTTAGATGTTCTTAAGATTATCTCAAGAAGTACTAAAGAAGAATTTTTTAGTATATTAAGTACAAAATTAGTGCACAGAAATAGAGCACTTTAAGTACATTATAGAAGTGTTTTTTCTTTTTTCACCTGGGTGTGCTCTCTCACGTCTGCTTTCAAGTGCACAAGTCAGTTTTGCAACAGGAATATCGCAAAAAAGAGTAACAAAAGTCAGAGCGCCAGGAATTGAACTTGTACTGCCAGATCTGAGAGGTTGTAAGCGTCGACTTGAAGCTGTACAGCAAAACTGAAGTAAATATGTCTCACACATTTGTGTCTGTCATTTTTGTTTATGTAAATGTCATTTTACACATTTGTAACTATTAATCTGCAACTTCAACTTCGTAACACAAGTGTTTTGATTGTTGTCTGTGTGTGCAAATCGAAACATTCAGCTTTTCACATCAGGGCTGTGAGTGTAAATTTCAATTTACAAATATTAATAAGTTCTCACATTCAAATCAGCAACCTCTCGAGTTTTGCTACTGATTTACCTTCATTTGCCCACGTGCAATGCGTCTGTGCTGACGGAAAGATTTAGACTACATAAATTTACTATAATCCATTACTTTGCAATGGCCGGCCCACACTGTCCAGCGGCCCACCGGGAAAACTCCAGTACTCCCGATGGCCAGTGCGCCCCTGCTTACAGGAAACAAATAGGCCTAGGCTATGCATTTATTTGCATTATGAAAAGAAAGTTGAACAAAGACTGTTACAACAAATTACAACTGTTTAAGTACTATAAGCTGGCTTTGGCCACACCTTACTGACTCGGATTGAAACAAGAACATACGCGATTTGCCACGTGGACACAGTAAACAAACTTCTTAGCAACGACAGCACTAAAATCAAATTAGAAACAACACAAAAACACCTACAGTATGTAGATCTTCTTGTTGCTTGACTGATTCTCTCTGAAAAGCTACCTCAGAAAAGCCATTCGTTGACCATAAACTTAATAGTCAGCAAGAAAAATAACTCTAGAGGGGAGCATTTTGCGAAATATATGCAATGAATTACATTTTTTATTTTTTTTTTTTTACTGTTCTTAAATATTTAATGTATGTTTCAATGAATCCATCAAGTTTATGACAGCCTCCATTTAAAACACAACGAACTGGATATAATAATTATAAGCTTTATAACATTATTATTAAAAAATGTTCTTAAACTGGGTGCTCGCCTGTGTGTTATCAAACGCATTGTTTTCATTTTATTCTGGAGACTGAACTCATGCTCTGCTGCCACACTGGAGCGCACTCGCCACCAACTGGACAGGGGTGGGAATTACAGTTCCCTTTCAAAGGCTACACTGCAAGCTGCGTTTTATACAGTACTTTGGGAATGTCTTTAGTCGTGACCAGCTGTGAATATATGTGTAAGACAACGTCAACCTGTACATCAGCAGGTCTTTTGTCTTCAGAGACCATACTGTGAAGTGTGTGTGAAGCAGCTCTGTTCAAACTCTTTCCTTCCTTCATCACTTTGTTAGGAGTTAGATTTGATAGGCAGTGTGCAGAACTTTCTCTCCCCTTGTTCCTTTTTCAACTCTGTCTGACAAGTGAAAAGTGAACACACATATATGATATATATTATATATTTGAGAGAAAGTCATGGCTGAACAAAGCAAACGGTGTGTGTCTCCGTGTTCACGTTCCATCTCCGAATTGGACACACACCAGTATTGTTTTGTTTGTTTGGGGAAGAGCACGCTGCCCTTGCATTGTAAGAGAGCGAGTGCGAGCATTGTGAATGTTCACAGTTGAAGTGCTTCGTGTTCGCTTTGCTTATTTCAAAGGGGTAGCACCCACAATGTGATCGTGGGGCTCGCGTGGTGATCTGGCTGAGGAGCGAGAGACGGGTTCATCCTTTATTGCTCTCTCTCTCTCTCTCTCTGTCCGGATCGCGATGTCCTTTTACCGAGACCGAAGCGTGCCTCTGCGCTTCTTCGGCTTGGGCAGAGGACACTGAAGTGTTTCCGTTGGAATGGAATGGAATATGAGTTTGTCCGTCTCTAAGTGTTCCTCCCGTGATGATAAAGCGAATTGAGCGAATTGCAGTGAAACACAAGCAGACCCCAAACATTTCTAATATAAATGTGTTTTGTACCCGTGACTGTCGACCCGATCGACTATCACAGGTGCAAAGGCACGTGTTTATATGATGCTGCCTCAGATTGGAGAGATGCTTGCATGCCATGTCTCCCCTGGGAGTGCATCATAAGAGGCGTTTCACAGCGAGTCGGACTGGTACTGCTCTGTACACAATGGCTGTGTTACAGGCATATCAGACTGATCTATGAAAGATTTAAGCACAGCCTTTCATTCAGACCATGTTTACTTGTCTGGTAATTGGCTGCATTTAATTCTGAGGAATTTAATTTGTGAAATGGTCTTATAATATATATGTATATATGTATATATATAATTATATGATATATAATATGCATATATAAGCAAAATAAATAGGTCCTCCATGGCGTTAACTCGTTCATGGGGAAAACCTTATTTTTCATGTGCCTTTGTGCCTTCAATGTCAACTTATTCGACTATCGTGGGTGCAAGGGCTTGTGATTTATACAATGATGCTCCAGTTTGAAGAGACGCTTGCGAGCTATCTCTTCTTTGGAGCTCATAGTCACTTAAAGAGACATCACTCCCCACCAAGCTATGCATAATAACATCCATATTGTTGGGAAGGCGTTTCGATCAGTGTGTCAGACTGGTACTTCTCAATATCTTCACATAAACTCTCCTTCCCCGCAACCTCTGGTGCTTTGGGGGCAGCGGTTTTCAGTGAAATGTTAGGTGTTCCGTTGATCTCTGTAACACATCAGGACGCGGAACATCTAACATCGCCTCAAAGGGAAGTATCAAAATTAGTGGCCATTTCAGAGAACTTGGCAGTGTGGAAACTACTGCCAGGGATTTCTGCGTGGGTTCTAAAGACAGTAGAAAAAGGATACAGAATCCAATTTATTCATCGTCCTCCGAGTTTCAACGGCGTGGTCTTCACTACCGTAAAGCCGGGGCAAGAGATTTTACTGTCATAAGAACTGCAATCTCTTCTGAAGAAAGGGGCCATAGAGCATGTTCCCCCTCTAGAGAGAGAGTCAGGTTACTACAGCTGATACTTCTTAGTTCCCAAAGGATGAGGGGCTGTGTCCAATCTTAGATCTTTGAGGCTTAAACCATTTAGTCAAAGCTCTCAAGTTCAAGATCTTAACCATAAAGATGATCGTGTCCAACACAATCCAACATTATGATTGGTTCGTCACGATCAATCTCAAGGATGCATATTTTCACAGAAATATTGCCACAACACAGGAGGTTCCTGAGGTTCGCTTTCGGGGGCGAAGCTTACCAATATCGGGTTCTTCCATTCGGCCTAGCCTTATTACCCCGCCGCACATACACAAAATGCATGGATGCAGCACTGGCTCCATTGTGACTCCAGGCCATTCACATACTGGGTCTGGATGTGATGTGCATATGTGGCCCAGAATGTGCCTGTATGCGTTTCCTCCAGTTTCTGTGCTCCCAGGAGTTCTAGCCAAATTTCGCCAACAAGGGACTTGCCTCTTTCTGATAGCGCCGCGTTGGCTGAATGGAATATGGTTCTCGGAGATAATATCTCTCCTCGACGGCTCGCCGTTGGCGATACCGAAGAGGAGAGACCTTTTGTCTCAGGTGCAGGGGACAATATTTCATCCCCTGACGGACATGTGGAACCTTCATGTTTGGCCCCTGAGGGGAACCAACTGAGGGACACAGTGCTTTCACCTGATGTTATGGAGACCATTAAATGCGAGGGCTCCCTCCACTAGATAAAGTTATGCCAACAAATGGGGTGTCTTTGGAAGATGGTGTATTGCACACAATGTAGATCCAGTTAACTGCCAGATTGTTACAGATCTGGATTTTCTGCAGGGAAAATGATCAACAGGCGCATGCCCCGCCACTCTCAGGGTTTATGTGGCCGCCCTTTCGGCTTGCCACGCTCTGGTTGATGGGGTGCCTTTGGACAAGCATGTCCTGCTCTCTCGCTTTGTTCGAGGGGCCAGGCGGCTTAGGCCTCCTTCTAGAACCAGGACCCCTTCATGGGACCTAGCAATAGTCCTGGAGGGCCTGGTTGAGACCCCCTTTGAACCGTTAGAGTCAGTTTCTGACAAGCTGTTAACTCTAAAAATGTTTTTTCTCATGGCTGTAACTTCTCTAAAAAGAACTGGGGATCTGCAGGCTCTATCATCCTGTTTAGACTTTGCCCCAGGTATGGTGAAAGCTATTTTGCAACCTCATCCTGACTATCTGCCGAAGGTACCTTTCTCGACCTTGCATCCAGTCACTCTCGAAGCCTTCTGCCCTCCGCCGTTCACAATGCCGGATCAGGAGAGACTTCACAGACTGTGTCCAGTCTGTGCTCTTCAGACTTATGTCCACTGCACCAGCCAGTGGTGAAAGTCAGAGCAACTGTTTGTTTGTCATGTTTGTCACGAAACAGACCATGTTACATTGGGTGAGAGATGCTATTGCCCTTGCCTATGAGGCAATCTCTCACCATCTCGGAAACACCACACCGATATTGATCCCAGTTTTATTTCTCCTTTTGTTCCAAAGTTTGCTTGCCATGGTCCATAATGTTTGAACGAAACAACAACAGCATATCGCTAGACATTATGCAGCTGTCCGTGTCTGTTGCCATGGTTACTATGCAGTACAAGGAAACCAGGGATAACGCAGATATTACATCATTGACAGGCGACAAGTGACAAGGGAGGGACGGGCACTATTTAAAACTGTGAATTTCTCTGAATATACAAATTCTTGTAAACATTTAGGATAATGTAAGTACACAGCTGAACAAAATATGTAACACTGTGCAAGTGTTTTTTGGATATTTTAATATAAAAAAACGTACATATTGTGCCTTTAATGCTAATTTCAACATTTACTAATACATTATTAAAATCTTGTTAACATTAGTTAAAGCACTGTGAACTAACATGAACAAACAATGAACAACTGTATTTTCATTAACTAACCTTAACAAAGAATAGTAAATACAGTAACAAATGTATTGCTCCTGGTTAGTTCATGTAAGTTAATACATTAACTAATGTTTAACTGTTGAACCTTATTGTATAGTGTTACCAAGTATAAACACAATGCAAATAAGAGATAAACAGCACAACGTAGACAGACACCTTCGTTTATTATAACTGAAGTTTTTGCAGAAGTGCAGCGTTGTGTTTCTTGTGTTGACTAATACAGCAGTGATCTTTGCTTTCTGTAGGCCTATATAATAAATATTTAAAATATTTTTAAAAATATATTAGTTTCTGGATTGACAAATGTATTTAAATGTGCGATTAAATCCAATTGACAGTGATAACCATAGCAATGGAAGGAACAAAATAATCTCTTCATTAAGTATTGGGGTGTAAATGTAAAAAATAACAGATCTCCTACTTTTGCTATGTATTACTTTGTTCATTTTATTACTAACTTTTCAAAGTGGTCACTTAGTGACTTTTTAAGTTTAAATGTACAGATTTTTAAATATAAATGAGTTCAAAGCTCTTTGTTTTATTATTTGTCCTGACAGTGTTCATTCTTTAATTCATGAATAGGATATGTTGATATTTCAAACTGCGTTTCTCTGCATTTATTGTGGATTTACTGTCAGTACTGAACTCACAGTTCACATGGGTACTGTATTTTGTACTGTGGATGACAGTGTTCGTCACCACCAAAGACCATTTTAGACCCAGGAAAAACCCTGTAATGTGAAATAATTTTAATTTGATGTTTTTGAATTTGAAGTTGACAGATCAATCAGTGTTAATGGAATCAAGTTTCTATGCTGCTTCATTTGGATCATCTCTGAATCCTTCGTCTGCAGTAGAATGTTTTCTTGAGAAAAATAAATATTATTTTTTTCTGACACTTAAGTCAAAACTTAAGACTATTCTTAAGAGCATTTCTGAGAAGTTTACATCTGGGCCCAGGTCTTTTCATGATCAGATAGCTATCTCATCAGAGAAAATGCATGAAGTGACCAGGTGTAAACAGGTTTTAAAGAAACACAGTTTGAACCAAAAATATTTTACATGTCTCATAATAAGATAAATCTTTGTCTTTGAGTTGTGTCATTGCTTTGGCAAAGCATCTCTCTAACTAAAATAAAAAGCATGATATGGCTTTGTGCCCTTATCAAATCACAAAAGACGATAATTAAGTAAGTCTGTAGTCTGTTGCGCTGCATGTTTCTGAGTGAAGAGCACACTTTGCTCACTCCATCAGCTTGTTTTCCACGTCTCAGTTCACAGGGAATGAATGCAGTGAACTCCATCTCTGTATGTGCCTTGAGTTTAATGTGCATTTGGGAACGCAACGAGCACCAGTTACACTCAGTTTTCACAGTCGCATTATATCCAACATTTTTGTGGACAGTTGATTACAGTATTTCACCTGATTTGTAATAAGATGCGTTTATAAACCTGTTTTCACTGAAACTGCCGGTTTCTGACAATATAACAGTATTGTAACATCCTATTATAAAAAAATATACTCTTTATAAAATATTCAGTTTTCATTTACAGTAGTAGTATTTTAATGTCTTAGCGATAATTCTAATAATGGTGATCTAAAAGTATTATAGTTATTATTTATTATTAAACAGCATCATTTGACAGTTACTGTGTGTGTGAGAGAGAGAGAGAGAGAGAGAGAGTGTGTGTGTGTGTGTGTGTGTGTGAGTGCGCGAGTAGACATACATTTGTGTAGTCCTGCTGTTATCCTGAACTCTCCCCCATGATCCACACTAGAAAACACACACAATGATAGTCAGTAAACACACTCACACACTCCCTCAGACACACACACTCACTCATTCACTCTCTCACACTCTCTCTCTCTCACTCTCACTCAGACACACAAAACAATTTTAATTTTAGAAAATTGTAAGGCTAAGTACATTACCAACCAAATACAGAACTGTTATGGACACAGCTTGTTCCAATAGGCGATTTATTACAAAAAGAATATAAACAATATAGCTGCAAGCAGCAATGCGGGGCCAAGCCCCGAAGGCACCGCAAGCAGAGCAGCACATCAAGCAGAACAGCACAGCAAGCAGAACAGCACAGCAAACAGAGCAGCACATCAAGCAGAGCAGCACAGCAAGCAGAACAGCACAGCAAACAGAGCAGCACATCAAGCAGAGTAGCACATCAAGGAGAACAGCACAGCAAGCAGAACAGCACAGTGAACAGAGCATTGCAAGTAGTGCAACACTATAAGCAGAACAGCACAGTAAGCTGAGCAGCTTTTAAAGCAGAGCAACACTGCAAACAGAACAGTATAACAAGCTGAGCAACACAGCAAGCAGAACAGCACAGCAAAATGAGCAGCATTTCAAGCAGAGCAACACTACAATCTGAATAGCACAGCAAGCAGAGCAACACAGCAAGCATTTCAAGCACTCAAATTTCTGAGTTGTGGCGCAATGCAGAGCAAGAATAGCAAAAAGAGCAGAAATTGAATGTACATGAAAAACAGCTGGTTCAGAAGTAGAGGTAAGAATTAGCTCAAAATGACTAGAAGCTGAGATGAAAATGAACACAGAATTAACAAAAATACATTTATTTCTAATTAGAAGAAGAAAGACTAGTACAGTACTTATTGGGATAATAAAGGACTTGAAATGACAACATTACAAACAATTTTATAAAGTCGCCTCACACGGAATTCGAACCCACAGTCTCTGGATCACATGTCTGTCATGCAACTCTTTGTGCCACTGGGCAGACAGTGTCACACAGCTGTCAAAGTTCAGTAGTTCATGAGAATGAACTCATAATGAAGAATTTTTATAAAAATGCACTACATGTTATATTTATTAGTTTTAGTTTAGATCATTCTCAGAAACACGCAATATCTGGAACAGAAGCAATTTGTACAAACTAACCCATAACACAACAAACACATGCAAGGTAACATTCAGAGACAAATATTTTGGGAACGGTAGTGAATATCAAAAATCCGTTCGGTCATGTCTATGTGGCTCGGTCCAAAGATCACCTGAGATGATTTTGAACAAAATTTGTAGGAGTAGCAGCAAAAAAATGGAATACTGTACTTTTCAAAATGGCCACTACTGTACTGGGTGGAGTCTTACTGTAAGATGTTGAATGTGATCAGTATGAAGAGATCAGTTGTACTAAGATTCATTTTTCTGGAACATAGGGTTCAAAAGTTATAACCTTACTATAACCCTACAAAAGTGAATTGTTGAACTGGTGGTGGTGCTATAGAGTTGGTCCTAGATACTTCAAAGTTAGTCAAATTACTTTTAATTACCATCACTACAAGTGTGCCAAATTTGATAATTTTCCTACTTATGGTTCATTGACTACCATCCGGGGGGAAGAAGAATAACTACGGATTTGTACATAAATGAATTGCATGTGATAGCTTCAGATTAGACCAGTTTTAGGCACAATGCTTAGAACAGACACAAGTTCTGCATCTTTTCCTGCCACAGTACCTCATGCGGTCTGGGCGTGTGTCACACTGAGTTTCGAACCCACGACGCAGATCATTGGGAATCCGTGGCATAACACATTGAGCTAATCAGCCATGCATGTTCATCAGTCTGCTAAGCAGAGGTTTCAGTGTGAGAAATTGTTCACAAAAAAAAGCTTAATAGCATGTTAACCATATTAGTATGCAAAGTTACTTAATGTCAGCTAAGTTTTGGTTAACCTGATGACTGAAGACCACATTAGAAAGAATAGCAATAGTTTAGCATGCTAAGCAATGGTAACACTTTAGAATAACTCACACTATGAAGCATTAGTTAAGCATTAGTAAATAGTTAGTTCATCATTTATAAAGCATTAATAGACATTAGTAAGCAGTTTATAAATACACCTATAAATGCTTTGTTCTTGATTTATAAACATCTGTAATGTGTTTAATAAATGTATTTTCATACTTAATTTAGAAATGATAAATTGATCATTAATAAAGTATTACATTATTTACAAACCAGTTATTTAGGAGTTGTCAGTGGTTCATAAGATCATTTATAAAGTGTAAGTAAATGATTAATAAACAATTTAAATGTACATTTATGCATCTTATTATTTAGACATATAGTAATAGTTACTCGGTGTGATAATAAATGCTTTATTAATACATATTCCTACTGTAATTCATGATTAATTCGGGTAGTTATAAAACATTTAGTAGTTGTCAGTTAACTATTGTTGTGAGCTCATCTAAAGTGAGGACTATTCATGCCTCGTAAAGCTTTTATAAAGGAGATTTAAAGGATACAGAACATAGAAAAATTTATTTCAAGGAAAATAAAAAGAAACTTTATGATGGGTAACTTGATATAAAATTAAAAGTAAACCTCTGCAATTTCACAGAAAGTAAAAATCCATGTATACTAAACATTAGAGAACAGCAGTGCAGAAGATCACTGAGCCTTTAAATCTTCAAGGAGTACAGGGATTTTTACTTTCTGTGAAATTGCAGAAGTTTACTTTTAATTTTATATCAAGTTACCCATCATAAAGTTTCATTTTTTTTCCTTGAAATAAATTTTTCTATGTTCTGTATCCTTTAAATCTCCTTTATAAAAGCTTTACGAGGCATGAATAGTCCTCACTTTAGATGAGCTCACAAAAATAGTTAACTGATAACTATTAAATGTTTTATAACTACCCGAATTAATCATGAATTACAGTAGGAATATGTATTAATAAAGCATTTATTAACACACCGAGTAACTATTACTATATGTCTAAATAATAAGATGCATAAATGTACATTTAAATTGTTTATTAATTGTCAAGATTTACGAGGCATGAATAGTGCTCACTTTAGATGAGCTCACAAAAATAGTTAACTGACAACTACTAAATGTTTTATAACTACCTGAATTAATCATGAATTACAGTAGGAATATGTATTAATAAAGCATTTATTAACACACTGAGTAACTATTACTATATGTCTATATAATAAGATGTATAAATGTATGTTTAAGTAGTTTATTAATCATTGACTTACACTTTATAAATGATCTTATGAACCACTGACAACTCCTAAATAACTGGTTTGTAAATAATGTAATACTTAATTTAGAAATGATAAATTGATCATTAATAAAGTATGAAAATACAATTATTAAACACATTATAGATATGCTTATAAATCAAGAACAAAGCATTTATAGGTGTATTTATAAACTGCTTATTAATGTCTATAAATGCTTTATAAATGATGAATTGACCGTTTACTAATGCTTAACTAATGCTTCATAGTGTGCAGTTATTATAAAGTGTTACCTAAGCAATTACTGTGCTAAGCTAATTAGCATAAGACAACAAAGACAAGCAAGGTCACATTCGGAGATGAATATCTTGGGAACGGTAGCGAATATCAAAAATCCGTTCAGTCATTTTTATGCGGCTCGGTCAAAAGATCATCTGAGCCGATTTTGGACAAAATTTGTGGGAGGAGTAGCGAAAAAACTTTTTCATTTATTTCAATATTGTGGACAGGTATATTTAAGGAAAATGACAAATGACACATCGTTGGAATTGGCATTAGCCAGGGAATAAAATGACATAAAGCATGAAAAATGTTTTCAAAAGTTATAAGCGTTTTTGCAATAATCATTACATCTGTGGTACAGTAGGTGGCGCTGTGTTGAAACTTCTCAGGTACCTTCAGGACCTTCTGATGGTCATACATACCAATTTTTGCGAAGATATGTCAAATTGTTTAAAAGATATTGCAATTTATGGCAAAATTCAAAATAGCGGACATGCGTTTCATCCGATGTTGACAAAATCTATATCCACGGATCCGGCATGGCCCAAGGAATCCATAGACACCAAGATCTTGATTTTCTGACAAAGTGTTCAAAAGTTATTGGCCAATATAGCAATTTTCCAGATCTCATGAACTGTAGGTGGCGCTGTTCCCAAATTTGACATGGACCCTCAGATCATGGTCCTGATCAAGCGTTCCAATTTTTGTTTCGATTGCTCAAAGTTTGGCCAAGACACAGCCTCTAAACCAATTTCAGGTCGACCTCGTTAACTCCATGACATCATAACTTTTGAACAAAGATGAATAAAAAAAAATCTGTTCAGTCATTTCTGTGCAGCTCAGACCAAAGATTCTTAATGTAAGATGTTGCAAAGCATCAGCATGAAGAGTCAAACCAGATGTACTAAATTACATTTTTATAGAGCAAATGGTTCAAAAGTTATAACCATTAGAATAGTGAATTTTTGAACTGGTGGTGGCGCTATAGAGTTGGTCCTAGAGACTCAAAAATTGGTCAGATCTCTAGACATTACCATCACTACAAGTGTGCCAAATTTCATCATTTTCTCATGTTCCGTTGATAGGGCTGCCATAGACTCCCATTCGGGAAAAATAATAATAATAAAGCTAACGGATACAAGAGGGGCTACAGCACCTTCGGTGCTTGGCCCCTAATAATTGTGGATGGAAAATCAGTCGGGAGCAAAACAAAACGCCGCATAAATCCCGCCGCCCAGATATGGCAACAAGGCCTCTTATCCCAAACTCATACACGGTCCGCAGGTGCAGGAAATCAGTTCTACCAGAAAGACTCTGGAGGCAAGAGAACTTTTGTATAAGATTTATTTAACAGTTAGTATGCAAATTAGTAACATAAAGATGAAATGATGATGGGGTTATGTGACAAGCAGGGTGGTGCGAGAGCTGTGAGGGAACGGCACAAGGCCGGTGGTGTGATTGCTAAGGAGTGTCAGCTGCGCACTTCACCGGTCTCGTATCTCTCACGGAGGAGCTCTGGAAGCATAAAGGGAGAAGGGACGACAGTGAAGGAAGAGAGAGGACCAGGCCTGGATTTATTTTATGTTTTTATTGTGTTAGTGTGCGGCAGTTATCCGTGAGTGACCGCCATTTTAATTTTGTTTTGTATTTGTATATTTTGTATTAAAGTGTGATGAACGTTCGCCGGTTCCCGCCTCCTCCTTCCCACATAAATGAGCTGCGTTACACACACCTTCAGGGGTCTAGTGGAGTCCATGCCTCGACACGTCAGGGCTGTTTTGGCAGCAAAAGGGGGACCAACACAATATTAGGAAGGTGGTCATAATGTTATGCCTGATCAGAGTAGTTTCATATGTGTGTGTATGTGAGTGCGTGTTTGGCATCAGCGTCTCTAATAGGGTAGCTTAACTGTTTAAAGAACAGTGATGTTACTATCTCATTACTGAGAAACTGAGTCTGTACACATTTGCCACCTGTTTTCATCAGGTAGCTTTGAATCTTCTGCCAAAGTCACGTGAACCATTGAAATTTCGAAACACTTATGATGTAATAAAGCCTCGTTTACTAAAATCACGTGACTTTAACACTCCAAACCTTTAATTCGAAACACAAGATTCATGAAGATTCTAAGCTTCATGAAGCAGTGTTTTGAAATCGCCCATCACGAGATATTGTTGAATAAAGTCATTATTTTGTTATTTTTGTGCACAAAAAGTATTCTTGTCGCTTTATAATATTAAGGTTGAACCACCGTAGTCACATGGACTGATTTAAATGTGTCTTTAGTAGCTTTCTGGGAAATGTAAGTGTTGATTGTCTTGCTGGAGATGCAGGCCTCACTGAGCCATCAGAATTTATCAAAAATATCTTAATTTGTGTTCTGAAGATGAACGAAGGTCTTACGGGTGTAGAATGACATGAGGGTGAGTAATTAATGACATTATTTTCATTTTTGGGTGAACTAACCCTTTAATTTACACTTTCAATGTCCAGAAAGGTAGTAAAGGCATATTTAAAAGAGTTCATGTGACTGCAGTGGTTCAATCTTAATGTTATGAAGCGACAAGAATATTTTCGGTGTGCCAAAAAACCCAAAATAACAACTTTATTCAACAATTTCTTCTGTTCCTTATCAGTCTCGGACACGTTCACGAGAGCACCAAGACCCGGAAATGCAGGACTGTATTTACAGAGAAAGACGCATGCTCAACATAAAACATTTCATAACTATGTCTGCAGATTTCGACATAGAGAATGAATTTTTTTTTTTTTTTTTGCACAACCTTACTTATTCGAAAAAGAATATACAGAGAACAAACTAAAAGAGATGGAAGAGGCTGCAACACAACCACAGCCACAAGCTTCTGAAAGACAGAGAGCAATGAAGAGCTGGTGGTGTAGATGTCATCAGTGCCAAGTGATGCCTACTGAACGAGAGTGTACTGCATCTATTGTGATATTGTCATGCCACAGCTTGAAAGTGTGGATAATTCATGCGATGAAACGACACGTCTCGTATCACCACACGCATGTGTCGTGGTGCTCTCGTGAACGTGTGTTGGAGACTGATATGGAAGAGAGGAAACTGTTGAATAAAGTCGTCATTTTGTTTTTTGGCACACAGAAAGTATTCTCGTCACTTCAAAATTTAAGGTTGAACCACTATAGTCACATGGACTGTTTTAAATATGTCTTTACTACCTTTGTGGGCATTGAAAGTGTAAATTAACTTGCTGTCAATGCAAGCCTCACTGACCAATCGGATTTCATCAAAAATATCTTAATTTGTGTTCCGAAGATGAACGAAGGTCTTACAGGTGTGGAACAACATGAGGGTGAGTAATAAATGACTGAATTTTCATTTTTCTGGTGAACTAACCCTTTAATTCAGTAAAGCTCATGTACAGCTGTGTTGTGTACAGCCTGGATGAAAGTTACCATTGTGTTAGGAACAAATAAACTTCCTTTGGATGAAGCTGATTGGATTCTGTTGTAACAGTTCCAGTAAACTGTTACCTGTCTTCTTTACTTTGTGTAAGTTGTAATTGTACCCCCTGCCATTAGAGGGCACTAGGGGGTCATTATCTGGGAGATTTCTCTAGGCTAGAGAGTAAAAGGAAGGAGGAAGTGTGAGTGAGAGATACATGGGCTGCGTTCCACTCCAGTTTTAGACACGCACTTGCGAACTTCCCTAAACACTTCCCCTCGGGGGAATCCTTGCCGTCATTTTGAAGTGCATTCCACTTCGTGAAGTGGACGAGGGAAGTTTATATGGACAGACCCTCGCTCCCTCGATTTTAACCGAGGGAGCGAGTCTACTTCATATGTACACTTCAGGCAGCTCCATAACCCACAATGCAACACGATAATGACATCACCGCATATCACGTTTAATTTACCCCACCACAAACAACTATGATATATTAATTTTTTTTTTAAACATTTAAAACACACATATACATATAGAATGCTGCATTAAACAATTGTGTAAGGGGAAAAAATAAATAATAAATCTGCTCCATTGTGGATTCCAAGTGATCAAGGGCTTAGGACGTTCCAGTTCAGCCCATTGCAAAGGTTCCGCCAGCAGTGGGCACTCGTGCAACGTAAGCAATGACGTACATCCGAGTCAACGAGACTGAGGGAAGTTAGCGAGGGAAAGGCATTTAAAAAACGAACTGGAACGCAGCCCTGTTAGCTGGGAGTGTTTGCTCTCTCCATGCTTTGATCTTGGAACCCTGGTTGAGGAACATTTATGTTCTACATCTCAATGTGAGTTTATTGGTTTCTTTATCTTCATCAGAGGTTTTAGTGGAAAATGAATTTTGTTTGCTGAACCTCATGTTATATTGTTTGTTTTTGCTTTGTCCAGAGGGTTTTTTGTATCTACTTGATTTTGAGGACATCTCATCTTGTTCAAGATTTTGATTTGTGTTTCTCCTCAATTTGGGATTATATCTGAGCTCCTTTACGAATTTTGGATTAACCTGTGATGGGTGAACTACAATCTCATGCTCTTAACATCCTAACATCTACAACGGAATGATGATCCAAGGACATTGGTGGGTGGACATTTATAAGAACTTGCTTCTAATGGTGAAAAGGTTGATAATTCTGCTTTATGTACTTTTGTCAAGAAATTTGTGGTGTTCGAAAACTATATTTTGACAACAAGGGCAATACAATGCTGTATTAAGTGGTAATTGATCCCTCCTCATATATTTATGTGACTCCTGACTTAATTGTTAGACTGTGTTTTGACCAACACCCCTTGAGGAAAGCTAGATATCGGACATCACTTACTACAGTCCCTTTTTCAGGCATACTGTATAAATTGTGAAACTATTTTACTGATGAAGTCGTGGGCCAGCACTAACACATTTCTGTGCATGTGTACGTTTGAATGTGTGTGTGTTAGTGTGTGTCTGTACTGCATTTGTGTTCGTTTTTATTGGACATAGAGCAGGACAAATCATGCTCTAATTTAGTTGAGATCTGCCTGGAACTACTTTAGCTCTGTATTTACTTGACAATATTTGAACACCTTAGAAAGTTTATCAAACAATCAGAATCAAGCATTCAACAGCCCTGTAGTATAACTGCAGCTAAACCTCTGTTTATTCTCAGTAAGAACTTTCATAAATGTATGAAAGAAATAAAGTGAAACTCTTCCTGCTCAACATACTTAAGTTTATCCAGTGTGCAGTTTTGATGGTTGAATTTATCAATGAATGAATCTCCTGGGTGATTGTAGCTCAGGTCCAGCTCTCTCAGGTGTGAGGGGTTCGAACTCAGAGCTGAAGACACATAACCACAGCCTTCCTCTGTCACCATACAGCCAGACAACCTACAGACACACACAACAACAGTCCACATGACATTAGTTTGGCAATCAGATCAGTCACTATCACACACTGACCTGTGCAGATTGTATGCTGTTATTTTCTGTAGATTCAGTCATAAAAGTAACAAAAGTTTTTGTGGAAATGTATCAAAGTATTCATTCACTTTTCTAAACATGTACAGCAGTGGAGCGCGTGAAAGCATTTTGTTAATTATTTTAAAACCATTTACATCAGTATCTCCAGCTGACAGTTTGGACTTTTTAGTCCATCAGAAAGAAGCTTCACTCCTGAATCCTGTAAATCATTGTTACTCAGGTCCAGCTCTCTCAGGAAGGAGTTTGAGGATTGTAGAACTAATGACAAACTCTCACAACACTGAGCAGTGAGATTACATATGGAATATCTGAACAATAAAAACAAAATGTAATTGCATACAGAATCAATCTTAGCAGTGTTTATAAATAACTTAATGGAAAATAAATAAATAAATAAATAAATAAATAAATAAAGCATTTAAACTCAAACCTCAGTATCTCCAGCTGACAGTTTGGACTTTTTAGTCCATCAGAAAGAAGCCTCACTCCTAAATCCTGTAGATCATTGTTACTCAGGTCCAGCTCTCTCAGGAAGGAGTTTGAAGATTGTAGAACTGATGACAAACTCTCACAACACTGAGCAGTGAGATTACAGCACTGTAGCCTGTGTAGCGAACAAAACAATCAGTGATATCAATGCTTATTAGGTAGTGTTTATAATCTAGAGCATAGATAACTTTGAAAAACATTTGACTGTAGCAATGTAAGTAAAGCTAAAACAATTTTCATAAAACATCATACTCGTTTTTCTGAACTGTCTAAGTCATCCATGTAAAAAGACGTCCCAATTACAAAAGACCAACAGTGTATATAAATGAATGTAAAGAAGACTCTTACAGTGCTTTTCTTGTGTTTTTGATCACTGGCAGCAGTCTTATCACTGCTTCATCAGATCTTCTGTATTTCTGCAGTTCAAACTTCTCTTGAGTCTCTTCTGACATCAGGAGCACAAACACCAGACCAGACCACTGAGCAGAGAAGAGATTCTGTTCTGAAAGATTTCCTGAGCTCAGATTCTTCTGGATTTCCTCCACAAAGTCATCTTTCATTTCATGTAGACAGTGGAAGAGATTGATGGTCCTCTCCACTGATTTCTCCTTCTTTATTTTCTTTTTGATATAGTCAACAGTGTTTTTCATGTTCTCTGTTTTGAGTTCCAGTCCTGGCACTAATTCCTTCAGGTCACTCTGATTGGTCTCCAGAGAGAGACCCAGGAGGAACCGGAGGAAAAGGTCCAGGTGTCCACTCTCACTTTGTAAAGCCTTGTTGATTGCACCCTTATGAAGCTGAAACTGTGTCTTTCTGGACAGTTTCCATGTCAGATTTTCTCTCAGGGATTGAAAAAGTAGCTTTGCTTTCTCATCATTGCTAATCAAAAACACATAGAGAGCAGCGAGGAATTCCTGGATGCTGAGATGTATGAAGCTGTAAACGTTTCTTGCTGAAACAGCTTTTTCTTCCTGAAAGATCTGAGTGCATAACCCAGAGAACACCGACCCTTCACTGACATCTAGTCCACATTTCTCAAGATCTTCTTTGTAGAAAATCAGATTTCCTTTCTCCAGCTGTTGAAAGGCCAGTTTCCCAAGCTTTAGAATAATCTCATCAAAAGACCTGGGGTTGGCTTCAGGTTCAGGATCATCACAGTATTTTGCTGTCATCTGTTGCTGCTGAGTAAGTAAGAAGCTTGTGTACATTCCTGTGAGAGTTGTGGGAGTTTTTTTATCACTCTTTCGAGCCAGTAGAGGCTGAAGAACAGTGAGAGAGATCCAGCAGAAGATGGGGATGTGGCACATGATGTACAGGCTCCTGGATTTCCTGATATGACGGATGATGTTTCCAGCAACCTCAGGACTGCTGTTTTTGTTGAAGTATTGCTCTTTCTGCTCATCGTTGAATCCTCGCACCTCTGTCACCTGATCAATGTAGTTTCGGGGTATCAGACTGGCTGCTGCTGGTCTGGATGTGATCCAGATTAGAGCAGAAGGAACCAGTTGTCTCTTGATCAGGCTTGTAACTATCTTACTCACTGTTGTCTCTTTGTGAACATCTGTAAATCCGTCATTCTTTTTAAAGTTCAAAGGGAAGCGACATTCATCCAGCCCATCAAAGATGAACATGATTTTACCGTCACCATTAGGAAGAGAGGGCAGTTCTTCAGGACAACTAAAGAAGTATTTCTGAAGCAGTCCTATGAGACTGTACTCTTCTTTAATCAAATTCAGGCTACGGAATGGAAGAGGGAAAATTAAGGCAATATCCTGATTCTCTTTTCCTTCAGCCCAGTCAAGGATTAATTTATTGACAGAGACTGTTTTTCCTACCCCTGCGATGCCCATCGTCAACACTTTTTTGTTTTGTCGACCGTTATGGACTTTAAAAATGTTATTGCACTGGATCGGTGTGTCCTTGGCATCAAATAGTTTGAATTCGATCTGTCTCACCTCATGTTCACTCAGTATTCCTCCAGTCTCATTCTCTACCACATATAGATCAGTGTAAATATCGTTCAGGTATTTCTGACGACCCCTCTGAGAATTACCAACCAATATTCGCTCACACTCCTGTTTTAATTTGTCCTTCAGTCTGCGGCTGATCTCATGAAGAGCAGCTTTACTGTCCTCTGCAGCTGAGCCTATGGGAAAAAGGGAAAATGTCTGCAAAAAGTCATCAGTTTTTAAATAAATTAATAAAATCTGAGATTCCTATTACAAAAATAACAACGGCACATGTGTGGTAACTTGAAAACTGTGCTTCTACTATTCAAATTAATCACACGTATGCTTAAGTTGACTGCATGGAAATGTCTTCACTCACAAACACACCTTGTAGGGGTGGGAGATCAAAATCTTACATCTCATATTACGATATGAGTGTTTTTAATTCACGGTAACAATACACACCGATCAGGCATAACATTGTGACTACTGACAGGTGAAGTGAATAACACTTATTATCTCTTTATCACGGCACCTGTTAGTGGGTGGATATATTAGACAGCAAGTGAACATTTTGTCCTCAAAGTTGATGTGCTGGAAGCAGGAAAAATGGGCAAGCGTAAGGATTAGAGTGAGTTTGACAAGGGCCAAATTGTGATGGCTAGTTGACTGGGTCAGAGCATCTCCAAAACTGCAGCTCCTGTGGGATGATCCCAGTCTGCAGTGGCCAGTATCGATCAAAAGTGGTCCAAAGAAGGAACAGCGGTGAACCAGCAACAGGGTCATTGGCGGACCCCATGACAGTTTGTTGCATATGGAGCTGCATAGCTGCAGACCAGTTAGGGTGGCCATGCTGACCCCTGTCCACCGCTGTTGTTTAAAAAAAAAAAGTCTAAATATATAAAACTAATATTATGTAGGTAATATAGTAATTTGACTATTGTATAGTAATATTAACTTAAAAATAAATGTAAACAAACATAGATATTAAAAAAAAAATATGGAGAACACAGTAATTTAAGCACATGCAACACGCCATTCCTGTTTTGCCCCGC
Organism: Ctenopharyngodon idella; assembly: GCF_019924925.1. NCBI lineage: Eukaryota > Metazoa > Chordata > Actinopteri > Cypriniformes > Xenocyprididae > Ctenopharyngodon > Ctenopharyngodon idella. The sequence continues at coordinate 54,290,834 of NC_067222.1, forward strand.
CCCCACCTTATACTGACAATAGCAGTCTGGCGCCGAGAGGCAAAAATTAAAAGAAAACAAGATTAATCACACGTGCATCATTTTCAGGTATGTTTACAAACATGTGGAACTTTTTATGTTTGACTATTGTAGTTAATGGGTGAGTTTAATTAAACGTGTTTAACGCTGTTAAGGATTTAACCACCACCAACGCATCTGCCTGATTTGATACTAATGCAATTTTTATGTTTTTATAGCTATAATTTCAATATTTTAATGTGCTATGCATCGGGTTTTGAACCATGGTAAAGATATTTGTAGCCAGATTTCATGATTCTTCAATTAATTTTGAGTGTTCAATTTTGCCAAAATATTAAATTGAATTGTTTCATATCTACACCCCGAAGCGTACACTTCGATCTTCTTCATCTGTTTCTCTTGTTGTACCCTCTGTTCGTTTAGTCACCATGGGGTCCAGGGCATTCAGCTGTGCTGCTCCACGTCTATGGAATTCTCTTCCACAGCTTTTACAAGAAAGTGATTGTCTGGATACTTTTAAATAACGTCTTAAAACGTACCTATTTAAATTAGCTTTCTCTGATCAATTTTAAATATCGTATGTTAAATACAAACCTGATTCCAAAAAAGTTGGGACACTGTACAAATTGTGAATAAAAAAGGAATGCAATAACTTACAAATCTCATAAACTTACATTTTATTCACAACATAATATAGATAACATATCAAATGTTGAAAGTGAGACATTTTGAAATGTCATGCCAAATATTGGCTCATTTTGGATTTCATAAGAGCTACACATTCCAAAAAAGTTGGGACAGGTAGCAATAAGAGGTCGGAAAAGTTAAATGTACATATAAGGAACAGCTGGAGGACCAATTTGCAACTTATTAGGTCAATTGGCAACATGATTGGGTATAAAAAGAGCCTCTCAGAGTGGCAGTCTCTCTCAGAAGTCAAGATGGGCAGAGGATCACCAATTCCCCCAATGTTGTGGCGAAAAATAGTGGAGCAATATCAGAAAGGAGTTTCTCAGAGAAAAATTGCAAAAAGTTTGAAGTTATCATCATCTACAGTGCATAATATCATCCAAAGATTCAGAGAATCTGGAACAATCTCTGTGCATAAGGGTCAAGGCCAGAAAACCATACTGGATGCCTGTGATCTTTGGGCCCTTAGACGGCACTGCATCACATACAGGAATGCTACTGTAATGGAAATCACAACATGGGCTCAGGAATACTTCCAGAAAACATTGTCGGTGAACACAATCCACCGTGCCATTCGCCGTTGCCGGCTAAAACTCTATAGGTCAAAAAAGAAGCCATATCTAAACATGATCCAGAAGCACAGGCGTTTTCTCTGGGCCAAGGCTCATTTAAAATGGACTGTGGCAAAGTGGAAAACTGTTCTGTGGTCAGACGAATCAAAATTTGAAGTTCTTTTTGGAAAACTGGGACGCCATGTCATCCGGACTAAAGAGGACAAGGACAACCCAAGTTGTCAGCGCTCAGTTCAGAAGCCTGCATCTCTGATGGTATGGGGTTGCATGAGCGCGTGTGGCATGGGCAGCTTACACATCTGGAAAGGCACCATCAATACTGAAAGGTATATCCAAGTTCTAGAACAACATATGCTCCCATCCAGACATCGTCTCTTTCAGGGAAGACCTTGCATTTTCCAACATGACAATGCCAGATCACATACTGCATCAATTACAACATCATGGCTGCGTAGAAGAAGGATCCGGGTACTGAAATGGCCAGCCTGCAGTCCAGATCTTTCACCCATAGAAAACATTTGGCGCATCATAAAGAAGAAGATGTGACAAAGAAGACCTAAGACAGTTGAGCAACTAGAAGCCTGTATTAGACAAGAATGGGACAACATTCCTATTCCTAAACTTGAGCAACTTGTCTCCTCAGTCCCCAGACGTTTGCAGACTGTTATAAAAAGAAGAGGGGATGCCACACAGTGGTAAAGATGGCCTTGTCCCAACTTTTTTGAGATGTGTTGATGTCATGAAATATAAAATCAACTTATTTTTTCCTTAAAATTATACATTTTCTCAGTTTAAACATTTGATATGTCATCTATGTTGTATTCTGCATAAAATATTGAAATTTGAAACTTCCACATCATTGCATTCTGTTTTATTCACAATTTGTACAGTGTCCCAACTTTTTTGGAATCGGGTTTGTAGTTGTTGTTTTGTTGTATTGTGTCTTGTTCTGTTTTAAGCTTTCTTTTCTGTTTTAATCATTCTACTGTATGGTGTCCTTGGGTGTTTTGAAAGGTGCCTTTAAATAAAATGTATTAATAATAATAATAATAATAATATTTACTTGATCTCAATGCTGCGTTAGACACTATAGATCATAAAATACTCCAAGATCGACTACAAAATTACACTGGTATTCAGGGACAGGCATTACAGTTAGGTCGTACCTATCAGACCGTCAGAATTTTGTTTATTTAAACGGGGAAAAATCTAAGATAACGATAGTAAACTATGGAGTGCCGCAATGATCTGTGCTAGGCCCTCTGCTATTTTCAATATACATGCTGCCACTCGGCAATATAATAAGAAAACATGGAATTAGTTTCCAATGCTATGCCGATGATACTCAGTTATATATTTCAACACGAACAGATGAAATCTCCAAATTATCCAATCTGACAGAGTGTGTTATTTATTGTATTACTTATTGGGACAAAAACCTGCACATAGATTCTCTCAGACTACAATCTGCATTTAGAAGGTTGTACTATTACTCCATCCTCAACAGTTAAAGACCTGGGTGTTACATTAGACAGCAAATTGTCCTTCGAAAATCATATTTCATATGTTACAAAAACAGCCATCTTCCACCTCAGAAACATTGCTAAGATACAGAATATGTTATCTATTTCTGATGCAGAAAAGTTAGTTCATGCTTTCATGATGTCTCAAGTAGATTACTGTAATGCATTATTAGCTGGTTGTCCTGCTTCCTCAATAAACAAGCTACAATTAGTACAAAATGCAGCTGCTAGAGTTCTTACCAGGTCAAGAAAATATGATCATATAACACCAATTTTATCATCTCTACACTGGTTACCCATTAAGTTCTGTATCGATTATAAAGTATTGCTAATGACCTATAAGGCTCTAAATGGTTTAGCTCCTGTGTACTTAAAGGGGTGGTTCAATGCGATTTCACTTTTTTAACTTTAGTTAGTGTGTAATGTTGCTACTTGAGCATAAAAGTTACAGAGCTGAAAGTTCAATGCAAACAGAGAAATTGTCTTGTAAAATTATGGCAGTTTAATGCCTACAAAAACGACCGGTTTGGACTACAACAAGCTTCTTCCCGGGTTGGTGACATCATAAACCCTCAAAACACGCCCCCGGGAACACGCAACAAAGTGGGCGAGGCCATGTCATGCAGCATAATGGAAGTGGAAGAGTTGTGTACACCGGACGCGAGCGGCGCGTCAAAAGATAATAGAACCCATTATAATCAGTGATATTTTCTACACTGGATGCGGCGCTGAAGACATCTTCCAGAATCTACACGAGTTCAATGCTGGATTTGCACAAAGGCTTTTACTGAAAGATGAAGCAGTTCCCACTTTAAAAGCAGAAGCTGCTGTTTATTGGCTTCAAACTGTAAGTACGTTTTATTGTTTGTACGTGTCTTTTAAATGTATAACGTTAGTTCTGTTGCTATTTTTGGTTGCATCAAGGATGTAAACAAAGACCAAAGCATTTTTGCTTCATTAGCCAGTTAGCTAAATCCTACAAACACCAACAAACGTCTATGTTCATAGACAAACAGTTGTTCATGCTATAAATTAAACGCTACCTTTACAAAAATGCTACTACTCAGTCATGTATTTGGCTACAGTAAAGCTTTAATCAGGATAAAACTGTATGTTGAAAGTTAACAAACAGCAGTGACAGCATATCTAAACACTTTGACACAAATACTCAATGAAATACCATTCATAAACGTCCTTTAAAAGCCGTGATTGCAGCTTGACCCTCTTCATCTGGGTCTGATTCGGCTCAATTTGATACAGCAATATAGACGCCATTATTTACATTTTTACGAAGCCCATGTAACCGGTAGCAACTAAAATGGTAAGGGGCGTGGCGTTTCCGGACGCTTCAGCGAATCACGATTGCTCTGGATACAATGGAACAGCTAACCAATCTGAGCACATTGCATATTTCGGAGGGAGCAGCTTCATAGAAGCAGGAAGTCAAACGAGCCGTTCATATGACAACGGATACGGAGGTGTAGAATAAAGGTAAAATATATAAAAAATACGGCTTTTTTAAAAAAACGCAGCATTAAGACATGTTAAGCTGCACCCCAAAAACACAATCAAGCCTAGAAAAAAACCACTGAACCACCCCTTTAAACGATCTTCTATCACCCTACAATCCTTCACCCTCCTTAAGATCACAAAACTCTGGACTTCTGGTTGTACCTAGGATAGTCCACTAAAGGAGGAAGAGCGTTTTCTCATTTGGCTCCTAAACTCTGGAATAGTCTTCCTGATAATGTTCGGGGCTCAGACTCGCTCACCCAGTTTAAATCTAGATTAAAGACGCATCTCTTTAGTCAAGCGTTCACATAACGAATCTCATATCAGATCAATTGCACATGAGTATCTTTGCTTATTGTTATGAACAGCAGCTATGCTAATTATTCTCCATTTGCTTTTCTGTTTTACCTCGGGACACCCGAGACTAGAGAGTACATCAGCTTCAGTTTGGATCCAGCCTCTTAAGAAGACCTCAGATGACCAACACCTGTGATGAGAGAGTGCCAACTCCTGCGAGGACTTCAGAAGACGCAACATCTGGATCAACATGCACATTCCCAATTTTCTATATATTCTAATTATTGTTAATATGTAATTCATTTTTTTCAGGAGCTCATTGCTTCTACCTTCAGTTAAACTGCTAACAGTGATTGTAAATTAATTGCCTAAATTATTACATTATTTGCTAACTGCATTCTTTAAATTGTAATGTTGACATTCTCTGTAAAGCTGCTTTGAAACCATATGTATTGTGAAAAGGCCAATATTAAAAAAGGATTTGATCATGCTGTAACAACAACAATCACCTAGCCACTGGCGCCCTCTCCAGGCATTTGATATCATTGATAATGTACATAAGTTGATTGTTTATATTATGTATTACATTATGTATTTTGACAGTGTTCCTGTAAATCAATTTAAGGGGGCAAATATGGAAAAGGTGTGACTGCAGTGCGAGTGTTAGAGAGGGAGTACGCAGAAAGATGTTAAATGTCTATGGGGGTACAACACTCTAAAAGATTGGGAACCAATTTAGGCCCATTGAAAGACCGATTCAACACTAATCATTTACAACATGCAGTGGTCAAGAGCATCTGATCTGGCCTACATTATGGCCTACAGGGGTTTCTCTGTACAGACAGTGATCATTACTTACCCTCCAGCAGTTTTGAACTGGGTCCAACAAGTGCAGGATCCTCAATACTGCCCTCAGCCTGAGCTGTGTGAGAGAGAAAGAGATCAGAATGAAAATACTGTGGCATTAAACCACACAAACACATCAGTAAAACAGAGAGGAAAGTTTAGGCTGAAAGCCTGCAGTTATTCACTTATTCAGTAAACATTCACTCTGTGAGACATCAGTTATAGAAAAATAACAACTGGGCCTTTTTCATATTTCAAATATATTTATAAAAAAATCAGTTCTTTAGTTTCACATTTAATTTATATTTTAAACAGCACATTTAACAACTTCATTTTAATTTGACCTTGCTTGTGTTTGTTCTCTAGCTGCTCAGCCAGATTATTCTGGTTCATCTTCCTCAGGATCTCCACTGTGATCTTCACAGCTTCTTCTGGTCCAAAACGTGCTACCATCTTATCCACTGTGTCTAACCTATCTGCATTCTCCATTTCAGACTTTGTTATACACTCATGATCTTTTTCTAATTGCCACTGAAACTCCTTTAGTTCAGCGTCTCCCAGATCTTTCAGTGAGTTCTTGAGCAGATCATTTACAGATGTCATCGTCCTTCACCGATCCACAGCTGCAGGACAAAAAGAAAGATCTATTTTTAGTGTCTCAACACTAGTTTTGCCCCGTATTTCATCTTTCCTAAATTGTCTTTATTTCTAGATGATCATAAAAGCAAGTATCGGTTTTCTGTCACGCGAGAATAGCCTAAACAAAGGTAGCCAATTTCGTCATAGTATATTTTGGAGAACAAAATTACCATCCAATCACAATTCATTATCGTTAACTTGCAGTTAGTAATGGTGGGATATTAGAAAGCGCGGAGGAGATCAGGTCAGACACGAAGACGTAAAGCCTGTGTGTACCTTTAATGAGGATCTTCAAAAAGAGTTTATCATGGTATTAATACAGTAAGTTGTGCAAAAAGAACTCAATGTGGTATCGCCACCCCTGGTCTAGTGCAAACAAAAATACCCTGAGCTGTTTTTAATGCCTGATCAAAAGTTACTGCAAACCAGATACTACTAATAACAACAGAACACATTACATAATTATTGTTATTAAATGAAATATCTGGACATTTAACACTTGTTTAATAACATTACAGATTGATCTGAATAAACAGGGTATGTGCAGCTTTGGTGTATAAGACAGGGTATCTGGATTTTGTGTGAATGATTTAAATCAAAACGTGATTTTGTAGAAGTTGTAATCAGGTGCTAAAAAAGAGTACCCATTAAAATGTCTTTATATAAAGGACCCGATCATGGAACAATGCACAGTACAAGTGCAGCATTGATCTTCTTGAGTCTGTGCAGTAAGGAGCGTTTTAATTGGTGGATTAAAAGCTCACTGTGATTGGCTAAACAGAACATCCTCCAAAAAAAGATATTTATGAATCTTAACATGCCAGGAAGGTCTCAAAAATACCACACACAAATTCAAAGCAGTCCACACACGTGTGACGATTCACAAATGCATATTCAACGATCCATAAATACATGTAACATCATTCATAAATGTGTGTTGGAAATTAATTCAAGAACATGATATATACATATTTGTGTAAACATTTTTAATTTATTTAGGTAAGATGCATTTGTGTAAGCATTTGGTGAAATATTTATGCTTTTACTTGTGTATTTATGAATTTTGCTTTGTGAATGTATTATATTTGAGGCTGATCTGGCTCGATAAAAACTGTACCTGAACTTTACTTGGTCCCGTCCTATTTTAAGCCCGTCCTGGTGTAGCCTTTTAAAAAATAAACAAGTCTGGATTCTTCAGTGTTAAATAATTATAGATTGATCTAAAAATGTAATGGAGAAGGTGGTTCTTAATCCACTTTTGACATTTTTAAATGAAAACAACGTGATCAATTTCAGTCTGGTTTAGGTCTGCATAGCACTGAAACTGCCCTTCTCAAAGTGACAAATGATTTGATGTTGTTGTTGGCAAATGTTAATGTACGAGTCCCTTTTATGTAAAGTATTACATGTATTGAATAAATGCAATTAGAATAACAAGACACTGATTTGTTATCAATCAAATTATATTAGTATTAATAAAATCCATGTTTGCACAGCAGAGGAAACAGAAGCAGCATCTGAAGTGCATTTAGATTTATTATTTACAGTGTTTTTAATGAAGCTCAGATGTAGCATGAAAGCATTTTCACCACAGTTACAACTGCATAAATAATTTTGAGATTTTAGATTATGGTCCAATATGTCTTTTGCCTCAATAAACTCCTAATTATTGTGTGGTGATGAGGACGAGGACGAGGCCGAGGGCCGTGAGAACGGGGTGAGTGTTAGTGAGCGTCAGCTGTGCGCCACACCGGTCTCGAGTTTCTCATGGCCCTCGGCCTCGTCCTGCTTACCACATTCTGCTTATTGCAGGCTTTTTAAAACACAAAAATCCAAACTGATCTTGTAACACAAAACCTGATCTCATGCTTTCATTCTAGTTGTACATATTTTTATTCTACATAATCACGGTTTCAAACACAAGATCATTGTGATATGTAATGAGAACATTTGGTTTACACAACAGTATTACCTTCTTTCAGTTTAGTACTTTTAACAATCAGTATGACACGGCCATGATGTTCTGTGCTAGAACAGAGTTTGCTGCCAATACAGTAAATGATCTCACTGTACCATAGTGCGTTACAGTAATGTGTCAGTCTCTACCATCTGTTTACAGTATCACATGGCATACTGTAATGAAAAATGCTGTATTGATGTCATCTGTCTCTCTTCTTCAGACGCGTCTCTGATCAGTCTGATGTTATACAGTCATTGACTGTTTCTTTTCCCTTGTACTCAATCCTGATCCGTGTTCACAAATTGCAAATCTCTCTGTCACACACACACACACACTTTGAACATAGTAGTTATAATCTAAGATAAATCGCTTATAATGTAAATAATTTATAGTTTGCTGTCACTTTAAGAAGAAGACCACAGGCATGCACACATCCGATAGATACACATCCGAATTCTCACCTCGTTCAATTAAGACATAACTGAATGTGTTTACGAGAATACTTGCCGAGAGGGGTATCTCAAAAAGCTCAAAAAGTTTAGAATGTTTGAAACTTACGAGTTTCTCCTCACATTCGTGTGTGATTTGTGTGTGTATTTCTGAGACAATCCTGGCACCAGACACCTCCCACCCGGGTCATTCATACTCTTTAGCCAATCAGATTGAAGCTTATCAATCGACCAATCATTATCACGTGAGGGCGTGCCTACCTGGGTGTTACATCATCAGCTGTGGCCCAGTTTAAATCATTCAGAGAGGTACAGTTTGATCAGTTCATCTGTGTTTACTGAAGTAAACGAAGTTAGAGATCAGTTGAAGCTATAGTTTATTACATTGACAAAAACATAAGATCAATCTGAGATTTTAATCAATAAAGACAATTAAATGATATTTTCTGAGTGTGTAACTGTGCTGGTACCTTGGCAGGTTTGGGTCTGTCTTGGACAGCTGACTCAGGAGTTTTTAATATTCTTCATATTCTGCTTGATGGTCAGTTCACAGCAGTAACATAAATGATTTTTTTCCCCCCAATATGTTTCAACTGTTTTTGTACCTTTTATGGGCATTTTTCCTTTATAAATCAAATTATACATGCAAAATCTTTTATGTCAATTTCATAAATTGAATCAAATTCAGTTAAAATAATAAGACACAATAGGACTGTTGCCAATCAAATTGAAGTTTCAACAAAATTCATCTTTGCAATAGAGCAAACAGAAGCTGCATCTGAAGTGGCATTTAGATGCATTTACACAGACAGTTTAAAGGGATAGTTCACCCAAAAATGAAAATTTGATGTTTATCTGCTTACCTCCAGCGCATCCAAGATGTAGGTGACTTTGTTTCTTCAGCAGAACACAAATGATGATTTTTAACTCCAACCGTTGCCGTCTGTCAGTCTTATAATGCATGTCAATGGGAACTTCGTCTATAAGAGTACAAAAAACATGCACAGACAAATCCAAATTAAACCCTGCGGCTCGAGACGACACACTGATGTCCTAAGACACGAAACGATCGGTTTGTGCGAGAAACCGAACAGTATATCATTTTTTACCTCTGACAATGGCAGTGATCTCTCGCACTCAATGAAGCAAAGCGCGAGACATCACTTCCGTCATCAGAACGTGTTTTCTGACCTCACTAACCGAATGCTGAATGCAGTTGGACATAGTGGTGTTTTAGAGGTAAAACATTATATAAATACTGTTCGGTTTCTCACACAAACCGATCGTTTCGTGTCTTAGGACATCAATATGTCGTCACGAGCCGCAGGGTTTAATTTGGATTTGTCTGTGCATGTTTTTTTGACTATAGATGGTGTTACCGTTTCAATGCATTATTTTGACTGACAGATGGCAACGGTTGGAGTTAAAAATCATCATTTGTGTTCTACTGAAGAAACAAAGTCACCTACATATTGGATGCCCTGGGGGTAAGCAGATAAACATCAAATTTTAATTTTTGGGTGAACTATATCTCTTTAATGCAGCTCTGAGGTGACAAATGAATAACCTGTAGTTACAAATGCATAAACAATCTTTAGATATTTTAAACAAAACGTTGAATACTGATACTTGAAATTATTTAAAACATGAAAAGATACAAAGTCTCCACTAGGTGGCAGCAAGTCATTGAAATTCAAACGGCTGATTTATTTAGGAATGAAGCATTTGACTATAATAATCTATCTTAGTCACTGAATCATAGATTCAACTGATTCATTAAAAAATTTGATTCGTTCAGTAAGCAGTAACCGCTGTGTGTTGCTCAGAGACGCAATTACAGTGCTGTAGATTTGTTTTGAACTATTTTCTTTGGTGAAATAGAGCAAAAACAGGCAATATGGTACCTAAAATACAAGTCACTTAATATTAACTTGTTTATTAAAATTGTATAAAATCATTGTCACATTTATTATCATGCTGATATGTGGATCTGGAGAAAAACGGCGCTCTTCGTGTGATAGGCCTACTTATTAACTATATTAAAATTATATAAATATGACTAAATCTTGCAGCGAAAGTGTGCATTATAAATAGCCTATCTACAAGACTACATCAGTGTATACGTGCACAGCACTCTGGGTGTGTGTGTGAGGGATATACTCGGTCAGATCGCACGTTAAAACAACAATTACTATATTATAGCAGATGATATTTATCGCACACCTCTAGCTGTGATTGCTCTTTCCTATTCTCGATAAATAAATAAACTTTATTTTCATAATCGTCTATTTATATACAGCATCTCTCATCAGTCAAACCATTGTTATGCTTTCTATGGAGTTTATTAATCTAAAATCCTAACGTTGTATGATATGCACATGAATAATTCTTTATGAAGTAAACATAAGAATCCATCAATACCTAAAATAAATGTTTATGTTCACACTCGGACTAAACAAGTTGTTAAACTATAGCTTCAACTGATCTCTAACTTCGTTTACTTCAGTAAACACAGATGAACCGATCAAATCAAACTGTACCTCGATTTAAACTGGGCGACAGCTGATGATATAACACCCAGGTAGGCACACCCTCACGTGACAATTATTGGTCGATTTATAAGCTTCAATCTGATTGGCTAAAGAGTACGCATGATCCGGGTGGAAGGTGTCTGGTCCTCCCAAAATTGTTTTGCGTGTGTAATGTATTTTATGAATATATAAATTTATTTTGTGCACGTGAATTGCTTTTTGTGAATGTATATATTTTTTTCGCACACATGAATTGTTTTTTGTGCACGTGAGTTAGGTTTCATGCATGTGAAACTGGCTACACATGTGTGAATCATGTTTCTTGTGTGAATTATTTTTGAGACAAAATTCACTCCATATTACACAACCTCAAACCAGAGAGTCAATGTGCTGCTCTTCCTGTCACTGTTTTTAAAACACACACTCTCTCACACACACACACACGCATGCACACCCACACACACTGATCTATATAAGGATTTATCACATACACACACACTCTCTCACACACACACCCTCACGCACACACTGATCAATGTAAGGATTTATCACACACATACACACACACACACACACACACACACCCCTTCCAGAAAGCAGGTTTGTATCTCAGAGAAATTGTGTGCACGCTTTACATAGTTGTTCCCTGGATTTATAAATCGTGCGCATGATTTAGCCTACTATTTTTTTCCTGCAAGTCATGTGCGAGGCTCCATAGTTTTCAGCACATGTGTGAAAGCACAGATTATGTGTCAGTTCATTATAAATCATTATTATTCAGTCCTACTTTTCCCATCTCACAGATCTGCATTCAAAAGTGAAAATATTGTATGTATTTATGGATGAAAACAACTAAAGAAAGATGAAACACTCACCTCAAACAATATTTGTAGACTTTTCTTTCTTCCTCTTCTGAACTGTCGTGTTGAAAAGCAGCTCTGAATTTTCTTTCTCTGAAATAAAGGAAGTGAAACTTTTTTTCAAGTGTCGGTGACAGTCAGACGTCAACAAACACACTAATTCTTAGCTGTTTTTTTATTCTGAAATCTGTGTTCTCACTAAACTGAGCTGTTTGGAAGTAGTTTGTTCAGTTTTTTACAATTGCTAACATCCTTTTGTCCAATCTGTAGTCACATTTTCAAAACTCTAAACACAATTAGCATCTCATCCGTCTGTTGTGATCATACCATTAACACAATTCATGTTGTTTTCACACAATAGGTTGTTTGCAATCACGTGGTTCTGGTGACATGCGAAATTCAGGTGGAGGGCAAGCAGTGAAAATCAGAATGGAAGAGATGGAGAAAAGTCCGTACTGTGCTGGTGTAGAAAGATATAAACAAAAGATCACAACATATGTTTGACGTGATCCTTGTGTTATGAAGATGAACGATTTTCCACTGAATTGAAAGACTTGACTGCCATCGAGGAGGTAGATATAGAGAATGTGAATCTGCCATCACACCGCGTTCAGTTCTAGTCTAGTTTATTTATATCGTGCTGCCTATCTGCTAGTGAAGTTAGGGCAGTATTTTGATTTTCTGTCGTGACTGTGAAAAATGTCGCCATTGTAGGTCATTTATGCTGCATCGAGAACTACAACAGGAGCTCAGAGAAAAACTGGACGGTGTGATACAATTTTCTCCTTTTCTACGTGTAAAAACACACTAAGGGAAGCAGGTTGAGGAGGTGACAGGAAGGCGCCGGATAGAAAATCTAATAATGTCACTGATTGAACCCACTGCCTATCACTCAATAAAATAATCACAGTGTTTTTGAAAGATTTGTATTTGGTTTGGTTTAATAATTAACATTAGGCTACATTTGCAAGTCAGCTTGTGAATGAGCAAAACTCACAGGCGGCCACTTCACAACTGTTCACAAACTTTATGGGTTTGATTTTGGTTGTCATTTGTTGAAATAAAAAAAAAAAACAAAAAAAAACCCAATGTTGGTGTCTGTCATAGACTGTAAAAATGGGTGTCTGTCCGCTGAATACCCCTCCGATTCTCCTCCGTGGCCATATGTGAAAGTGAATATTTACAAAGACAACATTAAAACTACAGCAGACGCAAAATGCTATTAAAGGAGACAACTTTTAACTATGAAACCTTCTTGTGGTTTCTTGGTTTGAGCGATTTGAGCAACCATAAATGACAAAACATAGGATTTTTGAGTTTGTGATAGTGATTCCTATGTAGAAAAATCACCTCATGCCCTCCAGCCTCATTTCATGCCACAGCAATGACGTCATGTGCAAACAACCAATATACAGTCAATTAACATGTTTGAAGGGTTAGTTCACCCAAAAATGAAAATAATGTCATTTATTACTCTCCCTCATGTCGTTCCAACCCCGTAAGACCTTCGTTAATCTTCGGAACACAAATTAAAGTTAAGTGAACGCTGGCGCGTTTGGCTGCCGCTGCTCTCCGGTGTTTTTAAACATTATTTTATAATTTTCTATTCCTGCTAAATTCTGCTGTTGACTGACATTATGTGGATTTACCATCCATTTACCCGTATCGTCATCATTTGGATTGCTTTGTCGTCATTGTTCCACTCAGCGACTGAACTTCACCGGCTGCGGTGCTACTCTGCTACTCAAGAAAATGACTTTTTAGAGTTGAATCACGCATGTCCTCCTGGGTTTGTTTATATTTCACAACCTCGTATCTCCAGACGCGGGGGAGGTCTCGCGATACTTCACAACTCGATCTATAAAGCATCTCCACTGACTCTACAAACTTATGCTTCATTTGAATCGGCTGCTTTAATGATCAGCGGTCAAATACCTACAGTATTGGCTGTTATTTATCGGCCACCGAAATACAGTAATATCTTTTTAGATGAATTTTCTGCATTTTTAACCTTCAGTGTACCTTATCACCTAATATTATTCTACTGGGTGATTTTAACATTCATGTGGACAATGTCAGTAACCCACTCACTAGAGATTTCATTTCTTGCCTGGACAGTTTTGGTCTCCAGCAATATGTGGACTTTCCAACCCACTGTAAAGGTCACACTCTGGACCTTGTCTGTTGTTCAGGTGTTACACCCGTGAACTGTACTGCAGCTGCAATACCCATATCTGATCATAAATTGCTTTCTTTTAATGCTAATGTTGCACTCTCTAAATCCAAACAACAACGCTTGATGACATTTCGGAATATAAAAAAGATCAACCCTTCAGTCTTTTCTGCTGCAATTACTGATCTTCCACATAGTGCCCATATCACTTCTCCTGAGGATCTGGTCTCCTTTTATAACTTTGAATTACGGCAGCTCCTTGACACTTTTGCACCTCTCAAAGTTCGGACTGTATCATTTATTCACTCTGCGCCATGGTTCACTCCTGAACTTCACCAGCTCAAAACTAGAGGACGGCGCCTGGAACGTCTTAATAAGCGTACTGGACTTATGGTGCATAAAGAGTTGCATAGTGAACATGTACATCTTTACAAAGATGCTCTTTCTGCTGCAAAAAATGATTTTTATTCACATTTAATTGAGTCCGGAGACGGTAATGCAAAACCTCCTGACACACTTCCTGCACACCTGTACTGCACTGCTCAATGTGATAAATTTATGTCTTTTTTCAATGATAAAATAACCGCCATCCACCAACAGATGGCCTCTTTGGCTACAGCTCACTGTAGTTTACCAAACAGTGACTCTATTGATTTTCCTCTTATTCTTCTTTCTTCTTGCCATCTGAACAACGCATTTTTCATCTCATTCACAAATCTAATTCTTCCACATGTTTACTTGATTCTATACCAACTCATTTGGTAAAGGCCTGTTTTCCTTCTCTTTCTTCTCTCATAACTCGTATTATTCACACTTCTCTTGGCTCCGGCATTGTTCCATAATCTTTTAAAATCGCTGCTATTACCCTAATTCTTAAGAAACCTGGCACAGACCCTAACAATTTGGATAATTTCCGTCCCATCTCAAAACTTCCTTTTATTTCCAAAGTCCTTGAAAAAGCAGTGGCAGCACAGGTCCATGCTCACCTTAGTAACAATAAGTTATATGAGTGTTTTCAGTCAGGGTTTCGCCCTAAGCATAGTACAGAGACTGCATTATTGCAAGTGTCTAATGATCTGTTAATGGCTGCTGATGGCGGATCCTTATCCATTCTCGTTTTGCTTGATTTGAGTGCAACTTTTGACACCATTTCACACAATATTCTCTTGCACCGTTTGTCCGCCACTGGTATCACTGGTATTCCTCAAGCCTGGTTCACTTCATACCTTTCAAACCATGCAGTTTGTACAACGAAAAAATGTTCAATCCCAACCTTCCTCTGTTAGCTGTGGTGTCCCCCAAGGTTCTGTCATAGGTCCCATATTGTTCCTTATTTACCTTCTCCCACTTGGTAATATTTTCTCAAAATATGGTATTAAATTCCACTGTTACGCTGGTGATACACAGCTTTATGTATCCACAAACCCTGATTCCACTTTTCCACCTGTCTGTCTTACCAACTGCCTTCACGAAATGAAAGTCTGGTTTTCTGCCTACTTTCTCAAACTCAATGGCAGTAAGACTGAAGTACTTCTTATTGGCACTAAATCTATTCTCTCTAGGTCTGGCAATTTTTCTTTATCCATTGATGGTTCTTCCGTTTTCCCTTCCCACCAGGTTACTAACTTGGGGGTTATCTTTGACAGCACCCTTTCATTTGAAGCTCACATTAATAATATAAACAGGTCTTGTTATTTTCATCTCCGTAATAATGCTCGTCTCCGTCCATTTCTCACTCCGCGCTGTTCTGCTATTCTTGTTCATTTGCTTGTCACCTCTCGCATTGACTACTGTAATTCTCTTTTAATTGGTTTACCACACAAATCTCTTCATAAACTCCAACTGATTCAGAATTCTGCTGCTCGTATCATAACCCGTAATCCATTAATTTAAAATTCTTCTCCTCACTTACAAATCTCTTCATAATCTCTCTCCACCTTACTTTTCAGATCTTTTACAGTCTTACATTCCTTCTCGAACTCTCCGCTCTTCTTCTTTGGGTCTCCTCCACACACCTTCTGCCCGTCTAACCACCTTGGGCCATAGGGCCTTTAGCCGTGTTTCTCCTCGCCTTTGGAATTCTCTCCCAGTCAACATCCGTGATTCAGACTCGTTATCTCAATTTAAAGTTAAACTTAAGGCTCATTTATTCAGAACAGCTTATCCTTCATGATTACTGTTTGCACTCAAGTCTAGCACTTTTGTTTTTTGTTATTCTTATAGCTGTCATGTTTTGTAATTGCTGCCTTTTACTTAAGTTATTGGCATTTACTGTTATTATTTTAATATTGTTCTTGTTACTATTTCTTGTTGTATAATTGAAGACCTGTGGCCTGTTGCATGAAGCTAGTTGAACAAACTCTGAGTTTCAGAGTAGGTTTGGAGTTGACAAATCCAGATAAATCCAACCTGGTTTAGATCAGGATCAGATGTTGCACAACGCTCGGTATAAACTTTCTCTGTCAACTCAGGTTTAATCCAGAGTTTGTGATTAACTCTGAAGTGCGTGCAGCTGAAAGTGTGACACGTGCGGCCAATCACACGAAACAAGCAGAACGTCAGTTTGATTCACTTCTCATGAGAGAGCCGCGCAATTCACGTCTCATCTGAAGATTAAGAGATTGTTATGAAAAACGTCTATAAAGCACTGATTGTTGGAGATTTTAACATTCATGTAGACAATACAAATGATGCGTTAGGGGCTGCGTTTACAGATTTACTAAACTCGTTTGGGGTCAAACAAAATGTCACTGGACCCACTCACCGTCTTAATCATACACTAGATTTAATTATATCACATGGAATCAGTCCTACCGATAAAGAAATTCTACCGCAAAGTGAGGATGTCACTGATCACTACCCTGTAACATGCGTACTGATGATATTTGCCATATTGCACCGCGATATCGACTAGGCAGAACAATTCTCCCAACAACTATAGATAAATTCACAAATAAACTGCCTGATCTGTCTCAGCTGCTCATCGTAAATAAACCATAGAATGGAAAAAAATCTGGATGTAGTGTCCATGACAGCACCCATAGAGTTCTGAAGAGCAGTTTTGAAGCGAAAATGAGGCCGCTGCCATCTTAGCAGCGCGTCACTGCACGTCACTCCCGGAAAACTGGAAATGGGCAAAGAGGCGGGACGTAGTTGGAGCCCATGATGTGACTGGTTGCTGAAACCACGCCCGCCTAGCTCGATGTGACCATGTTAGCAGGTAAATGAGCTATCTAAAATATTAATAAAGATAAGTTACATCATTAAGAAGTTATAAAGGTTTCCTGTCAATCTAATGTTTTTTAAGATTTAGATGCTCCAACACCAGTAATTAATTTGTGTGGGGTGTGCAAATAACAACACGATAAATCAAACGGGACTTCATACCTTTATAATGAAATGGCGATCGTGAGATGAATCCAGTCCGTGGCACTTGGGTAAAATGTCTGTACTTTTTGTCCACGAAAGTGTTAAATCCATGAAATATTGATATATTATCCATTGTTTGCATCACATTTCTTCAGAATGATCTTCTCTCCATCATCGTTCTTCAAGAAATGATGCAATCTGAGCAACGTTTATGATGTAAAACTGTATACGTACCTATATCAGTATATTTCTCAAATGTTTTCTCAAACAAATGAGCATGTGTGCAAAGTATAATTTTTCAAAATAGTGCAGCAATTTTAGTTATAATATCCAAGCAGTGCTGTCAAGAGTTTTATAGCTGCTATTGTCATTCTAGTAAATCTCAAGACGATCCAACAACGTGTGTTCTGTTTATCTTCCGCATGCGAGCACATGTACACAGACACACATCAGTCTCGACTATTAATGCAGCAAGCCATATTTTATAATTGTATAAAATAATCCAGAAAAAAAGCACAAACACGGCTGAGATGCCAAATTCAGTGGCTGAAATTAGCTGCTGAGGTAACGTGACGGCTCACAGACGGCAGCAGCAATCCACCTGTCACTCAAGTGACCACGCCCTTAATTAGGCAAAACTTTAAGGCTTAATATAATTTAAACGGATGAGTTATAAAAAAAATTCACCCCCCTCAGAGTTGTCATGAAGGGCAAAATTAGCAGTATAGACCAAAACCACAATTTGCACCAGGCTGTAAACATTTTTTCTGCTGTAAAATTAGGTATTTTAACATGGGACTCAATAAGATTCTGCTCTCTTTTGCAGCCTGTCCCTAGCGGCCAGTCGATGAATCGCAGTTTAAGTCACTTCCGTATTGGCTTCACGAGAAACTGGGGGAGGTTGCCGAGGTCACCTTCAGGCCATCCAGATGTGTATTTTTTTCCTTCAGTAGAAATGTAAAGAAGATATTTAACTGATACCTTGATGATTCATACACAGTAATGCAAACCATCACTTTGAGAGAGAGGGGAAAAAACAGGCAAAACAAAATGACTACAAAACAGGTATTTTTCAGAAAAACAACACAAACCATGCATTTGGGATGGCATAAAGGTGAGTTAATAAAGTTCTGGTTTGGATAATTCCAAGTCTAAAGTTTGTTAAAGAGGATAACATGCAAGTCAATAAACAACATGGATTTTACTCAAACATATCCAACATTAGTAATTCATTATCTATTAACAACTACTATATCAGTTTTTATAGAAATGACTTACCATGTATTGTAAAGTGTCCTTAGTCATCAAACATCATTGAAAAGCTTTAGGTCCTAAGAGGAGAAACATTTTTACAGCATTATTAGTGGTCTAAAGTTGTTTGCTAAGTCAATTAATTAATTGTGCAAATATTACTATTATAATCTACTATTTCTACTACTACTAAAAAAAAAAAAAATCATAATCATGATGTATACTAAAAAAAATCCTAACATCTTTCCCTGGACGAAGCAAAACACGAAGTTAGGCAAATGTAACGTTAGCTCACAAAGTCTTTACTTACAGATTTGGATCATCATTTTGGGCAAACATATACATCAAATCACAGCTAACATGTCAAAGACAAATAAAAGAACAGACAAATATTAATTTAAAAACCCATCTTAAGTGTTTGCTGCCAAAAAGCTTTTTTGTTTTTCATCTGACCATAGAACTATAGAAAATGAGTGGAGTGAACTGAAGAGAAGAAACACCAACATGGAGCTGGGAATCTGAAGGATCTGGAGAGATTCTGCATGAAGGAATGGTCTCTGATCTCTTGTCAGGTGTTCTCCAAACTCATCAGGCATTACAGAAGAAGAGTCTGAGCTGTTATCTTGGCAAAAGGACATTGCAAAAAGTATTTAATAAAAGGGGGCAAATAATCCTTTATCAAAAGGATAAACAATGCAGATTTATTTTTTACAGCCACCTTTGATCATATTTACCAAGGGAGCAAATAATTTTGACCAGCACTGTAGATAGGTCTATTCTTAATAACTATATTTATACTAAAGATTTTATAACATGCCTCTCCATTATTTTTTATCATTAATTTGAGATCTTGACAAAGACACATTATTAGTCATTAGTGGCAAGAAACTTACGAATGATAACATCATTGATAAGAAGCTGCCGAAATGGAAGTTTTCCCTTTCTCCCTTTGTAACTGTAGCGTCCCCATAAGAAATTATCCCCAATTTTTTCAGCATCCTCCTAACTCCATCTCCCAAGCTGCTTCCACTCTGATGACACAGATAACGAATCTACAAACAATAACAATCAGTAATTAAACACAAGAATAACTTATTTTAAATTATTACCGGTTAACAATGACTACTAATGTTGCCTGTTTTATGACACATACCATCTTCTTTGGAAAGTCAGCATCTTTCAGCTTCTCACACAGCTCCTCTAGTTCCTCCACAGTCTTACAGGGCTCCTCTAGCACCTCTGTGAGATCAGAGGCAGAGGTTCTGCATCATTGTCCAACCGCTGATGTGATGTTGTCCTGGATTTGGTCTTGTTTCAGCATGACTCTCCTCTCCAAACTCTTATTCTGTTTTGAATAAGTGACCTCTAGGGTGAAAATTTACATATTGTGACTTTAACAGATCAAATATTAACATATCCCTGTGATCCCCCAGATGAAGGTTAGTTTTAAAGTAACCAACAGTTTCCTAATTTAGTTACTTGGTGTTTGGTAATGAAGGGCCTACTTTCCTTCAGCAACACTGACTCAATGACAAACAAGTAATTCATTAGAAGACAACTGATGGCAGCTGTATTCACAGCACTAATTAATCACTTAATATTTAGGGTATTAATTAATCATAAATATGGGGGGAAACGAAACGTGGTCAAGAAACGTTTCTGCACGTTTCTTGACCACCTTCTTCCATATGGATAAATTTTCTGCTCTGATCTCAACAAGTCTGGGCAAACTACTGAGTAAGGACCAATCAGAGGCTGCAATTTTATGATGTCATCATGTAGACTATTTATAAATACAAAAATACAAAACTCTAAAGTATTTTGATACAAAATGCAAAGCCATTTTCATCAACCCTATCAAATACAAATTACAAAATACTATTTTGTATTTGAAATACATGTATCATAAATACTGCCCATCCCTGCAAGGGAGCCATCATAAATGATCATAATTGGCCTTTTGACTGCTTTTTTCCCATAGAGCTTCATCATGCCTGTTTGAAAAGCCTGCAAAAAGTATGTGACACAAGTTAGGTAGGTTGCAACTGGAAGAGGAGATGCGCCGTGGGAAGGATTACGCACAACTAATTCATACACTTAGTATTGGTGGACTTGTGGAGCTTCCTTTTTGAATTATACTTCCAGTTGCAACCAGATAGACAATGTCCTCCTTGCACCTTTTGTAAAACACTGTCAGCGTTTTCTTTGACCACAGCATTATGCCTTTTGGGTGCATCATGACCCCATTAATTAGCATTTGGAGACTTAGAAGTTCATTTGAATGAGGTCTTTTCAGTTGTCTTTGGCTCCATGCAATGGTTTTCAGAGCCTCTTTTGTTGGCGCTTCATCTCTGCACCCAGACTGCATCACCTTCTCTGGGAGTTTTACTATAGAATCCAAATAGACACTTCTGGGTAATTTGGTTTCCAGAGTTTCTCCAGTGGATGTACATGAATCTGCACACACTGACTCCTTTTTAGCTCAGTAGTACTGTGGCACACATCTCCTCCTGTGAACTGCACAGCTGCCTTCAGGGTGAATTCATCTGTGACTTCCACAGTAACATTAATGGGGCAGTCTTCAAACCGGCAGTAACCCAAACATTTGAATAGAGGTGTGTTTTTTAGTGACTGCAGGGTTTTGATACTGTGGCGAGTGAAACCAAAACTGCAGTATGGGTGAATTGACCTCATTCCCCATTTGTCCACTGTAATCCTTGAAAACATCTTCCTTTCCGACGCTTCCTCAGGTCTTGCCATTCTTTTTTTGTCAATAAAAAAGAAACAGGGCTCCTGTGGCAAACTACATCCAAAGAATGGGTCTTCTGCCTCACTGCTCTCTGTAGAAATGTTAGTTGATTCAGCCAAGGCAGATTCCTTGTCTTTTCCTGTAACACAAAAATAATTCCAATGAAATTTTTGGATTGAAATAGATATGCAGGCTTTTACTATTAAACCGATTAATTGTATTATTTATAAATTATATATTTTTTATGTTATATGTGTGATAGTATCACATTTCTCAAAGAGAGCACACCTTTTGTGGCAAAGGTGGCAGCAAATAATTTTGTTTCTTAATTATTTTTGTTATTATTATTATTCTGACTGTTATTTTCCCTTTGAATACTTTTGTAAATTGACATGTAATCTCTAAACATGCTTTTTCATATCAAACTGCTGCTTGTTTGGATGTGATAGGATATTGAAATGGTTAAAGAAGTGCATTTCTTTTAATATTCTGCCAGTATGCTTTCCCTATTACTGAAGCAGAAACTGAAGCTGTTTGGTAAAAATATACAAATTTCCCACCTTTTCACCTGAAGATTCAGACTCCTTTTCTTCATGAGGTTTTCATCCTTTAAAGCTGCTGTCAAATGTTCACAGGAGCCCTGAAAATACACATCATCATCAACACAAAGTAAACCCTTAATAAAAATTTAACAAGGTAAATTATATCTTTTACTTCATAATATATATAGAATTACCTTATGATCAGGAAACGCTGAATTGCATTCAAGCTGCTGAGTCTCAGGCTTTACCAGATGACTTGTGATTGCGGCGTCACTGTCAGGCAACACATCCTGGAGGTGAGAGTGTAAAAACATTTTAAATAAACACAAGTGTAACCTACAAAGAGAATGTTATTTAAAGAAAAAAAGTAAGAAGTTTACCTTTTCAAAAGAAGATGACCATTCATTGTCTTGCTCCAAAAGTGGAGACCAATTACTGTCTCCCACATCACTTTCTGTCACGTTTCCGCCCACTGCTGCTTCTTTCCACTCCCCACCAGAGGTCTCCGTTTCAACATTAAGACTTTTTCATTGCACACACGCAGTCACTTCACTCTGGACTACAGTTATTATACACATGTAACAAATTCTCATTACTCAGTAACTTTAATCACTGCTCTAAATTAAATAGTTGCAGTCACTGAAGCACACACAGAAACAGGAGCACATAAACTGATAGGGATTTACTGGTTACACGGATAGCATTCAGTGCTTTAGATACAATGCATTTTTCAATATATTACTTTGGATTTTTTTTTTATTCTTAACATGTCCCATACACTTGCATGCTTGTTTTTGTCTCTTCCTGCTGTGATGCCCCTGTTGGCCGTTCCTTGTTTTGTGTGTTGTGTCTATATTGTTTGCAGGTGACGGGCTGATTGTGGCGTGATTGGGAGCACCGGCTTCTAGGTGTTCGTTGCTCCCTACAAAAACAGATCATTCCTGTTGGTGGCTGTTCTGCTCCAGATTTGGTGGCTGTTTTTAGCTCTTCGTCTCCATACATGGATAAAGCCCAGATCATTTTAAGCATGAATGTAAAATAAAGCTCAGATATTTCGCAAGATGAATGTACTCATCTTCTCCTTATTTGTAGTGATCCTTTGTGATCGCAACACTGCAGATAAGTTGTGTGAGCTGCCAAAGTCAAGATCGGGGCAAAAGGTGATCACTGCACCATGTAAAGATGTTTGCAGATTACACTTGTAATAGTTGTAGTGTTTCTGTGAAAATCCTAAAAGGTTATGTACAACATCAAGGGCTACAAAGAAATAAGGCACATTATCTCTATGCAGGTTGCAAGTCACGCTTCAGAAATTACAACACATTAAATTTGTCATGTTTACCGTCATCATCGGCAGTCATCTTCTGCGTCACAGTGCGAGTCTCTGCAGGGACCCTTCAATGTGAAGTTACCAACTGTCAGAGACAGTTGATCGATCTTTCAGATCTTTTGGGTAACCTCAAATTTCACATTTCAGAAAGAGAGCAGGTTCATTGCCCCTTCAAAAACTGTGATCGCTCATTTTCAGTGAAATCATCTTTCACATCTCACCTATCTAGAAAGCACAAATACTCTACAGCTTCGCATGTCTTCACGGTCTTCCTTCAGTTTGTAGTGTCTCAGTTCTCTGTTGCTGAAAGACACTCAGATGAAGGGGCAGATGATGATGGGGTGAGGAGGATATACTAGACCCTGCACAAATGAAGAGCTTATATATGAGAAATCTGTCCATGTTTTACATGAAGTTGCAGGCGAAGCACCTGATCCCTTCCTCCACAGTACAGTTAATCATAGAAGAGATTAATAAGTTAGTGGAGTGTGCCAGCAGTACACAAAGAATCAACTAAAAGTAGCTCTTCAAACAAAAACTAAACTCTCTGAGACAGAAATTGAAGATGTTTTGAAAACCCTAGATGGCATGGATAACAGAGAAAACAGTACTTTGATAACTTTTGTGGATCCAAAATGCATTTTTGGGGGGATTGATGAAAACAGAAAGGAGTGACATGCCTAGTATATTCCCATAAAAGACACATTAACAGCTCTCCTGAAAGAATGTTGTACATCTAGGAATGAGAATACACCTCTTTTTTTTTTTTTTTTTTTTTTTTTTTTTTTACAATTTTACAATCTAGAGCACCTTTAAATTCATTTTCTTCTTCTCATACTGGCATTTCTTTCAATGTGTCTTTATCTGTCACGGTGAGAAGGTGCATCTGATTTCCCTTCCACAGGTGTGTAGTACTGGATCTTTTGGGCTTAGACCTGATAATCACGCTTTTGTGTGTGTTACAGCTGAAGCGTTCCTGCCTGTGTCAGCTCCAGTTATTCTTGCCACACAGACCGTCTGAGTCTAATATGAGATTTTATTTTCATTGCATCAACAGATAAATGGAGACCCTCTTTATAAAGAGGACCCGTGCTGGAGAGTTCCCTTCGCCCACCTCTGCACCAGTTTGGGACAGTGTGTGTCATCATACAAAACACACAACATTCATACAGTCTCTCTGCTTCTGTCACACACAGTACCAGCAAATGCCTCGACCTGAGGACAGTAAGCTGAGCGTCAGTAGTCCATGCCACATGCTCAGATACCAGCAGAAAACAGAGATTTTTAGCCATACATGTTTTTATAATTCATTTTATTCTTTACATATAATTTAATCATGTTTTTTTTTTGAGCGGTTGTAATCCTGATCCACGCTCACACACAAACACTAGACCGGATGCTGAAGCTGCACTCGCTGTTTTCGACATGTCAGTCTGTTTACGGCGTTCGTGAATTGTACTGATTTAATGTTTATGTGTTTATCTCTTGCTCACAATGACGCTAAACTATGTCTAATGCATATCTTTATTCAGAATATTCATAATCGTGTTCTTGGGCGGCCCGATTCTCAACAGTGAGAAGGATCATTCAAGGATGTGCATGTATTTCATGTAGCCACAACACAAACAACAAATTGCTCGTCACTATAGCAACAGAAGACTCTCCGAGCTGGCATGAGCGAGTGGAGGCGGGGCTAGTTTGCATATTCATTGTTCCGTGTATATTAAATGAGGCAAGGGTGTAGAGTTACATTCAAGCTATTATAATGCATTAAGAAATTTTTTCACTTGAATTGTTTTTAAAATATGTCATTTTGGTGATCAAAGATGAGTTTTAAGGGATAAAATAATTGATTACAGGGGGACTTTAACCATACATTGTTTTATTGTTTTTATTAATTATTTAATATTACCCAGAGCTTTTTCTAATTACAATGTAACTACTTCACCTTAAAATAAATATTATATATAATATATTATCGGCCGACTAGCCTCTTCAGCTAGTTAGCACAGTAATGCAAGTAATTACTCACTTAAAACTTGCATATGGAATAATTAACTAGATTAACCCGCAATTGCCTCTGCAAATTAGTACCTGACGAAGAATTAAGCAATATCTCATGTAGATTTTCTTCCTATGCGTTCTATAATTTCCACTAGGAGTTGCGCTCGACAAATGTTTTCCTTTATTGGTTTTCCCTGAAGAGAGATGCTGTTTTTGAAAAAAAAAAAAAAAAAAGCGTGATTCACATTCATTGCGTTTTACCGTGAAATGAGAGTTTGTGTCTTTATTAGTTCACCCAAAAATGAAAATGTGATGTTTATCTGCTTACCCTCAGGGCATCCAAGATGTAGGTGACTTTGTTTCTTCAGTAGAACACAAATGATGATTTTTAACTCCAACCGTTGTGGTCTGTCAGTCGTATAATGCTTGTCAATGGGAACTTTGTCTATAAGAGTCAAAAAAACATGCAGACAAATCCAAATTAAACCCTGCGGCTCGTGACGAAACATTGATGTCCTAAGACACGAAACGATCGGTTTGTGCGAGAAACCGAACAGTATTTATATCATTTTTTACCTCTAAAACACCACTATGTCCAACTGCATTCAGCATTCGCTTAGTGAGGTCTGATCGCGCTCTGACAACGGAAGTGATGTCTCGCATTCATTAAGCTCATTAAGGTTTCTCGCACAAACTGATCGTTTCGTGTCTTAGGACATCAATGTGTCGTCACGAGCCGCAGGGTTTAATTTGGATTTGTCTATGCAAGTTTTATTTACTCTTATAGGCGAAGTTCCCATTGACACGCATTATACGACTGACAGACTTCAACGGTTGGAGTTAAAAATCATCATTTGTGTTCTACTGAAGAAACAAAGTCACCTACATCTTGGATGCCCTGGGGGTAAGCAGATAAACATCACATTTTCATTTTTGGGTGAACTATCCCTTTAAAATCAAAACATTCATGATTTATGTCTCATCCGCCCGTGACCCACCTGCATTTAATTGACTGTTATTTTTTATTACCGCCCCGCGGATACCGTGATCCGCGCATCTGTAGTACACACCTATGAAATATAGATATTTGGTGATCATTTATTTTTCTTCCTTTTTGATTTTGTCTAAACAACAAACCTGACAACCACATAAAAGCACAAAACAGAACCGACAGTCTCTTTTAAGAGCATCACAGAATTTGAATCGCTACATAGACAGCAACAAATGACCCTTGACATTGAAGACTTTATTGCTATTGATTTAATTACAAATATGTTAAAGATTACATTTTTAATTTGACTGAACCTTTTAGCAATAATTTTTGGTATTGAATGAATTACATTTAATATTGATTGCTTCTTTTACTTATACTGATCCTTGAAAGATAACTTTTTACACATTTTTGTACCCATGTTTAAACTAAAATTTGTCCACATTTTATATATTGGTAAAACACACTTAGTTTAAATGTGTTTCAATCAGAACTCTGCTTTATGAACTCAAACAACCTTTTTAACACATTTGTTTGTATCATATTTGTCACTGTTTTAATTTTAATACAAAGATTACCTGGTAAAATAGTTAGATTTCAATGCACTTCTGTGATTGTAGACAATGCAGCGTCTGAACAGGACTTTTATTTTGGAGTGACGACATGACGTCATAAGACTGCGCCGCGATCCTGCATCTGCTGAGGAAAGGTTTGTTTTAAGAATTTTATGTTTATATCGAAATAAACAGTTTTAGTAGTTTTACCAGCGATGTGAAATGAGTTTATTTACTATTTAATGTAATTGTAATTCTTTATCTAACTGTAATGAAGGATATTTGTGTGAGTAAAGCTCATCCACTGATGAGAAACAGTAAACCTGCGTCTCATTTCTCTCTCTATGGCTGCATCCGAAAATCTAGGTAGCTGTCTTGCTGCCTCACTGTCTTATAAGAGAAGGACTTGTACGGCAGCGTTTGTGCATGAAGGCACCTCACTGAACTGATTTCGGACAGACTTCTGAGACAGTGTAACAGTTTAATGATCTACAGCAAAATAGCATGAGCTTTGGTGAGAACTATACAAATAATTAATTACTACACTAGTAATTTCTCGATAGAAATGGTATCAAAATTGAAATATGTTGGTCAAAATCCTACATTTATACACAAACTGAGCAGCAAACGCAACTTTCAGACGCCATCTTTATTTTTCTAGCTCAGCTTTCACAGAATGGAAAGCACAGGATTATGGGATATCAAAGGCAGCTAAGGATACATCTATGCTTCCTTCAAAAATCGATCTGAGGAAGGGATCTCATGAGGGAAGTGAAGCTAACATTGGATTCAGACGTACCTTGATGCCTTTCTACCTTGAAATGTGTCCTCAGAAGGCAGCATTTTCCAGTTTTCGGACGCAGCCTACATATCATAAATCAGTTTATCATGAACACGAGTTCAGTCTCTGGTGAGTAATGATGGAGAAACTGAACTTTTCTCCGAGTCAACTGAATCAAATACTTTGAGAAATGATTCAGTGAATCACGACACGTGCTGCTCAAACAGTGAACATGATCGAGAACACTAACAAACTAATCATGTTTTCATCAAAGAGTAATAATTTAAATATAATCTATAATTCTTTAAATACCAAATGTAGATCATAAATGTCTAAATATGAAGTTTATTAATTTTAAGCGTTAGTGTTGTTGTCTAACCATGTCATTGAAGACCATTAACTCTGTTAATTATTCTCTTCTTAAAGATGGCGTTTATTAAAGATGAGACTGAAGACATAAAGATGGTGATTATTAAAGATGAGACTGAAGATATAAAGATGGAGTATATTAAAGATGAGACTGAAGACATGAAGATTGAGTTTAATAAAGAGGAGTTTGAAGAAATTAAGATTGAAGAAACATTCAGAGTGAAACATGAAGATACTGAGGAACAAACAGGTTGGTTTTATTCTCACAGCTGAACTCAGTCATTTGATCATTATTAAAATGTCCAGCTCTACAGAAATAGAGAATATACAGAAATATAATCTTAGAAAATATTACAGAAGTCAAAACAAAACAATTATTTTCTGCAACAATAAACCCAATATCTTCTGAATAGAGAACAATGGAAAAGATTTTTTTCTGTTCATGCTCAAAAGAAAAAAATAGTCTGTAATTTGTTCTTTATTTTTGTCAAACTTGCAGTTTTGTGCATTCGTATTTATATTAAATGTGTTTATAGACTAAATACCATAAAGGAGTGGTCACAATTGGGCCAAAACTGGCCCGCCAGCAATAATATCTGGCCCGCGCCCGCAGCCAGATTATTTGAATAGCGGCTGGTTCTGAAATAGATCTTCGTCTCATGGTGGCGTATTATCACCGTGTCTACTAACTTACACCAGACGCGCCGCACCGCAACAGTTAAAAGCTGTCTACACTGAACAAACTGACCATTGCAAAGCACTTGGACTACGTCAGAAACAGAACGGGGAATCCGTTTACTGTCGGGAGTGTGTTGTCGCGCCGCACCGCATCCAGTGTAGACATTATCACTGATTATAACGGGATCTATCATCTTTTGTAGCGTCTCGCCGCTCCCGTCTGGTGTCTGTGTTATATTCTTTGAAAACAGCGACAACTTTGTTGCAGATAAGGCACACTGGCTTTGCATTCACAAAACTAGGTAGGATGAATGCATAGTTGTCTTTCCATTCTTTTTTGTACGCTCTATTTTCGCTGACAACTTTCCACTTTAGACTCTTTGATAGTGCCATTTTCTCTCACCAGCTAGCTTAACATCACTCTGCACATGACGTAATAGCGTAGGCTTCCTCCAGCACGCAAACAATTAAAAAATGCAGTTTAGTAGGCTATGTGAGGATGCTAAGGAATAATTCTGAGTGTTAAAGTAGGCTACGTCAAATAATTATTACAATAAGTTAGGATCCATTGTGTAACAAGCAAATTAACATGTTACACATGTATTATTCACAATATGGAAAGAGGAAATAAAACATAGTTATTATGCCAAACTATATTGAAACATTATTTTTACTTTTTACCATGTCGTGAAGTGCCATGTGTGGTTTTACCTGCGGTGATCTAATTAGAGTACTTTTTAATTTAAATAACAATAGAGTTCTAACACAATAATATATACATTTCGCCCTTTAAAAACGAGGTTGATTAAAAGTTTTACAGATATTGTTTGTGTAATAAATTTACATATCTGTCCTACCTCAAACTACTATATATATATATATATATATATATATATATATATATATATATATATATATATATAGAAAAGGAACCCCAGATGTGTCCACAATATCGAATCTTGCCCCCTTTTAAAAAAGTTTAGACACCCCTGGTGTAGAGCATACATTTCCCTTTTGAAAGGGAACTTCAACTCTGCGTTGATTACGCAATGGGGGAACGTCACGTAACCACGGTGTCTGAAAGCCAACTATCCAACAACTCCAATCCCTATTGGCCGGCGACAGCCTATGACGTAATATGGCGCGACCCGGAGTATAAAAGAGCGCCTGGAGAAACAGTCAGCATCTCATCGTCTTTCGGTCCTGTCCTGTTTGATCGTGACCTTATCAACTCTGGTAAGGGATTCTATATATGCCTTACAAACATTCAAGAGAGTGTGTTTATTCGTGTCCCAGGGTTTGACACTTGGTATACACATTTTCTGGGCATTTTCTGTCTGGAGAGGAGCGCGCATAGACAGTGCTTGAGGGTGCTGTCTGTGTGTTTGTCTGTTGTTTATTGTGAGCGTCTCCCTATCGGGACGCTCCGTTCTCGTTCGGCACTCTTCTCGAGGGAAGAGGTGTCCGCATCTGTGCCTGGTGATTCTGGCCCCGTTTGTTCTGAGGCAATATGGCAGCTGCAATCATAGGGCTCGCAGATGAGCTTTTTGGGAAGTTAGAGAGCGTTGTATTCTCTCTCAACTCCCCCGGGGTTGACGAGCATGAGTGGATGACGATGACGTTCGTGTTTGACGTCATTGCGTTCGGCGGCGAGCACTCCTCTGGCTGTTGTGTGTGCGGAGCTGCTGTATTGTTGGGACGTGCTTTTCGGCGGGCTGCAGCTGGCGTGAGAGCGCGTTAAGAAAGGGGCCGCACGCGTTTGGCTCGACGAACGGTTCCTTTCTATCTATGAATGTTGCAGCTCCCATAAGCTTTCCATTCATTCAAGGGCATGGAAAACCCCTAGCCGTTCAGTTTTGTATCTGAACCCAGACAGACGGGAGGAGGAAGAAGCGAGATTGAGATGGGCGATCGATTGTAAACACCGTTGTGTTTGTAATCGATTCCCCAACTGCATAGGGCGATTTATATCTACCCTCTCCTCTTCTTCTTCCACCTCCTGTATGTATGTATGTATGTGTGTGTATATATATATATATATATATATATATATATAAACATATATCATGCTCCGATGCTTCTTATGGTCAGACTGATGGCAGGGCCCATAGTGATTATTTCTGTCTGCCCGCTATTTCTGTTTGGTAGTAAGACGATCTTTTAGGCTTAAAAGAACCTTAGATTCCATTCTTTCATGTAAAGAGGAGCATTAGGAGTCTTGGGTCTTTGAGCCGCAGAAGGGGCAATATTTTATGTGTTTAAAATAAGACCTTATTTTCTATATAGTTTTCTGAGCATGTAGTCAGAGAAAAAGTAGGGTTTTTTTGGGCAAACTGAAGTTGATAGGCTGGCTAGAATATATATTGTGCAGGCCACAAAATGGCCGCCTCTTAGCCACCTGTTGTTTAGAGTAGCTTCTCATCTGCTGTTTTCTAGAGTAGTTTGAGTTAGCACTCGTCACTTCAGTTAATATGCATGTTTAGGTCGGCCCTAATCGGCCGCCTGAAATTGTTTGCTTGTGTGCATCACTTTCTTTCTCTTATCCATGAGATTTGGAGGTGTAGCCCAAGTTTCACTAGGCTTGTGGCCCTGTAAGAAGGCCCGTAGCTTAGCGGCCAGGCTAGAGCTAGGTTAGGTGTGTTATTTACATATCATCCTATGTATACTATCCCTTGTCAGGTTGTATAGTTCCTAGTTCTGGCCTCCTCCCGAGGGAGTTGTTAGGCCGTATGCCCATTATCCCCTTGCTATGTAAGTGCAATTGTTGAGTTTAACAGCTAGGTTGTAGACTGTTTTTAGACTTTCTGATACTGTTATCTCAGGTGGTAGGCCCTTATCTTTGCGTAGATAAGTCATGCTGTGTAGTGCTAGGCCCCACTTTCTA
This sequence comes from Ctenopharyngodon idella, assembly GCF_019924925.1. NCBI lineage: Eukaryota > Metazoa > Chordata > Actinopteri > Cypriniformes > Xenocyprididae > Ctenopharyngodon > Ctenopharyngodon idella. Next base: position 54,322,406 of record NC_067222.1, read on the forward strand.
GAACTTTTATGCTATGGAAAATGTGTTTTTTCCTCTGAGCTACTTGTTTTCTTCTATCAAGTTTGAGTTGACGTTGCTAGTGTTTAGCATTCGTCCTCTATGGCTCAGTACAGATTTGAGAATCTGTAGGGAGAAAATTATTTTCCTCTGTGAAAATAGCATATGCATCAAAGCGTTGTGTTTGCTTTGAAGTTCTAGACTTTTGCCCTACATTCTATGTGAGCTTACTTATGCTGCCACAGGTTAGCACCTGTTCTCATAATAGCAGGCTTTTTCATGTAGCCGCTATTGGAGACATTGGTGACCTAATATTCCCCATTAGTAGGTTTATTGGTGTTACTGAGCGCATCACCTGTTGGATTGCATACTCAGGGTAGTATAGAACCACTTTTTGAGAAAAGCTGGTTTCTATTAGCTCCCTTTTGTGATCTTGTTAACAGCTATATTGCATATAATTTTGATTGTAGGCTCTTATGGTTAATTAGCCTCCTTCTAGTTAGCAATTGTATTTCTAACTGCTGGTAGCTGTTCATAGTTTACTCACATGGTTTACATTATTTCACGAGCTGAAGCCACATGTCATTGGAATGGCAGGCCCCAACAGGCCTCCATTTTAGTTCACATGTTGGCACAGTTTGTGTTTATTCTGCAAAGAGGCTGAATGCCACTTGTTGCTGAGATTGTGGGCCACGGGGCCTCCTTTTTTAGCTGACTTGTTGGCAGGATGCCTGGGAATCCGAGAACCCATACCACCATCGGCCACGCCCCACCTCTGTTGAGTAGGCTTTAAGCAGGCCTCTCGTGGAGTATGGCGGCGTAATATGCATTCCTTCTTTCAGTAGTGCGTGAAAGGTTTTCCACTGAATGCATGGCCTGATGGTTGATATGGTCTTGGACTGGCTGATGCCACGTGTTTACTATGGTAGGCCCTAATAAGGCCTCTTTTTAGTTTACATGTTGGCACAGTTTATGGACAAACGGGCTGAACGCCACTTGTTGCTGAACTTGGAGGCCCTATAGGCCTCCTTTTTTAGCTGACATGCTGGCAGGATGCTTGTGAATCCAATACCACCATCGGCCACGCCCCACCTCTGTTGAGTAGGCCTTAAGCAGGCCTCTCGTGGAGTATGTGGCGTAATATGCATTCCTTTTTAGAAACTAAATCTTTGAATGCATGGCCTAATGGTTGGTATTGTTATGGTCGCCACCTGCTGATGCCACGTACAGGTGCTGGTCATATAATTAGAATATCATCAAAAAGTTAAATAATTCCATTCAAAAAGTGAAACTTGTATATTATATTCATTCATTACACACAGACTGATATATTTCAAATGTCTTTTTAAAATTTCTTTTAATATTGATGATTGTAACTGACAACTAAGGAAAATCCCAAATTCAGTATCTCAGAAAATTAGAATATTACTTAAGACCAATACAAAGAAAGGATTTTTAGCAATCTTGGCCAACTGAAAAGTATGAACATGAAAAGTATGAGCATGTACAGCACTCAATACTTAGTTGGGGCTCCTTTTGCCTGAATTACTGCAGCAATGCGGCGTGGCATGGAGTTGATCAGTCTGTGGCACTGCTCAGGTGATATGAGAGCCCAGGTTGCTCTGATAGTGGCCTTCAGCTCTTCTGCATTGTTGGATCTGGCATATCGCATCTTCCTCTTCACAATACCCCATAGATTTTCTATGGGGTTAAGGTCAGGCGAGTTTGCTGGCCAATTAAGAACAGGGATTCCATGGTCCTTAAACCAGGTACTGGTAGCTTTGGCACTGTGTGCAGGTGCCAAGTCCTGTTGGAAAATGAAATCTGCATCTCCATAAAGTTGGTCAGCAGCAGGAAGCATGAAGTGCTCTAAAACTTCCTGGTATACAGCTGCGTTGACCTTGGACCTCAGAAAACACAGTGGACCAACACCAGCAGATGACATGGCACCCCAAACCATCACTGCCTGTGGAAACTTTACACTGGACCTCAAGCAACATGGATTGTGTGCCTCTCCTCTCTTCCTCTAGACTCTGGGACCCTGATTTCCAAAGGAAATGCAAAATTTACTTTCATCAGAGAACATAACTTTGGACCACTCAGCAGCAGTCCAGTCCTTTTTGTCTTTAGCCCAGGCGAGACGCTTCTGACGCAGTCTGTTGTTCAAGAGTGGCTTGACACAAGGAATGCGACAGCTGAAACCCATGTCTTGCATACATCTGTGCGTAGTGGTTCTTGAAGCACTGACTCCAGCTGCAGTCCACTCTTTGTGATTCTCCCCCACATTTTTGAATGGGTTTTGTTTCACAATTCTCTCCAGGGTGCGGTTATCCCTATTGCTTGTACACTTTTTTTCTACCACATCTTTTCCTTCCCTTCACCTCTCTATTAATGTGCTTGGACACAGAGCTCTGTGAACAGCCAGCCTCTTTTGCAATGACCTTTTGTGTCTTGCCCTCCTTGTGCAAGGTGTCAATGGTAGTCTGTCAAGTCAGCAGTCTTCTCCATGATTGTGTAGCCTACAGAACTGGACTGAGAGACCATTTAAAGGCCTTTGCAGGTGTTTTGAGTTAATTAGCTGATTAGAGTGTGGCACCAGGTGTCTTCAATATTGAACCTTTTCACAATATTCTAATTTTCTGAGATATTGAATTTGGGATTTTCCTTTCCTGAATGAATATAATAAGCAAGTTTCACTTTTTGAATGGAATTAGTGAAATAAATCAACTTTTTAATATTCTAATTATATGACCAGCACCTGTATTTACTAAGGTAGGCCCTATGGGCCTCCTGCGTAGCATGTTGGAGTTCAGTTATGTACTCCTCTCACTTTGAGAGTAAAAAGGTGCTTTTTCCAAGTACTGTTCTGAGTGGCTGACCCCTCAGGGTGAGTTTTGGTGGTGAGTCTGGGTGGATTGTCATGTGGGCACTTTACAGTTTAACTACTGTCATTGAGTCATATGTCCTGCTCCTAGCAAGACAGGTGTTTAAGGTGGCCCTCACAGGCCACCATTGAATGTCCTTCTAATATGATGAAATGCTTTCATATGGGAGTCATGCTCCATATAAAGCTATTATCATGATGTAGGCCCCTTTCTGGCCTCTATGATTATGTGCCCACAGTATGGTCTACCTGTTAGGTTGAGCTTTGTACTTCCCTGTTAGGGTGGTTTGTGTAATAGTGCTTAGCTCCCTAAGCTGATCATGGGTTGTAGGCTTCCATGAGGCCTCTTCCTGAGGTTCAGCCCTAGGCTGGTTTGTGCTCCCCTGTATCAGGGTTTCTAGCACACAGCCTCCTAAAACTTGGCCACTGGACTTACGCCATATGTCTTAGAGGTTGCTAGGCCCTATGGGCTGTCTTTTTGAACATACTGGTGTATGTTTGTGTATATTTCTCTCTGAGAATTATCTGTATACACTTCTGGTTGGCCAGAGGTCCAGGTGATAAATCTAAGCTCCTATGGTTCGGTTATTTATCGGTCTTGGTGCCTAAAACACTGCCACGAGCTGATGCCACGTGTCTGTTAAGGTTATAGGCCCATCCAGGCCTTCCTTAATACGTGTTGGCGTACGCTGTACTCCTCTTGCTTTAAAGAGTAAAAGGTGCTTTTACTGAGTACACTGCTCGTTGGATTGTGTTAGGTGGATTGTCATGTTAGGTGGATTGTCACACTTTGCAGCCTCTTCTGCCATTGAAGTTGTCTGTCTGCCCCAGCAAGACAGGTGTTCAGGGTGGCCCCTGCAGGCCACGTTCTACTTCTGTTTCACATATAGCTACTATCATGCTGTAGGCCCTTCTTCGGCCTCCATGAGTATGTGCCCATTGCATGGTTCTACCTGTTAGGTGAGCTTTGTACTTCCCCTTTGGGTTATGTACGTAATAGTGCTTAGCTCCCTAAGCTGATCATGGTGGTAGGCCTTAATCAGGTCTCCTCCTAAGATTCAGCCCTAGGCTGGTTTGTGCTCTCCTGAAGGATCAGGTGTTCAGCGCACAGCCTCCTCAGTGCATTAAGCACTGAGTAGATCCTAGGATGAGCGGATTTTACTCCCCTCAATACGAGGGTTCATAGCACTGAGTTCTGCTCTCCACGATGCCCATCTCTACGCGTGGGTCTGAGTTGCTCCTGCCTTTCTGTAGTCACTCTTACCTGCTCTCTTCTATGAAGAGTGCGTTATGGAGATTCTGTATTCAGACAGGGTTGGCCAAGACTAAGTTTGTCCTATGACAGACCAGGTCGGCCTCCCTGGTGGCGTTGGGGTGACGTTCGTTCCCTTCTAGTGACTGGACGGGGTTCCCTTCGGTTCCCTGGCCTCATTCCCTTAAAGAAAACACTTTGTCTGCGGAAAAGTTGGTCTCAGACGCCTCTAGCGGCCTTAGTAGGCCTTCTCTCTTTGGAAGGCCTTCTGTAGGCTCAGCTTGGGCTGTTGGCCATAGGGAATGCTGTCACTGACAGCCTGGTGAGTTGGGTGAGTTGCTAAGCGTTTCCTACATTTGTCAAGCCATATTATTTGGCATGCACTCTCCTCAAGCATGGCAGCGTGGGTATATCGTTCCCCATTGCGTAATCAACGCAGAGTTGAAGTTCCCTTTCGAAAGGGAACGTCTCAGGTTACGTATATATCCATAGTTCCCTGCTTCAGGCTGCCTGCCTGAAGAACAGTCCCTCAAGACGATAGATGCTGACTGTTTCTCCAGGCACTCCTTTATACTCCGGGTCGCGCCATATTACGTCATAGGCTGTCACCGGCCAATAGGGATTGGAGTTGTTGGATAGTTGGCTTTCAGACACCGTGGTCACGTGACGTTCCCCCATTGCGTAATCAACGCAGAGTTGAAGTTCCCTGGTTCTCATGGAACTATGGTTACATACGTAACCTGAGATGGTTTTTGGTTTTGATGCATTAAATGTCTCAATTGTTTTATGTCTGTTTTTGTCCTAGACCTGATGGCACTGAAAGTGGCGAGTCATGAACTTAATGAAAGGGAAGAAGAGAAAGAACATTACGATAAACATCATGATTTCATGATTGGAGAAAGATTGATACAGGCTAAAAAGTCTTCCTCACAAAAGAGAGTTCAAAAGACAGGAACTAAAAGTTATTTCACCTGCCAACAGTGTGGAAAGAGTTTTGACCAACATAGAAACCTTCAAGTCCACTTGAGAGTTCACACTAGAGAGAGTCCCTTCACTTGCCAGCAGTGTGGAAAGAGTTTCACACATGAAGAAAACCTTCAAGTCCACACGAGAATTCACACTGGAGAAAAGCCTTACACCTGCCAACAATGTGGAAAGAGTTTTACTGTGAATGGAAACCTTAAAGTCCACATGAGAATTCATACTGGAGAAAAGCCTCATACCTGCAAACAATGTGGAAAGAGTTTCAGTCAAAAAGGAATCCTTAAAGACCACATGAGAATTCACACTGGAGAAAAACCTTACACCTGTCAAGAGTGTGGACAGAGTTTCACTGTAAAAGGAAACCTTATAGTCCACATGAGAAATCACACTGGAGAGAGTCCATTCGCCTGTAAACAGTGTGGAAAGAGTTTCAGTGGAAAAGGAAACCTTGAAATCCACATGAGAATTCACACTGGAGAGAAACCTTTCACCTGCCAGCAATGTGGACAGAGTTTCACACATAAAGGAAACCTTGAAATCCACATGAGAATTCACACTGGAGAAAAACCTTTTACCTGCCAGCAATGTGGACAGAGTTTCACACATAAAGGAAACCTTAAAGTCCACATGAGAATTCACACTGGAGAAAAGCCTTACACCTGCACTCTGTGCGGGAATGGCTTCACACGGGAACGAAACCTTAGGAAACACATGAATATTCACACTGGAGAGAAGCCATTTACATGTGATCAGTGTTGAAAGAGTTTCAGATTTAAAGGTGACCTTAAGGTCCACATGAGGATTCACTCGAAAGAGAACGGTTTTAGAAGTCGTCACTGTGGAAAGAGCAGAGGTGTAAAGAGTATCTGAAAACCATTCTTGAGTAAAAGCACAGATACCTGACAGCAAAAATTACTCCCATTACAACAGGGTATCCGTGGGGCGTTAAAAAGCATTAAAAGTCATTAAATGGATTTTGCGAAAATTAAGGCCTTAAATGGCATTAAAAAGCATTAAATTTCATTTCTACAGGCATTACATTTTTTATATATAGTTTTGAAGAAAAATAATACTACCAGTTTATTTTGAATAAAGCCTAAATAATTAATAACTTTGATTTGCTGTCGCAAAATGTACATTGGTGTGATACGCACACGGAACCAGTTTGGTAATTGCCTCCGGCCTGTGCAAAATTGGCGTAACGCCGTTTCGGACTGTGGCGGGCTGGGACCTGTAGACAGAAGGCTGCATCAGTTTTGCCAACTTGGTGCCTTTTTAGTCCCCTTTTGTGACTTTTTTCTAAGAAGAAAGCGTGTTGTGACGAATATAGTGACTTGTTAACCTGATCTAGCTTCCGAGACCCCCTGGTACTACCGCACGAGCGCGAGATCTTGCTTTCCTGCCGCTGCCGCACCTCTCTGATTCAGCAGCGCATTCAGTTGAGGATGTGCGCTCTGTCAGAGAACAAATAAAATAGATACTATTGCTTCTAACCTGAGTGATCATTTTACGTGTACATATAGCCTAAATCACAGAAACTGTCTTTATCTTATGTGTATGGTGATTTTGTCAGACAACGTCTCAATTATAAATCAGGATTTTAGTGCTGGTTTAAAATGTCAGGGCTCGAACTTTACTTTCCTGACCAGACAGGGACCTGATTAAAACGTCAATACCTGGAAAACCCCCCCCCCAAAAAAACAGCAACTTGGGAATCACCAAAATGCGAGTATGACTGATTTTATTACATTTAGTGTAAGTGGCGATAGATAGTGGATAATAATAGGCTGTATAATGTACTGACGATAACAAGGTTGCGCTGTTGAGGCTCGCGCACCATCTCGAGGAGAAATGGAAACATGAGCGAAGCACACACAAAAAGAAACTGTGGTAGCTTTTTCCCTACGCACCTGACCTAAGTTAAACCGGGTGTCCCAGACACCATCAATCTATAAATTTATACTCTACTAAGCGTACTTCAATACCTGTTCGAGTCGGCCGACATCTCGGCCTGTTTTGGGGCACTATCACCTGGTTCTAAGCTCTTTAGTGCTCCTCACCTCCACTAAACACTATTACTATAGTATAGAAGTAAGATCTCTAGTGCTTAGTTAGTTTGCTGCGCAGCCTAAAAACCAAACAGACTCCAGACTATGCCTCAGAATATGCTTTAATCACGGCCGGGAGAGTTCTCATCAATTCCAGAGAATCTCTCTCTGAACAAAGGAATACAGCAGGTTTTATAGGATTTCAGGTACATCACACAGTCAGTATAGCATGATCTATTACTCATTATCATCAGTCTTAATATGATTGGTTCAGATTTAAGAAAAACATCTCAGTTCCTCTGTCCCGCTTACTGCCGGAGTAAATTTAGATTAGAACAACTGAATCACAGGATCATCAAAAAATATCACCGGGTTAATAGTTCATATTACTCAATAGGTTAAAACAAAAATTTTCAAAGACTATTTTTTATCTTTAGAAGGATGCTGTCTAGCCAGCACAGCAGAATTTTTCCACTTGTTACAACACTCAGTCCTAGTGACTATTTCCTTATTTCAGAGTTAGCATTATTAGGCCTGTAGAAGAAAAGAAATGTTAGTTCATTATTAATTAGTTTAAAATTTCCATCACAAAACTCAGTTAAACATACTGCGGTAAAAATTCAAAATGTGGAGTTTTTATAACTTTGTAAGCTTTTTTTTTTTTTATAGTTTTATATACTGGTAAGCAAAATCACACGACCAAGAATGCTGTTTTCCTAAATAGGCTACCATCACGATTAAAAACGTGACACTGATTTCATACAACAGTTCAATTAACAAGTAGTTAATATTAAGTCACTTACATTTTAGAAGGAACATTGACTGCTTTTGTTCTATTTTAGCAGCAAAAATAGTTTCAAACAAAGATCACAGCAAAGCACAACACTCATCCTTGTTTTCATCACTGAATCATTCAGCGTTTTGAATGAATCGGTTGAGTCAAAGATTAACGGTGCGTTCCAAACGGGATATATCGCCCTCCATGATCCTTTGCACAGAGAAGTTGTTTGACGTCACAGAATGGGTACAGTAGGCTTGGAGTTCGATTTTATGTATAATATTTTTCTATACTGTAATATTTATATGAGTTAGATTTGGTACATTAGGTTTAGTCAAAACGACATTGTACTTTAACAAAAATACTTTACAGCTCCCTTTATCAGTCCATTCAAATCTTTAAAATACATAGACACAATATACATTATGGTGCGATAAATTTAAATAAATAAATAAATAGACTAACGTTAAACAAAGAGCGCAGCTTGCACAATCTACTCCTCCTTGATTGTCTCGTTAAGATGAAGAAGAAGTGCGTTCCAAAAAAAAATAGTTTTTTTGACCCCTACACCCTTCATCCCTTCGAAGCTCTCACTCCGGAGGGTAAACCCTTTAAAGGGATTAGGGCATAGGGATGAGCCCTTCCGAATGGAACGCAGGGTATATGACCCATTCGTAATCAACTGCCTCATTCTTGAATGAATCAGCCATTGGAATGAATCGTTTGAATGAATGAATCAATGACCCACTCATTAAGACGGTTACTTGCCGCCACCTACTGGTGGTTTAGTTTAATTTTTAAAAGTATCATTTCCCCCCCAACATTTTATATTTGTATTTTCAAAAAACATTTAAAACAATCCCATAACATTAATTAATGCAGTTGTAATCAATCAAAAATATGCAGATTTACATATGTCAAAGCTGCAATATTCTGAAAGGATATTGTTTCAGAACAAATTTATATTTCCACTACCACAAAAAAAAAAAAAAAAAATCGAAAATGCAAGTGAACTCATACAAGTCAATGACCGATTTACGCGTGTCCACATGACAAGGCTTAATGTCAAGTCTTGTATGTAAGCTTAATGGGCCGTGTTTCAGTCACCATTTCATATTGTCTGACAATAAAAACAGAAAAAATATATAGATGAAACAATTTTATTGGGAATTTGGCTGTATTAAAATATATTATGTGAGCAAAAGGGTAGCACCAGAGAAGCAAACAAATGTAAAGGGCTGACACTTGGCAGAATTCGAATACAACAATCACATGATTCATTTTCTAATTGCCGTATGTCGTCATCTATCAACATTTAGCGACATATATATATATGGCATTAAAATATTTAAAAGTTGGTATTAAAAAGCATTAAATTAGATTTCATGAAACCTGTAGAAACCCTGTACAAGTTAAAAGTGACATTCTAATACAACTTGAGTAAAAATCTTGGAGCATCTGATTTTAATATTACTGAAGTATTTTACTCATGCTAAATGTAGGCTCAAAGATGCACTAGTCCTCGACACCTGAGAGAAATGCCAGTAAAAATAAACAATTGATTTGATTAATGAGAAATCATGTTTATTTTCTAAAATCAAAATAAAACTGAACACCTCAACAGTGGATTCGATTCGTCAACCGAAAATGCGTGCTGGTCCCCTACCCTCTTGATGGAGGTCAATGCAACCAGGAGTACTTTCTTAAGGGACAGCTCTTTTAACTCAACTGACTCCTCGTCCTCCCTGACCTTACACAGAAGCTGTGCGAGCAAGCTCACTGGGGGAAACGCAAACTTGTATAGACCCCGGGGCCAGCTGTGTGCCAGTGCATCCGTGCCAAGAGTGCCCTTGGTCAGGGAGTAAAACAACTGTCAATGGGCTGTGTCCGGGGAGGCAAACAGATTTATCTGAGCGGTCCGAACCACTGCCAAATCAGCTGGACCACCTAGGGATGGAATCTCCATTCTCCCGGAAGTGGAGGCTGCTCTGAGAGCTTGTCGGCTGCATGGTTGAGCACACCTGGGATGTGAATGGCACAAATACCCCCTTTCCACCAGCACAAACCGGGTGCTAGTTCAGAGCTAGTGCTAGTGCCAGTTCGGAGTTGGTTCAACTAACGAGCCTTCTAAGAACCGGTTTGCCTTTCCACGGGCTAGAGAGCCAGCACAGAGCCAGGTCTTACGTCACTGTATACGTCTCATATTTCACAGCAAAGCCTAGCGCTGCAGCCTCAAACACACCAAACTTGTTCGAGATGCATGGCTTCTAGCAGAGCGATCGGGACGTCAAAGCACCGCGAGAACGATCCAAAAGTACAAGGAGCAATGTTTTGGTGCTACTTACAAACCACTTTTCCTGGTTTGGAGCTGGTGCTTTGGGTGTTGAAATACAAAGAACTGATTTGAAACTAGGCTCTGGCTCCGAACCAGCACTCAAACTGCCTTGGTGGAAAAGGGGTAAAAGCGACCTCAGATTCTTCTGATTCCAAAAGAGATGGCGGGCAAGCTGCAACATGCGACGGGAGTCTAGACCGCCCTGGTGGTTGATTTACGCAAAAGCTGCAGTGCTGTCCGAATGGACCAGTACATTCTTGCCTGTTAACAGTTGTGAGGTTGTGGGCTGTATTCCTCTCCTTCAGGTCGCCCGTCTCAGGTCCACCTGGCTCGGCTGCGGGCTGGGCGCCGTGTCCAGCACCCTGCTGTCTGCCGGGTGGAGGCTGCTGCTTTGCAGACTTAACAGGGGCGGAGGACAGTGCAGGCGGGTGCCCTCGGTGATGAGCAGGCGGAGTTACTGTGGGGCAGGATGTGCTTAATAGCCTCTGTCTGCTTCTGCATGGTCGAGAGCTTCACCCAGTAGCTCTCGACCACGCAGAAGCAGACATCAGTGAATAGGTCGACCTGCAACACGGGGGACTCCAGGAGACCGATATTTATCGGTCTCCTTCATGTCTGCCAGGTTCAAGAGTGGCCTTCACTTGACCAACTAAATGCGCCATCACCTTAGTCGCCTGGAGAGCGAGGTCGGTGGCGGTGTGCAGCTTCCCCAGAAGCTGTTTATCAAGACTACCCTGGGGCATTTCCAAGAGCGCCTTGGCCTGATAGACCTGAAGCAGCGCCATGGCATGCAGGGCAGAGGCTGCCTGTCCACAGGCTCTGTAAGCTTTCTCTGTCAGGTTAGACGAGAATTTATAGGCCCGGGATGGGAGACGCAGTTCACCCCGCCAGCCGGCGTCCGTCGGACACAATTGCATCGCGACAGTGCGCTCAACTACGTACCCCTTAGCTGCCCCGCCATCCAAGTAGAGGAGGAACCAGACCAGGTTCGGACGCAATAAGGCATCTTCCATGATCTAGTCACCACTTCATGCACCTCCGGAAAGAAAGGTACCAGGGTGGGATGCTGAGGACCAGCGCGAGCCGCCCCGAGAAACCAATCATCCTGCCAAGAGGTCTCAGGTCACGGTGGAGGGTTCCACTCAAGCTCTGTAAAGCTCATGGCCACCGTTGTAAAGTGCTTTAATACTTTTTTTTTTTTTATGCTGTTCACTTTATTTAAAACCTTTGTTTCTGGTTCAAATGTGATTGCTTCATGTTAAATTGACTTGAAATGGTTACTAGAACTCACTTGATGTTTTCATTTTGAAATAACATGTTTCAGACAAGTAACCCAATCAAACAAGACTATGTTAGTGTTTTTTGGAGATTACCGTTGTGGTGAAGTGTACAGCTTGTGCTTGGGTTGAGGACCTGCTAACAAGAATTGTCTTTTTTTATATGTAATGAAGTAACAACTATGATAGTGCTTTGGATCAAACCAGTATCATGTCTAGTCTGCCAACACTGATTATCACATTTGTAAATAGCTATGTTTAGTTTGTTGCTATGTAAAGAACAAAACAAAAGCATTAATAGTCATATGATTATATATATATATATATATATATATATATATATAGAATTCATGTATTTAAAAATAATTCATTACAAACAGATTTCCAGGCATTACTTTTTTTTCACAGCTGATGTATTTTGTATTTTGCTTGCTTTAAAAGAACTGTCTCTTGTTTAGTAGTTTTTTTTTTTTTTTTGGATTGCAGTCTTTTTCTGCTTTTATTGTTTTCCTTGGATTTGCTTCTCAGTTCCATGCAATTTTAAGCTTTTCTTGGTTCATTCCATGTTTTCTAGGCACCCTCTCTCATGCTAATTCAGATTAGCACAGATGGTTTTAAATTAATCTAGTTTATTTTAATTCAAGACTCCATAGTCCAGGTTTTAGCAATCTGTACTTAATCTGTGTTCCAGAAAGCCATTTTTTAAGCCACGATTAACTATTCTAGATTAAGGCCTATCCTGGCTTAATTTAAACCCTGTCTGGGAAACCACCCCGTAGAGTTTGCATGCTTGGCTCCAAAGCAAAGACAAAGTGTGAGTGCTCTCACTTCCGCATTTATACCCGCGCTGCTGGGACGGTGCATGTGACGCAAAGCTCGCATGCCAATGTCCATTGGCTCATTTAGTTACACTCAAAGGTGATAGGGTTCTCTAGCGATGTCCCAATTCTTCAGTTTACTTCTGACGTACGTCGAACGTGACTTACTGAAAGAGAACTGTGCCTGTAAGTATAAAATTTCTTAAAAATGCTCTTAAGAATAGTCTTAAGTTTTGACTTAAATGTCAAAATGTTCTTAGTAAAAAGTAGGACTTTTCAAAAAAAAAAAGCTAAACAATTTTCAGTGAAGTCTAAGACTAATTTTTAAGTGCTGATTGAGGTGGTACTTAAGTGTTGTGAACTAAGGACTACAATAATGTCATCTCAAAATGGCCGCCCTCAGCCAATAGTGAGACTGCAAGGGTGAAGTAACAGCAGCGTGAGACCAATTATTTAATGCAATTATAATAAAATCATTAATGAATTTATTTTTAAAAGAAATGGCTTTGCATTGTGCAAAATTCTCAATTTAGCACTGTTGCTGTGGAATCATTTTCTGTGATGGAACACGAGTTTCATGAATGGCTCCAACAACTCCAGGAAAACCCCAAATCCTCATAAAGACAGCTTCCTTTTGCTGCATCGTTTGATGGTCAGTTAAAGTCAATTAACTGTCAAATAGTAGTGACCAAAAGTGATGTTTTCTTAGGAAATTGTACATATTCACCCTTTATTCAAATATGATTAAAAAAGAATTAAAGGGGTGGTTAAGTATGATTTCACTTTTTTAACTTTAGTTAGTGTGTAATGTTGCTGTTTGATCATAAACAACATCTGCAAAGTTACGACGCTCAAGGTTCAATGCAAAAGGGAGATATTGTCTTTTAAAGAATTCTGTTTAAAGACTACAACAAACTGCTGGTTGGGACTAAAACAAGCTTCTTCCTGGGTTTGTGACATCACTAACCCTAGAATTTACATAAACCCCGCCCCCAAGAACACACAACAAAGGGCCATGTTATTGCAATACAGTATGTAACAATACAGTATGTAACAAAAATGCAATAGCATGTCATAAAAACAAGATGACAACATAAGTTATAACTGTAACTAAACTATTATATCTTCATGCAGCATATATTCTCTGACTCTGTAGGCATTTTACAACAGTTCCCACACCAGCAATTTATAGATTATCAGTACAGATATACTAATCAATGCTCAATGCTTTAAGATATCCCATATCAGCTACATAAAATAAGCAACTAACCATTCAGAAACGTCTTGTTGCGTTCTACATGTTGTCACTTCTTGAGTCTCTCCATCATTGTTCAACTTTGATTTGAACATAAAAGGGAGTTCTGTCATGACAACAACACTGTCATGCAGTGTTTGCATGGTAATGGATATGACAATGTAGATAAATTTGGTCTTGGCGGAATAGAGCTGCTACGCTGCTGCTGCTGTTGATTATTGCTGCTGCTGCTGCTGCAGAGCAAGTACGGGACTTGCTACTGCCAATACATACACGACACGCTGCTGTGAGCAAGTAAGACATGCTGCTGCTGTACAATATAGCGTACATGAATAACCCCCCAACAAAGTAGGTGACATGATATTAGACAATACAAGCCCAGTGTACTGTATGTCAGAGATCCCCCATCAATGCAGAGGGCAAGATGATGATTCACCCTCACCCCCCAGCAGATCTACCGCCAAAACATATGTACTGCTGCTGCTCCGAAGAGCCATAGGAAGTGCGTGTATGCTATCTATGTGTGCCTGGCCCATTTTTGCCACAACTAAGTAATTCTGGGCTGTAAGGCTTAGCTCTAGTGAACAATATGGCTATGTGTGCCTGGGCTACCACACCCAATGGCTTAGCTCTAGTGGCCTATGACTATGTGTGTCTGAGCCAAAAGGCTCAAACATACCAATTAGAATGTGCATTATGTGTGGCTTTAACAATGGTAAAACGTTGCAGGCTAATAGAGATAAGAAACCCTCCACGACCGCCTGAGCAAATAATAGTATAATGATGTAGCATCATTTGATAATGTCATTGTCAAACCCGGTATACTCCTAAAGTAAACTCGTTCGGATGAACGGAAATTAATGGGCATGACTCCAATGTGCATCAGCTGACCCAGCCCGAAACACGTAGGTACATGAAACATTAGCCTTGAAGAGTTGTTGAGGTTGAGCAATACTGTGAAACATTTAGATTTACACGTCATAATATGAATGAGATTTCAATAGAAACTCAATATTTTTAATTAATATTCTATCTGTTTGAGTTGCATGCTAATGCATTACTATTATATCTTTGTCTCATATGCAATGGTTATGTCAGTTGATGCAATTGACAGTGAATCCCATAACATCACTTCGCAGCATGCAACCGACTGTCGGTCCTCACAGATAACACAATGAAACGTATGGCCGCGATAGCGTGAAGAACGTTCACTTCTCGGTAGTGAACTCAAAGTTCCGCTACGTCAATGGCTGACCACCACACTGCAAAGTGTCTTACGCTCCTGTTAATGAATACCTCGGCATTTAAGCAAAGAGAGAGAGATTTCTGACGGATACGCAGCCACCGCTCAGATCAACAAAGCGTGTCCATAATTCATCCATACTGCCTGCCGCTGCGACACACCGCATATAGAAAACACCTAATGTTTTATAAAATTATACTATACAGATTATGACACAAATACATATTAAGTATCAACTGAGGCGCTCTTGCGTCGTTTGAAAAATACATGGAACGCTCTAAGGTACGGAAGCCCTAAACGGCCATCTATTTATTTTTTTTATCTTGTTTTGTCGTGATCACGAGATAACAAAAGTTGTTTTTTCGTGATCACGACTTAATCTCTGCTGTAAATTACACAAATGTGTCAACAGATGTCAGTATGTTACCAAATATAACTGATGATGTGCGGTAAATTTACACTTTACTGTATTAGTTCATATTGGCCCAGATTGTACGAGTTTCGGACAGAGAGAGTCTTCGTGATCGCTTTATTTTGTGCAGTATTGTGTGCGTCAAGTAATTAACTTAACTGTTAAATGCTTGAATATGATTATTTTGCTTGAAAGTGTATCTGTTATCGTTCTGACTAGTGCAGGACTCACCACAGTTTCACGACCGCAATAGTTCGGTGTGATACTAAACTTATTGCTTATTAAAACTAATTTTGATGTCACTGTATAGTATTCTGTTTGCACCTTATTGTGTATCTTTAAGACGCCATTTTAATCATCGCAGTTTCAGTGTTTGTTTCACTCACTCAATGTATATTGATAAGAAATATGATTTATAGCCTATGTCATTTAATTCAGTGATAGTGTATAACCTATTTTCTACATTTCTTTGTTGGAAACAACACACATACATAAACACTCTTCTCAAACAGCATCCCAAGATTGTTTTAGCCTATATCAACTGGATTAAAGTTTTGTTTTTTGGAAATCTGGAGTATTGCACCTCTTTTTAATGGAAACTGCTATATAATAGTCAATGTTTAATAATATAATAGCTGAGTTGTGTGAAGCAAGTAAATTGTGCTGTTATTTTATTGTAGCCTAAATACTGTTTATGACAGAACATGATGATGTAATATAGGCTACAGGCTTATATATTTAAAATGTTAGTAAATGGACTTTACTATTATACCCACGTCTTCCAAGCCACCTGCTTGTACATAACCGGCGCCTCTTGAATTAATTTACTTGATCATTAATTTACTTGTTTCACTTTTCACTTTCTATGTACTCATGTAGGCTATTTAATATGTACTTAATTTTATTATCACTGTAAATGTGGAAATGTGAACCATTGTCCATCATTGGGCAATTGGTGATAAAGAAAAATGTCACGTCGCAATATTGGAAATTTTTCCATTTTAAACCATGAAGGCGAATCAGTGTACTGTATATCAAACAAGCAATGTGCAAACTTTGCGGGAGAGTTATGCCGATGAAGACGTCTCAATCCCCACTGCCAGTCAATTATTCACCAGCCTTTACAGAAAAGAAAAGTAAAACCGACGAGCTTTCGGTGCATATTCTCTCAGAGACAACGAGAGATAAATCTTACTTCAACAAGCTGATAATGGTAGGCTATGTCTTAATTTATTTACTTTATATTTCTCTTGTGGCCCATATACTGTACGTAGTGAAAAAAAATGAGAAGAGAAGTGTTTTGTGCACTCAAAAAAATGATTCAAGCCCGTCATAGATATGACACATTTATATTGTGTTCACTTTATTTACATATATCCAATTAGGATAAATACTTATATTTAATAAGTCTAACATAAAATGTATAAACAGCATCATCTATGAGATTTATTTTAATTTGATTAACTCAAATTAATTTGGCTTTGGAGCGCGCCATTTGAGCATGTGCAAAACAAGCTCAGAGAACAGAAGAACACGCTCATGGTGTGGCCACTATTTTCTCATCTGGTGCTGCGAGGAACTTGGGTAAATGCCAGACTAGCAGCTCCAGTCTCTTCATGCTCCGTCTGTAAAGTGAACAGATTGACTGATGTTACTAATGGTTATTTATTATTTCATAAGCATTTAATAATACCAGTGTGGCTACTCCATACAAGTTAACCCTTAAGTTATTTAGCTTATTTAAGTACTATAAATTTGAACTATAAATATTAAATCACACAAGATTCAAAGGTAGCTTACAAATGTTACACACTGTAAAGTTCATAACACATTGTAAAGATTACACTTGAGGTAAAGTCAGGTAATATGCATATGTACATATACAAATAAAAAAAACACAATGATACTTTTAAATTAAACTGCCCGTAGGGAGTGGCTAGTGACTGTCGTAATGAGTGAATCAGTAGGTTCGACTTGAAGCAGTGCTGTGCAATACAACTGGTGTATGACATCAAAGTACAGCAAGAGCAATTCCACAGCATACAGAACTGTCCGCTCTCTAATCGTTCTCACATTACTTTGTCATACACTGATGTCTGTGCAGCGCTACTTCAAGTTGAACAGACCTGTATTCATTCAACCAACTGTTCAAAGCTGATTCATTCAAGAATTAGGCATGGGGATTATGAATGGGGAGTGTGTATATACAGTGCCCTCCATATACGTTTTGTGACAGTAAAGACAAAAATGCTTTGTTAGCTGTGGTGTCAAGATATCTATAAATATGATTAAAAGATTAATATGAGGCAGAAGTACAATGTCACATTATATTATTGGCTGTTTCAACACAAAAAGTAAGTAAGAAGTAGAGCACTTTTAGAGTTTCATCCCTCTGTCTAATGTGAGCGTAAGTATTGGGATGGTTTAACTTAAAATAAATGTAAATGTTAATATTTAGTTGTAAATCCCTTGCAAACAATCACAGGAGCGAGTCTGTGACCCACTGACATCACCAGACTCTTGTACAGAAAAAACATTAATGTCAAGCCCTGTATACATTTTCATCATTAATACGTCATTCCTAGAAATGCATTGTCAAGTTGACAAATTGACCATATTTATTAACTTGATGGGTACACAAACACAAACTGGAAATACATAACAATAGGGTAAAGTCAATTGCAACTTGCATTTCATGCCAACTTTAAACAGGGAACATACTAGGGGTGAAACGGTTCTCGGTAAAAAATCAAACGGTACCGTTCTGCACATTTGGTTCAGCACACACTTGAACCGCGGTTCATCTCATATCTGACGATGCATACACATTTATAATATGGTTTGTAGAAAATAAATATAAAACAGACAGACAGAGTTAGGCTAATGTATGTTTCTGTCAATGGATACGCATTCTGGCTTCTCCTAAACTTTGTTCAATGCGAGTGCCGTATCATATACATATCCTAGCAAGCATAGTAGGTTACGTCTTAAGTGAACTTAAACACTTGAGAAAGAACGCTTGTGTTCAGTATCAGTGTACTGATTCGTGTATTATGTCTTAAAGAGACAGCAGCCCTTGCATTCCTGCTGTCTGAATGTGTTTTTAATCAAACAACAAAAGATAAGGAAATCACTCATTGCTCATGACTGAATAGTAACTTAATAATTAATAATGACTGATCTTTATTTAATTTATACAGTGAAGATTACATGCAATGTTGTTTTACATTTTATAAGATACTTAATTCAATTTCTGTACCTGAAAACATGAAAAACCTGAAAAGCTTTATTTATTTGTATCTTTGCTTTACTGTATTTATTCGTGCTGTTTGATTATTTGTTCTTATTTTTCTTTATTTTTATTTGACAGTAGTCATTTTTTACCTGAACATAGCACTTACCGAACCGTACCGAAACCGAGCCTAAAACCGTGATACAAACCGAACCGAGAGTAATCTGAACCGTTGCACCCCTAGAACATACCAGCAAATATAGTAATATGTAAGTTACCAACATTTAACTACAGTTTTTCTCACAAAATGTTGCCATGTTACATGTTGTGAGCTGATAAACTGTTGTATGACCTAAGTCAGGGATGCAAACTAAGGTAAGACAGTTAAAGCAGGTGTTATCATAAAGTACACCTTTAAAGTAAAATGACAATGTAGAAAATGTTACTGAACTATTTAGGTAACAAAACAAAAACACATTCAGAACTCCCATCCCAAACCTCTGAAATGTTTGTATCCCACAGGATACAAAAAATAAAAAACTTTTAGGGTTAAGAAAACATGCAATAATTCTGGAAAGTTACTCCTTGAATCGCGATGAGGAGCGTACTTCAGTGTTTCTGCGATGCATTCCTCAAACACCTTAACTGGCATCTTCAGATGCATCCTTTGGCAAGCCTCTAAAAAAAGAAGTTTACAACATCTTGGTTTAGTGGAACTTCAGTAAAAATGTTGTGAAAACCAATATGTCATGACATCTTAAACATTAATCCCTATTTACACCTCGATTTAACATTTGCTAAATACATGTGCTATCCCATGAGGCCACAGGAGAGGATTCTTCATATTCGAAAATGACAGAAAGCGGCGATGCAGCGCTTTTCAAGTGTAAGTACCTCAGGGAAAAACGGTGTTCATTGTGGTTAAATTGCACTTGTTTACCATAATGTAAGTAAACAGCTGACTTATTGAAAGTTTAAACAATGTAAATCGATGAGAAGATTTTGAGAGTCGGCTGTAAAAAGATGTTTAATCATTATTACTGAGAGCACATCAAGCTAACGAACAGATCGAGACACATCAGCTTGTTAACACTGTTTTATTTAACGGAGACCTTGTTGTTAAGCAGTTTAATGAGATTAGAAAACTTAACGGAATTAAAACGATTTTTTCCTCTTTTACCAGTGTTAATGTTTAGTTGATATTTAGTTGGCAACACAAGCTAATAAGTATGCATCAGCTTGTCAGTGTAGCATTAATAGATCGATCATCATGACTAATGTTTAAATACTGTTTTGACATTAATTTGCAGGGACTGATGAACACACCCGCGCCCTCATCCAGTGGAGAGTGGCTAATGAAGCCCTCTTCACTGGAAAACAAAATGCTGCCATCAAAGGATTTGAGGAAGTATACAAATGAGGTAAACTGTATTCAGATGCTGTTGACAGTGAAAGTAGTACATACTAACACTTTCAGCAGCTTACTGTGTTCTATTTTATGTTTTATGCTTGATTTCTGTGCATTTATTGCAGAGTTTTTGTTAAAGATGAAAATTTAGGGGGCAAAATTTCTGCTGCTCAGGTCAAAAGGAAGTGGGAAAACCTAAAACAAAAATACAAAGTAAGATTTTTTTTTTTTTTTTTAAAAAGTAGTTATCCCCAAAATATTAATTCTTTTATGATTTAATTATGCTAATGTTTGTCCATGTAATAGTAATGCAGCAATCTAATGAATATAATTGAATGTCTTGGTATTTCACTTTTACATTTTTTTTGTAGGAACCACAGACTGGTGTGAGCACCGAGGATGGTGAGGTTACAGCATCATCCTGGAAATGGCCAGATGTTGCTGTAACCTCACCATCCTCAGTGAGGTCAACATCTGTAAGAACAGGGAGGAAAAGGAAGGACATAGAGGAGCTGATCTGCAAGATGGAGGAGAAAGAAGCAGAAAGAGAAATAGAAGCGGTTGAAAGGGAGGAAAGGCGATGGAGAGAGATGGTGGAAAGAAAGGAAAGAAGAGAAAGAGAGAGACAAGAGCAAGAGGAAAGACGAGAACGTGAGGCCAGGGAAAGAGAAGAAAGAAGAGACCGAGAAATGAGAGAGAGAGAGGAAAAAAGAGACAGGGAGACAAGGGAGAGAGAGGAGAGGTTTCTTCAGCTTTTAGAGCTTTTTGCAAAAAATAAATAAATAAAAAATATAAATAGCAACTACACACTTTCTTTCCATTTATATATGTTGGGATTTTCTTTGTTTTATGCTGTTTTATCAGCATTTTATTGCAATGTTAATGTCCAGAGTTTTATAGTAGCTAGATTTTGTCAGCTGTAAAGTGCTTAATATTTGGCATTGAGTAACAACTATTTTTAAAGCACTAATGTGCACACTGATTTTCTAGTAGTTTCCAGTGTTAAATGCGAGAATATATATATATATATATATATATATATATAAAAAACGTTGACTGATAATGAGTGCAGCACTGTAGAGAAAAGACCAGACAGCTTTAAAATGTATTCATTTGATTTATTTTCTAATTTAACATCTACATGAATAAGAGTACAAAGCTTAAGACAAAATCACTTTTGCATCAGGTTGTATAAAAACTATTTGTAAAATTAAAGTAATGGAGATCAGTACAAATCTAGTTGTTGTTGTTTTTGAAGTGTTAGTAAACTTTCAAGTGTTGCTATGTCTGCTCCCTATGAATTTACATTTAGAGAACATATTGATGAGTTGTATTCCCTTCAAATTATTCAGTAAACTTTCTTTAAAATTTTCTTTAATTTACCTTTATAAAACCCGCAGGAACCCTGAAAAAAAAAACATTATTTTTTTCATCACTAGGGCTGACAGTGGCAGTGAGCAGTAAGTAAGAAGGATGCATACAGTTGCAATGCACCTCTTTCTATCTACTGCTACTGCACTTTTCGCATCACAACTGTCACGAATACGGTTCCCGCGGCTCTTCCTCCCGGCCGCCGGAGGGAGCCGTCACCTGCGTTCTGATCATTCCCCGTTCGGACTACATTACCCATGGGCCCTCATTCCTGAGACTGATTGCTCACGCACCTGCACTGCATCACACTCACACTATTTAAGTCACACACACACACACACACACACTCACACACTCTCACTCTCACTCACTCACTCACTCACACTCTCTCTCTCTCTCTCTCTCTCTCTCTCTCACACACTCACACTGCGAAGTCTTGATTTGCTTAGGTGATCATTTCTGAGTGTTTTCCCTGTGGACTGTTTATCTGTTGCTGTTTGGACTGCTTGCTCTTTTGTGAATCTCCGCCGCCTGCCCTGATCCTTGCCTGTTTACTGGACTGTGTACTGCTTGCCGCCTGCCCCGATCTCTGCCTGTTGTTGACCCTGTTTCCTTGCTGCCTGCCTCGATCACTGCCTGTCCCTGTTTACGCTATTGCCTTGCCCTTGTTTGCACTGTGCTGTGTTTTGAATAAAAGCTGCAAATGGATCCTCACGCTGTCGACCCATCATTACAACAACACCCTGTAGGCTGTGCCCACACACACACACACACACACACGCACTCATTGCTGAGTATTGTTTAGCCTTGTTTTCAACCTTGTCTCCGTGTTCCTTGTTCCTTGCCTTGCCTGTGTTTTTGACCCTGGACTGTTTCTTTGTTTGATGATCGTTTGCTGTCGGCCTTGACTATTGCCTATGTTTTGGATTACTTTTTCCTTGCCCTCCTGTATCTGTTTGCTGGTCTTTGACCTCTGCCTGTACGACTACACTCATTTTAATAAAAGCCTGCACATGGATCTCCAACTCCGTTGTCCCGCTCCATCCGTTACACTTAACAAAACACAATGTAGATCTTGATGTCATTTATTTCTCTATTGATATGTAGATTGTTGAAGATTTAGTGACTTGTGCTGTCTGTTTCATAGTAAGTGGTCCATTGGTCCAAATCACATGAGTGTTTCCACCAGGAAATGTTTGTCTTGTGGTTCCTGTGATCACTTGAAATTGAAGGAACATACATTAGTCTAACTCTGTCTGCCTGATTTACATGTTGTGATTTTCAACAAACCATTTTATAGATACACATTGTTAGATTTGAGATGAACCATGGTACAAGTGCGTGCTGAACCATGGGTGGAGAACGGTACAGTTAGATTTTTTTTACCGAGATCCGTTACACCCCTAGTAGGCCACAGTACTTGACTGTACCTTTAGGTTCCAAGTATTCAGTAAAACCAATATAATGATCGACCTCTAATTTTAATAGATCTAGAATTGTTGGTAACACGCTATGAATCATTAGTTAAGCATTAGTAAATACTTAATTAATCATTTATAAAGCATTAATAGACATTAGTAAGCAGTTTATAAATACACCTATAAATGCTTTGTTCTTGATTTATAAGCTGTAGCGAACTTCATGTGATGAACTTTGCCAATAAAAGCGGTCGTTCCCTTTAAATAATGAGCTAGTAGATGTGACATCTTCACAGTGTAAAGAGAACATGTTGGGTGTCAGGAGACACGGTGGCAGTTTGAATTACTCTTGTTGATGCTCTGCTCTCCCGCTGTGTATGGAATAATAGGGTATATGCGCAACTTACTTCCACGTTCCATAAACCACAGTACTTTGCTTCCGGTTCTAGACTGTGCGCTCTAGTCTACGCTGCTATGGTGCTGTTTTACACATGAAGCCTTCAGGAGCTTCCAAAGATGAGAATAACTGATGTCCATCGGATATGCTCGTTAACGTCTAAAGCTCCAGAAACCAAAGTGGACAAGGGATTCAAGCTATAGGCTTCTTCGTACATAATGGACTACGAGGGTATGTCAGCTAGCAGAACGGAAATGCTGTATAATATGCCACTAGCTAGCTAACATAATCTACTCAGTCTTTTTATGGACATATGGATCAACATAATCACATTAACACATCGTGATTTTTTTCCACCAGTATCAAATAAAGACAGGCTGACTGGTGATGTCAGCATCAGAGCAGCCTATCACAGAGCAGACGCGAGAAGCCACACGGCCTGAGAGTAACGTCAGGGAAGGTGTAGGTGTTCTGTTCCAGTTCAGGGACAGTTTTTATTAATCCGTTCAGAGCTGGAATAAGAATAGATGAAACTGTGATCATGACCAAGTCTCTTTGTTATCCTGAAAGGCTTGGTAAATGCATGCAGTTCCCTTACGAAAATAAACTATGCTTTTATTATAGTAAAAGTGTAGTAATCATAGTTTTTTGGCAGATTAATTACCATTTGTATAACCACAGTTTTACTATAAATAACAAGGTTAAACTATGGTTAGTGAAGCAGAATTATGGCTAATTTGTGGTTACAATGGTTTAACTACAATAACGTTTTTTGCTGTTATTTGTGGTAAAACTATGGTTAATTTTCATAAGGGTTGTTTCAAGTTCATTGTTGTTGTTTCTCTACTTGTTGAGAGACGAGGATAGTGAGGTCACTGGGGTATATGGATTATTGAGTGCCACCTGTTATGTTATTCACAATCAGGAATCGCAAAATAAACATTATTTTTGGTGTTAATGGCATTGTCAAACTTGCCCCAGCAACCTAGCTACACTGATACTTAAGTCAATATATAATAAATAACAATTCTCTATTTTTGTACAGATGGTTCTTCGGGATTCAGACCGTCATCCTGGTTTCTTATTGGTGTTTGTGTGTATATGGGACTGCAGTGTACCACATTGTTGCTTTGCTGTTTCAAACAGCACATTATTCTGAGCTTAAGGTGCAGCTTGTGCCCCTGTCCACTCCTGCTGAGACAGAGCAACAGTGACACAAGCCCAGAACAGCTGTTAGTGTTGAGACGCGACCCCTGTCATTAGTTTATATTAAACTATAGACTATTATCTATACATATATTAGATCCCTTTCTTCAAAATCACTTATTGTTAATGATATTATCAAAGATAATAATCTAGATGTGCTGTGTTTGACAGAAACTTGGCTAAAGCCGGACGATTACATTACTTTAAATGAGTCTAGTCCTCAAGGTTATGATTATCGACACAATGCCCGTCAGAAAGGCAAAGGGGGAGGTGTTGCTGTAATCTATAGTAATATTTACAGTATTAGTCAGAAGTCTTTCAAATATAATTCCTTCGAAACTATGGTACTTTACGTAACATTATGTAAGTTGACATTTGTGCTGGCTACTGTATACAGGCCACCAGGACACAATACAGACTTTATCAAAGAATTTGCTGACTTTCTATCAGAGTTAGTACTAGCTGCAGATAAAGTCCTTGTTGTTGGTGATTTTAATATTCATGTAGATAATAAAAAAGACGCATTAGGATTGGCATTTGCAGATATTCTAAACTCTATTGGTGTTAGACAACATGTGTCAGGACCCACTCATTGTCGTAATCATACTTTAGATCTAATATTGTCACATGGAATCGATATTGATGCTGTTGAAATTCTGCAGCAGAGTGACGACATCTCAGATCATTATCTAGTCTCGTGTATACTACATTTAGTCAAGGCGGCTAAACTGCCTCCATGCCATAAATATGGTAGAACCATCACTTCTACCACTAAAGATTGCTTTATAAATAATCTTCCTGATCATTTTCATCGCCTTAGCATACCAGACAGCTTAGAAGACCTCGATGTTGCAACAGAAACTATTGCCTCTGTCTTTTCCAGCACATTAGACTCAGTCGCTCCTTTGCGTTTAAAAAAGATTAAGGAAATTAATCCAATGCCATGGTACAATGACCACACTCGGGCCCTAAAGTTAGCAGCCAGAAAAATGGAGCGCAGCTGGAAGAAAACAAAACTAGAAGTATTTCGTATTTCGTGGAGAGAGAGAATGATTGAGTACAGAAAGGCCTTAAAATCTGCTAGATCTGCCTATTTTTCAAAACTCTTAGAAGAAAATAAACACAACCCTAGGTATTTATTTGATACAGTTGCTAAATTAACAAGAAATAAAGCTTCAACTTCTGATGTTTCCAAAGAGCACAGCAGTAATGACTTTATGAACTTCTTTACTTGCAAGATTGATAATATTAGAGAAAAAATAATAACCATGCAACCGTCTACTACAGTATCGTGTCAGATAGTGCATTGTAGTGTCCCTGAGGAAAAATTCAATTCATTTACTGCTTTAGGAGAGGAAGAATTGTCTAAACTTGTTAAATCATCAAAATCAACAACATGTATGTTAGACCCTATACCGACTAAGCTATTGAAAGAAATGCTTCCAGAGGTCATAGACCCTCTTCTCAATATCGTCAATTCATCTTTATCATTAGGATACGTACCAAAAACTTTTAAGCTGGCTATTATTAAACCTCTTATTAAAAAACCACAACTTGATCCTAGAGAATTAGTCAATTACAGGCTGATCTCAAATCTCACTTTTCTGTCAAAAATACTAGAAAAGGCAGTATCATCACAGCTATGTTCCTTTTTAGAAAGAAATGGTATCTGTGAGGATTTCCAGTCAGGATTTAGACCGTACCATAGTACTGAGACTGCTCTCATTAGAGTTACTAATGATTTGCTCTTATCATCAGATCGTGGTTGTATCTCTCTATTAGTGTTACTGGATCTTAGTGCTGCATTTGACACTATTGATCACAATATTCTTTTAAATAGACTCGAAAATTATGTTGGGATTAGTGGAATTGCATTGTCATGGTTCAAATCATACTTATCTGACCGTTATCAGTTTGTAGTAGTAAACGAAGAGATGTCATATCGATCACAAGTTCAATATGGAGTACCGCAAGGCTCAGTACTAGGACCGTTACTGTTCACTCTGTACATGCTACCCTTGGGAGATATCATTAGGAAGCATGGCGTTAGTTTTCACTGTTACGCTGATGATACTCAGCTCTATATTTCTTCGCGCCCTGACAAAACTTACCAATTCACAAAATTAACGGAATGCATAGCTGATATAAAAAATTGGATGACCAGTAATTTCCTACTACTAAATTCAGAAAAAACAGAGATTCTAATTTTTGGACCAAAAACTTCTTCACGTAATAACCTAGATTATTGTCTAACACTTGATGGCTGCTCTGTTAAGTCTTCATCATCAGTTAGGAACCTGGGTGTGCTCTTTGATACCAATCTTTCATTTGAAGGCCATGTTACTAGCATTTGTAAAACCGCATTCTTCCATCTTAAAAATATATCTAAACTACGACATATGCTCTCAATGAAAAATGCAGAACAGTTAGTTCATGCGTTCATGACCTCAAGGCTAGATTACTGTAACGCTCTACTGGGTGGTTGTTCTGCTCGCCTGATAAATAAACTACAGCTCGTACAAAATGCAGCAGCTAGAGTTCTTACTAGAACCAGGAAGTATGACCATATTAGCCCAGTTCTGTCAACACTGCATCGGCTTCCTGTTAAACATCGTATAGATTTTAAATTCTTGCTAATTACTTACAAAGCACTAAATGGTTTAGCTCCCCAGTACCTGAGCGAGCTCCTAATTCATTATAGTCCTTCACGTCTATTGCGATCTCAGAATTCAGGCCAGCTGATAATACCTAGAATATCAAAATCAACCGCAGGCGGTAGATCCTTCTCCTATTTGGCACCTAAACTCTGGAACAATCTTCCTAGCATTGTTCGGGAAGCAGACACACTCTGTCAGTTTAAATCTAGACTAAAAACGCATTTCTTTAACCTGGCATACACATAACACATTACCAATTTCTATTTTCAAATCCGTTAAAGGATTATTAGGCTGCATAAATTAGGTCAGCCGGAACCGGGAACACTTCCTATAACACCTGATGTACTCGTTACATCAGAAGAAGAATGGCATCTACGCTAATATTAGTCTTTCTGTTTATCCCGAGGTTCGCCGTAGTCAGCCGGATCCGGGCCGTATCCAGGTGAGACCAAGGACCTGCACCTTGACACGACCACAACGCAGCCCTGACGTATCAGCAGAGATTGAGTCAACTAGATCATCCACTGTGAAGGCCTCATCGACACGACAGCCACGACACAGTTCCTCAACAACCGTCCATACCGGCGTGATGAATACGATCCTCAATTGGATGGAACTGAAATAAATACTTTTAATGTTGCGATCCTATTGGACTTATGATAGCTACCTGAATCGTAACAAAGCACTGTTGGCCAGAGGAGAACTGGCCCCCCGACTAAGCCTGGTTTCTCCCAAGGTTTTTTTCTCCATTTTAACACCAATTTGCCACTTGTCTGCCACCTGATGTCACCTGATGGAGTTTGGGTTCCTTGCCGCTGTCGCCTCTGGCTTGCTTAGTTGGGGACACTTGACTTGACATTTGATATTCAACAGTGCTTTGATCTGCCTGCATTGACACTATTCTTTAGGAGCTGCTGTGCAGCCAAACAATGTACCAGTTATCAATGTAAAGCTGCTTTGACACAATCTACATTGTAAAAAGCGCTATATAAATAAAGGTGACTTGACTTGACTTGACTTGTGAGCGCACGGTCGAGTGTTCTTTCACTTGCAGTGTGTTCTTGTCTTGTGTTTTGTGAAGTGCCTGGTCGGATCTTATTGGCCAGGCGCTGTTGTATTGTCATGATTTGTGTAGCACGCAGTTTGTTTCCACCTGCCGCGTGCTTTCATGTTGTGTTTTTGTCTCGTGTTGTGTAGCACGCAGTCTGTGTTTCACGGGCTGCATGCTCTCATGTTGTCTTGTTTTGTGTGAACACGTGACTTATGGGTTCTCTCATAGTGTTCATGTCTCGTTTTGTGCAAGCACATGGCTTGTGATTTGTCTTCATTGGCCATGTGCTTGTGTTTTTGTTATGTTTGGTGTGAGCACATGGCTTGTCGTGTGTTTCTTTGTGCCATGTGCTCTCATGTCTATTGTTTTGACCCCGCCCATCTTGTTACCTCATTATTGGTTATTTGCCCCACCTGTCCTCCCTCGTTACCTGCCTTGTTTGTTCTCCCATTTATTCTGCTTGTGTTTGCAGTCCTGTGCTGGATTGTTATTGTAGGTCACCTCATATTTTGCTTCCCTGGTTGTTTAAGTCAAGCTGAGTCAAGTCTGTTTTCCCCCTTGGGGTAGTTTTGTTTGTTTTTGTTTCATTTTATTATTAATAAAAGCCTATTTCTCATTGCAGTTGAGTCCTCACCTCATCCTTCCACCACCCAAACCTGACAGAAACCCAAATGTGAGACATTCAAACTGAACAATCAGCAGACTGATCACTGTCAGCACCTCAGTGTCTTCAGGAATTAAAAATGGCTCATTTGGTGAGAAAGAGGATGTTGAGACCGGAAACAGATGTGTAAGTTCATTAAATGACAAACACAGGAGGTTAATTATTATTGTGATTTGGCCCCAAAGCTACTTGCACTGACGCATATATTGTTTTTATGGTCCACTTAAATAACTATTTTTCAGTGTGTTTGCACCATAGATTGTTAAAAAAGAAAAAAGAAAAAAAGATTTACACAGCATTCAACCTTAGAGACTTTGATTAAACTCCAATACAATAGGTGGCGACATGCATATAGTGTGCTTGCCTGACACCAGTAAACCCACAGGTGAACAGGAAGTTGGGCCATATCCACCTATGCTATGCGCACAAGCACGTCTGGCAGACGAAAGACTGCGGGTACAGAAACCTCTTTAAAAGGTAAGATTTTCTATCATTTAAACTTAAAACTAGTTTAATCATCATTATTGTTTGCTTTACTATGATTCAATAGTCTTGACAGATTATGCGTCTCGAGTTACTGATTGTATGATCTCGCGCACATCGTTCGTGCTAGAAATGTATCTCGCGCACTTCACCCGCAGCGTATATTATATGGATGAAAGGTTAATATATTAATACATTTTCTTACCACAAATGTAACTGTGTCTAGTTCTCGCGAAGAAAGTGGTGTAATTGACCTGCGATGTACTAAACGTATTACTATAAATTTACTAAAACACGAGAACTATCCTTAACCTATGAAAAAATTAAACAAGTAAATATATCTACAAACCTAGTATAAACTAATCTTATAAACAAACACGTATTAACAGTATATATACACACAACTTAACTCTACACTGTTTATTTCAGACTATACCACATTTGATTTACGACATCTGTTATCCTTATTGTGTACAGTTTTTTGCGTGATTAAAAATTATTATTAGTAAATGAAAATATTACAAAATAAGAATATTACTGTAGTAATGTAATTTCATTATAAAAAAATAAAAATACATAAATATAATAACATAGTGATTAAAATAATAATAATAATTTTATTTTACAGATAATAATACAGACTCGTTTATGGCAAACAACTGAATGCATCTTGCGGAAGAACACTGTAGCCGGAGCTAGGCTACTTCTCTCTCTTTGTCTATGACAAGTCACGCAGGTATTACTACTTGGGTAAAGTTGGTTTTATATTCGCACATTCGGACTTACGCGTTTAAGAACGTTCTAATAATGTGCAATAAAGTTAATGTTTGCAAATTCTGAACAGCGACAAGATATTTACAACCAACGATTGTAACCCTACAACATTTTTCACAATTGATCAAAATGGGCAAGTATTATTTTAATGGCATACTTACTTGCAAACGTCCACTGAATGTCCAATGTAGTGTACAAAGTTATTGTAGCCTATGCGGAAGTCCGAATGTGCGAATATAAAACCAAATTTACCCAAGTGGTATTACTGTGGTGCTGATTTGACTGTCTAAAATATGCCGCGTTCCAGGCAACCCGTAACCCGTGTTTTTCCAACCTTCTACCCGTGAAAGTGCACTGGAACAGCAGTCAAACCCGTGACTTCCCACCCGTGAACTCGTACTAGATCGATGTACTCCCAGTTACGGGTTCTGACGTCACATATCCCGCGAAACAACAATGGCAGCCCCTACAGATGTGGTGTTTAGGCAAGTGCACGGTAAAATACAAGGTATAACAGCTTCTCTTGCCTAATGCGCCGTTTTCCTTCTCCGTTTCCCTCAAATAAGCAAGGATAAGCATCTTTGGCGATATAAATAATTGTTAATGAGCATAAGCCCCGTACGGTCCGCCATATTGGTTTGTTTATACTCAGGCAGTTTGGCTTGACTTGCCAGGAACGCTACAATGTCGTGAGTCGTGATTTGATGTCGTGACTTACGGGCTCAAAAACCTGCCTGGAACGCAGCAATAGTCCCAATATAAACACTTATTAAACCTTATTACATATTGTGATCAGAATGAGTCAAAAACACAGTTTGGAAAATGGATTCATCTTGTACATTCTCATTATATAATTTTTTGTACATTTTGAACACAAAAAAAATTAAGTAAGCTTTAAAATAATAATAATAATTTAATTTTACAGAAAACTTTTATTTTATGGGAAAAATGCAAGTGGTCTATTCACCTGTTTCCAGGGGGCGCTACTGTAAAAAAGAATGTGTACATCTTCCAAATCTTTATGAGAAATGTTGTAACGAAACTTAGGGACAACATTTCAGTTTAGTACATTTATTAGTTAATTGATAATATCACAATAAAATAAACCATTTTCGTGCCCTTAATTGTCCTTTACTTTACTGACCTTCCACCAAAGTGCTGCTGCATGACTACAAGAGCATCCTTACCCTGCAATACATGAACAACCCGCTGTCTGTTCTTCACCTGTCACTGATGCTATGCTTGTTCCAGACAAAGAGGAATTTGGATTTTTCCTACCTCCTTCTAGGAAATAGTCTGGAACGCCACTCAAAAACGCATGCTCTGGAATTTGATATACTCCTCCTAGGCAATTACTCCGATCACCACTGAAGTCAAGACAGTGATGATGATAAATTGCCAGCGGATTTTTGATATTCAAATGGTTTGGCCGTGGCGAGGCAATGAATTTATGGTGAGAAAAGGGAAACAGGAAGTGTGTTATAACGTCTGCATACATTGATTGATGTTTATGAAACTTCAGCTGTGTTTGTTGTACAAGGCTGATCACATGGATGTGACTATTGTGAGTCAAAATTATAGCGCCACCAACTGGCAGCAAGAAGTGTCACTTTTTAAAATGCTTTGAGATCACCCTCTTATTTTTACCCGATTTGTTTCAAACTTCATCAGTGTAATGTCAATACACAGCAATACATATTTCAAACACTTTTGCCATGGCAACGCATCAAACTTTAATATTCTTTTTGAATGCTTTTGAGACACTTAACATGCTTCAAATTGCATGAAACTCAATACACACACTTGAAGGCAAAACTGTAGAAACGGGCGGGGAGGAGGGCCTCTATAGCGCCACCTTTTGACAAAAGGTGGGGGGGGGGGGGGGTTTAACTACAGTACACATATTGTTCTCATCAAGCCGGACAACTGTCTAATTTACAGTCATTAGCTCCGACCAACAGGAAGTCAGATATTTTGGTTTGAATGTGGATTTTTTGAATAATCAAGCTCTGAAATTTTAACTTCTCCTCTTAGGGGATTCATGCAATCGCCACCAAACTTTCTGAACATGATGACACACTGAAGATGCCAAATTGTGAACAATTATAGGATATCTCAGTGCCATGGCCAGGGTTTAAAGCAGTGGTCTCAAACTGGGCATTTACGGCCCCCCCTCCACCTGGCCCGCAACTGATGTCAAAAATAAAACATAATCCGGCCCGTTAAATTTCTATTATTATTCTGTAGTTGTCTCATACCATATTCCATATTCAAAAGAATGACATGATTCTAAGAATTTTTTTTTAAAAAAAGCACACAGGCAGATTTGATGAGAGCTGGTTCGGGGCTTTCGTAGTTTATTTATTTTTTGGCTGCAAAGTGCGAATAAAATGTTTTTTTCCAAACCGAAAAGGAAAGTGAACTGCGCTTAAATAAAATGTTTCATCTTGCTGTGCAGCTTAGGCGCGTCTGGAAAAACAAGCGCACCGCGTGCGTGTTGCGACCACATCACTTCTATTATGAGCGCGCTTGCCTAAATTACAGTAAAAGCACTCACGCAAGTCGTGAGCATTGATTTAAATCACCGAAACATGTCCGATGCTACCAATAAACGTTACTGATGCTCAAACGACATCTCGGACAAATGCGGCTCAGCTGTGTGAGCAGAAGCGCTACCAGGTGTCTGGCAAGAAATATAATAGTGTACAAATGTATTCTGGGATTGCATTTGTTCAGTACAGTGTTGTTCATTGCAAGATTTTGATGTTAATTAAAATAAAGTAAGCTAAAATATTTGCACTAACTGTTAAAGACTAATACTGTATGTAATAATGATAGACTGTGCTGTTTACATTTAAGTATGGCAAAATATTTTAGTAATGAAATTTGAAGTAAATGAGAAATTGGTAAAGTCAAAAAGTAAATTTTTAGAAATTTTGGGCTTTCTTGTGCTTGAATGTTAAAATGGCCCTCCTATGAGGTGTCAATCACAGCAACGCCCCCAGCCAATTTGAGTTTGAGACCCCTGCTTTAAAGTATGGACAAAAAAGGGAAACAGGAAGACTCTCATATTTCAATAAATAATAATACAAATATTATAAATAAACACATTTTATTTTTTTTTTTTTTTTTTATTAAGTTAAAATTAGGCAGATAACTGAGCAATTATTTAAAGAGTACTTATAATTCCATATGTAATAAAAAAAAAAAATTTATAAACATATTAATTAATAAGACAAATGTATCAAGAATCGATTTGGAATTGGATTGTGACTCCCAGAATAGGAATCAGATCGTAAGGTGCCTAAAGATTCCCACCCCTAGTTAAAATACATATGTTGCCTGTAATTTAAAGCTGCAGTTTGGCATTTTTGTCGCCATCTCTGTTTAAAACCTGCAATTGGAGTCATATTTGGAATAGTTATCGTTACGTGCTCCTCAGCAGATGAATCTAATGTTTGCTGTCAATCACTACACTGGTGTGGATACTGTACTTTAGAATCACAGATTCTACATCTTGAAAGTATGACCAATATAAGAATTTTCACTGGAAAATATCATCTGAACAAGTAACATTTCTGCCACTTTTGTTCTGACCAACTGAGGGAAAAAAAGCATTGGGCCTACAAAAAAAATCACAAAAAATTTAATCATTCATGTTGTGAATGATTAAATCTAACGATCGCTTAGCTCAGATCATGCCAAACCGTGCAAATTATTATTACTGTTATACTTTGTTCTCAAATTGTTAATGTTAAAAACATCATCATTGTGTGACTGTGTATTTAGTGTATATTAGAGTTAGATTTAAATTTCTGTAGCCACTCCACAGTCTGAAGTCTTTTGCTTTTGACTAGGGGTGAATTTCCAGTTGTCACTGATTGTCATTTGGATCTTTCTGGATTACAATCCGCCATCAAAATGATAAGTTTAATTATTTCAGCTGCTGTGAGAAAAGGCTATAAATGATCCGCTACAAGCAGCATCCTCACATGATAAAACCGACTTGCCTGGGCTCCTTTCTGTTTACAGGCGTGACGTAATGATGCAATGACGAACTGCTGCATGCTCGAATTTCCCGCAGAAATCCACCAGTATACATTTATTATAAAACATTATTACAAGCTTACAGTTGTGAATCGAGCTAAGGTAAGGAGATAGTTTTGAACACTGGCTGGTTATGCACTTGCTCGAATTGATTTGGGATCATTTTAAATCAAAAAAAGTTAAGGACTGCAGCTTTAACTAAGGTCTACTAAAAATGTATAGCGTTATTTTAATGACAAAAGATGAGAGCACATTATTGTGATGCGAGAGCACATCCGAGAAATGTGTGAGCGCCAATCTCTCAGCTCTTGCACAAAATGCACGCTCTCAAATATACAGTGCTCTCTTATGAACCACCTATCCTCTTGCTCAGATATTGTGTGTGCGCGCTCAAACTGTGTCCTGTGCGCTCGGGAATCTCTCCGTGCTCTTGCACAAATTAATTCGCTTCTGGAAAAAAATGTTCTCTAAAGTTATCAACTAATCAGAATACTACATGGAATCTTATTGGCTGAGAATGAACTGCACATGGAATTATTTTGAAAATCAAAGATGGATCTTTAATTTCTTTACAATTATAATATTTTAATTTGTTGATTGTTTTCGGAAACAAAAATTAAATTAAGATTGTATGTTTGGTAACTGAACCTGGATGAATTTAAAATGAATCTACTATATTTCAGATCAATATGTTTTCTTTAAAATATTCCTTCTGAATCTCCCTCTTTCTCTCTCTCTGTCCTACCCCTCC
Source organism: Ctenopharyngodon idella (assembly GCF_019924925.1). NCBI lineage: Eukaryota > Metazoa > Chordata > Actinopteri > Cypriniformes > Xenocyprididae > Ctenopharyngodon > Ctenopharyngodon idella. The sequence continues at coordinate 54,357,148 of NC_067222.1, forward strand.
CACTTCCCTCACTCCCTCAGTCTCACTGTTTCTCTCTCTCTCTCTCTCTCTCTCTCTCTCTCTCTCTGTGTGTCTCTGTCTGTCTCTTTCTCTTTCTGTGTGTGTGTATGACTCTGATTCAAGATTCAAGATAGCTTTATTGGCATGGAGAAAAAAAATGTAACATTGCCAAAGCATTAATAACACTGTCAGTAAAAATAAATAAAATAATAATAATGAAGAAAGAAAAAAATCTAGCAATAAAATAGCAATAAAAATGTTCAATCTTATAATATTTATAGAAGTGTCTCCAGGCATATAGTGAGTGTGTTGGTAGTTCTGTCCCGCTGGAGGCTCTTTCGTCGTGACAGGACCTCACATACCTGGCGGCCAGGTTTGAGCTTGCTGGGCTTTCTCCTAGCAGGTATGGGAGTTTGTCCATATTTGGTTTATGATGAAAGTCTTTGTGGTGAGTTGTGAAATGGGGATAGAAAGTGTCCCTAATTTGTGCATATTTAGGGCAGGATGTCAGAAAGTGCAGTTCTGTTTCCACTTCATTCTCTGTGCAGTGGGGACACAGCCGGTCTTCCTTTGGTAGCCAGGTCTGTCTGTGTCTGCCTGTCTCTATGGTGAGATTGTGTTCACTGAGTCTGTACTTGCTCAGGACTTTTCTCAGTTTAGGGTCGCTCACTGTACTCAGGTATCCTGCCAATTCATATTCTCTGTTTAGGGCCAAATAGCATTCCAGTTTACTTTGTCGGGCTGTTGCGTCTGTCCAATGTTTTAGGTATTTTTCTTTTTGATTATTTGGTTTGGTCTGGCTAAGTTTTTATTTTCAGTCAGACATGTTTTGGTTTGTGTAGTCAGCTCTAAGACCAATTGGCCGAGGGCGTTTCTTCCTGGTGTCAGCTCTTGGTAGTTCAGGGCTTTGTGATGGAGGATCTGTTTATCACTATTTTTTTAGGTGGGTATGGAATTTAATGGCCCTTTTTTGAATTGTGATTATGAGTGGGTATAATCCTAATTCTGCTCTGCATGCGTTATTTGGGGTTTTGCACTGTACTCGGAGCAAAACTTTGCATAGTTCGGTCTGTAGAGTCTCTATTGGGTGTTTGTCCCATTTACAGGTGCTGGTCATATAATTAGAATATCATCAAAAAGTTGATTTATTTCACTAATTCCATTCAAAAAGTGAAACTTGTATATTATATTCATTCATTACACACAGACTGATATATTTCAAATGTTTATTTCTTTTAATTTTGATGATTATAACTGACAACTAAGGGAAATCCCAAATTCAGTATCTCAGAAAATTAGAATATTACTTAAGACCAATACAAAGAAAGGATTTTTAGAAATCTTGGCCAACTGAAAAGTATGAACATGAAAAGTATGAGCATGTACAGCACTCAATACTTAGTTGGGGCTCTTTTTGCCTGAATTACTGCAGCAATGCGGCGTGGCATGGAGTCGATCAGTCTGTGGCACTGCTCAGGTGTTATGAGAGCCCAGGTTGCTCTGATAGTGGCCTTCAGCTCTTCTGCATTGTTGGGTCTGGCATATCGCATCTTCCTCTTCACAATACTCCATAGATTTTCTATGGGGTTAAGGTCAGGCGAGTTTGCTGGCCAATTAAGAACAGGGATACCATGGTCCTTAAACCAGGTACTGGTAGCTTTGGCACTGTGTGCAGGTGCCAAGTCCTGTTGGAAAATGAAATCTGCATCTCCATAAAGTTGGTCAGCAGCAGGAAGCATGAAGTGCTCTAAAACTTCCTGGTATACAGCTGCGTTGACCTTGGACCTCAGAAAACACAGTGGACCAACACCAGCAGATGACATGGCACCCCAAACCATCACTGACTGTGGAAACTTTACACTGGACCTCAAGCAATGTGGATTGTGTGCCTCTCCTCTCTTCCTCCAGACTCTGGGACCCTGATTTCCAAAGGAAATGCAAAATTTACTTTCATCAGAGAACATAACTTTGGACCACTCAGCAGCAGTCCAGTCCTTTTTGTCTTTAGCCCAGGCGAGACGCTTCTGACGCTGTCTGTTGTTCAAGAGTGGCATAACACAAGGAATGCGACAGCTGAAACCCATGTCTTGCATACGTCTGTGCGTAGTGGTTCTTGAAGCACTGACTCCAGCTGCAGTCCACTCTTTGTGAATCTCCCCCACATTTTTGAATGGGTTTTGTTTCACAATCCTCTCCAGGGTGCAGTTATCCCTATTGCTTGTACACTTTTTTCTACCACATCTTTTCCTTCCCTTTGCCTCTCTATTAATGTGTTTGGACACAGAGCTCTGTGAACAGCCAGCTTCTTTTGCAATGACCTTTTGTGTCTTGCCCTTCTTGTGCAAGGTGTCAATGGTCGTCTTTTGGACAACTGTCAGTTCAGCAGTCTTCCCCATGATTTTGTAGCCTACAGAATTAGACTGAGAGACTATTTAAAGGCCTTTGCAGGTGTTTTGAGTTAATTAGCTGATTAGAGTGTGGCACCAGGTGTCTTCAATATTGAACCTTTTCACAATATTCTAATTTTCTGAGATACTGAATTTGGGATTTTCCTTAGTTGTCAGTTATAATTATCAAAATTAAAAGAAATAAACATTTGAAATATATCAGTCTGCGTGTAATGAATGAATATAATATACAAGTTTCACTTTTTGAATGGAATTAGTGAAATAAATCAACTTTTTGATGATATTCTAATTATATGACCAGCACCTGTAGTGAACTCTTGGTTTGTGAGTGGGCCCCAGACTTCACACCCGTAGAGCGCGATGGGTTCTATTACTGATTTGATTATTTTTATCCAGATTCTGATTGGGATGTCAATTTTAATATTTCTCTAAATAGCGCAAAAAGCTCTCTGTGCCTTGTCTTTCAGGTCGTTCACAGCTTTATTAAAATTCCCTGTGTTACTAATATTTATGCCAAGGTAAGTGTTTTTCTGCGTGTGCTCAAGGAGCATGTTGTCTAATTTAAAACTATGATGTTGGTCTTGGCGGCTTGGTCTTTTTCAGAAAATCATTATTTTTGTCTTTTTGGGGTTAACTGACAGGGCCCATGACTGACAGAAGCTGTTCAAGAGGTCTAGATCCACTGTGCTATGTCCAATTCCTTTTCCTGTTTTTATTTCATTTTTAATGTATTTAATATCTTTTATCTTGTTATTTCTGACTTTTAATGCATTTTAGATATTGCTGTCTGGTAGGAAGAAAGCATTTGTGATTAGGTTAAAATTTGGTAAATTTGGATAAGGGGACAAACCATGGGGAAATTTGAGCTGTGGTGCATGGTTAAGATATCTCTGGATTACAGTCAGGACACTTTCCAAAGGGGGAAATTTCCAAAGGGGAAATTTGAACTGCTTTGCATAGATAAGATATCTCCGGAAGGGGGATTAGGGCTGTGTGGCGCAGTTTGAGGTGTCTTGGCAAAAGGGGAGATTGAAATGGACAACAACAACAACAAACTCCCTAAGACTTAAACATAAAAGACATGCACTATTTAATGTCTTCAGTGGCGCAACAGTAACGTGTCGGTTCGCAATTCCAGCTTTTACTGCGATCGCCGCGGTTTCGAATCCGCCTTTTGCCGAGTTCGCTCTTGTCTATTTTCTCATCACGTATCAGAAACACATTTATTCTCAATAGAAATGAAAATAATGTTCTAAAAGTGGAAATAACCTGCCTAACGAGTGTTTAATAACATTAAAAGTATTTATTGGGCAGGGTTAGCAGCATGTTCTCTTTCGATAATAGCCACTAGAGGGCAGAATAAGACAGGGAATCAATTAAAGAACGCAATAGTTATATTGACCTACTGTTACAAGTTGGTGCTCCAAAATCCCAGAGGTTTATCATGGCAATTTGCATTCATTCCAGGCTGACCTTTATTGAGGTTAAATTTGTGTAGCCCATAAATTCTCATAAATACCCTATAGGCTTTTATTCTATGTAGTTTTCATAACACTGGATATTCTACTAATTCATACTTTTCTACTAATCCATACTTCTAATACGTGGCCTAATAATCAATTTATTTAGCAATTACATAGCTATATAGTTTTGTGCTAATTGGCAGTATTGCTCTTTCAGCCAGCTTCATAGTTTATCTGTATCTTTTCACAAGCCTATAATGGAGTGTCTATTAACATTAAGTGCAAATAGCGTCCCTTGTTGACAAACACTCTTTACAGTAGCTTCAATGTCTGGTTGGGCCACTCAAGTTTAAAAAGGGAAAGCTGTAACTCTGTTTTCAGTGGCGCAACAGTAACGCGTAGGGTTTGCGATTTTGGCTTTTACCACAATCGCTGCGGGGTCGAATCAGCATTTTGCCGAGCTCGCCCAATAGTAGAGCTCACTCCTATTTTCTCATCACATACATTTTCAATTAAATGAAAATAATGTTCAGTGGAAATAAAATGTGAGCAAAGTGTTTAATAATATTAAAAGTGTTTATTGGGTAGGGTTGTTGGAAGGTGGAGGATTTTAATTCTCCCAGTAAGGAAGCATCCATTTAATAATTTTAATAAATATAATCACACTCTATGATATTATTGCATCCTGTTAATGTACAAAAATACTGAGGTGCAAATAGTATCTGCCAATACAATGGACAGCATCTAATTACTATTTACACTTCTTGCAAAGAACTGCTACTTTTACATGGTGTAAATAGGATGTATTGCTATTTTCACCTAGTGTAAATAGCATCTACAGTAGGGGTGTCAAACTCATTTTAGTTTGAGGGCTGGATTAGAAAAAAATTAACCATATGCGGGCCGAATTACCTTTTTCTTATAAGAACCTTAGTGCGCTGATAGTTGCAGTAATATTAACCATATAAACAACAAATTAAGTTGCAAGAAAACTGTATTTGTTTTACAGCAAAAAGACTATTAGATTTTTAAAATAATGCTTTATTTAATATTTTTTATTAGCACCTATTTTGATTTTTTTCATGGACAATTTTTATTAGTAGCAAATCGTCCGATTCTGATACTGGTTGCAGATTTTTTTAAAGCAAAAGAAATATTTGTTGTTTGTTTTTTCACAGGCCAAACTGGCCTTAAACAAAAAATATGTGTAGCTCTTTGATATTAGAGGCAAACACTGCATTTTTATCATAATCCCAACAAAGATGTTATGAGCATGAGCAGTTGTTTTTTATTTAAATTACTGAATAATTTCAAGATTAACAGCAAAAACTGCCTGGTCTGACTTTAGCTTTGTGAAATTATGCTACATAACAAAACAAAATCAGCAGACGGACTGAATGAAAATGGAACAGCAGTGATATAGCGTTTCCATGGTTACCGCTATACACAAAACAGAGCTTTTCGATAAATATAGGATAATACTACTACTTTATACGGAGATAAGAGGAAAAGCCATCAACTTTTCTGAAGACAGTTCCCTTCAGAGATACATTCATATCGTCCCACTGTAATATTTATATTATTCTCCCTATTTTTCACGAACAGTGAGCTTGTGCATGTTACAGTATTTCCTCTGCTGGCGCGTCTGTTCTCCTCTTTGTGTCCGTGTTCAGCGTGTGCCTGTGTTAAAGTCCTGTTTACAGACTTCGTAAATACACAAATGAAATTTTGGGAAATTAATACAAAGCAGTTTGTTTGCAAGCCCGGAATAAAGAACGCTTAAAAAAACGTTTTTGGCCCCTGGACTAGTGCATCTCTATTTTTTTATTATAGTTCAAATCAGATTGGACACAGGGCTGTAAGTTTGACACCCCTGATATACAGCTATTTGCACTGTAATTGTTTTATTTACTATGGGCTATGGGCTACATAAATTTAACCTCAATAAAGGTCAGCCTGGAATGAATGCAAATTGCCATGATAAACCTCTGGGATTTTGGAGCACCAACTTGTAACAGTAGGTCAACATAACTATTGCGTTCTTTAATTGATTCCCTGTCTTATTCTGCCCTCTAGTGGCTAATATCGAAAGAGAACATGCTGCTAACCCGACCCAATAAATACTTTTAATGTTATTAAACACTCGTTAGGCAGGTTTTTTTCCACTTTTAGAATATTATTTTCATTTCTATTGAGAATAAATGTGTTCCTGATATGTGATGGGAAAATAGACAAGAGCAAACTCGGCAAAAGGCGGATTCGACACCGCGGCGATCGCAGTAAAAGCTGGAATTGCGAACCGACACGTTACTGTTGCGCCACTGAAGACGTTGAATAGTGCATGTCTTTTATTATTTATTGTCGTTATTTATTATTTATGTTGAAATAACGACTTAATATCTTGAAATAACGAGATATTATGTCGTAATAATGACTTAATATCTCAAAATAACAACTTAATATCTTGAAATAACGAGATGTCGTAATTACCACTTAATATCTCAAAATAACGACTTAATATCTTGAAATAACAAGATATGTCGTAATAAAGACTTAATATCTCGAAATAACGACTTAATATGACGAAATAACAAGATAAGTTTTCGTTTTTTTTTTTTTTTTTTTTTTTTTTTTTCACCATGCAGTTCAGGGCTTCCTTAAGCTAGATATCATGTTAACATTGTTTGAAAATATTGTTATTCGAAATAACAAAACGTGTTATTTGGTAAAACCAAAATTTTGGTTACACTGAATATCCTTTTTGGTGACACATTTTGTCCATCTTATATAAAATGACAAAAGCAGTGTTAATTGATTACAAAAAACACAATCTCATTGTTAACACTTAATAAAACTTAATGTATTATTTCACCATTATGTTTTTTGTTGTTGTTGTTGTTGTTGTTGTTGTTTTTACTTTTAAAATCCTTATTCGTCAATGACCCATATACAAAACCTTAATAAAACCAAGTCACTCTTGCAGCTTCTTCTATCTCATCTTTCTTGTTTTGATGGCTGGGATGTTGTCTGGACTGATGTAGTTTGTCAAAACAGCTTCATAGTGATAAACAGGAGAAAAAACAGGATTAGTCATGGAAACAGCTGTGGAGATGGTTCAGATTCTGCTGTAAAGCGGCTCTGAAAGACCGTAATGTCGCTATGTAGCTCAAGTCAGTTCAGTGTTGATTCAGATGAACTCTGAATCATATTTTATTAAGCATAATCGTGTGTGATGTTTGCCTGCTGGTTATTTATCCTGAAATTCTTTTTGATTTGAAATTGGTTTATTTTGGAATTTTTAATTTGAATATTTTGATATTAAACCTCCACAAGCTTTAATGGCTGTTGTTAACAGATTTCATATATTGTGTCTGATCTGTGAGTTGATGATTGTGTGTCTGTGTGGATCTGTTGTTTGTTTAGATTTTCACTTCATAGTTTCAAACCAAATGCAATAAGAATAGATGAAGAGCTGAATGAAGATCAAATTCACTTCAGTACAGCAGGTGGCGCTGACAACCAGTTTACTCCCAGACTGGACTGTTGAAGTGACAGCTTTAACATGTGAGATAATGAGCATTTATTTTTTAAATCAAACCCAAATGGGATGAACACAATTTAAAGTCATCTGTGCTTTTAACAGTTTTTACTATATTTAGCATGTTTTTTAATACACTCTTTCAAAACTCTTTACTCAGCTCTCCTAATCAGCATTCATTTCATTTTCAAAATGCACTACTACCAAACTTCCAAACACAGTTTTAAATCAATTCATTCTTTCTGTAGTCACATTTTCAGAATTCTAAACACAATTAGCACCTCATCCGTCTAACACAATTCATGTTGTTTTTTCACAATATGCAGTCAGAGTTGGAAGTAACAAATTAGTTCTGGGTTTTTTAGCTTGTATGCTGTACACCCTGTCACACAGCAGCTTTTAAGCATTGTTCTGCCTTTTGTTAGAAGCAAGAAATGACAAGGAGTTTTACGCAATGCAAAGTCAATGGAGAGTGTTGGATTTGAATATTGGATATTTTCATTAAAAAAACACAAGTAAAAAGTCAGTAATAAAATAAGAACAAATAAACAAATTGCAAACAAAAGGAAAAATAAATGCAATAGAATAAAGAGAGCTATGAAACTAGGTTTTCAGGTTAAGGTTTTAATTCAGGTAAGCAATCAAATATAAATAAACACTGGATAGTCTTCATTGCAAAAAAATAAATACAGATTAATGCTTAAATTATTAATGGTTAAAAAACTTTTTCAGTCAAGAGCAGTATCCCAGCTAACAATTTTTGGTTCTGGGAACATTAGTTCCCATTCAGTCGGTCACGTTCGACATATGTCGGACAGACTGGCCTCTTTAGTGGGATTCCTATTTGTCAATCTACTTCGAGTGTAACTACAATGAGCCAATGCACATTGGCATGCAATCAGATGACATTCTATTTGTGTGTTTCTGGATGCGGTCGTTTCCTGTCCTCAATGATGGCCACAATCACTGTTTCACATGTCTGGGCGCGTGCTGAAACAGTGTTCGTGGGTGGTTCATGTTTTCGTATGAGAACAAGATCACGTCGACACGCCGGTCGTGACTCTTCTTTCTCCGGGAAGCTTGAGTCCCCTTTGTTGTTGGCCAGCTGCCGCTTGTGTAAAAGCACAGCCGCGGGTCTGCCCGACACTCTGGGAGACTGTGGAGATCAGCGAGAGCAAACCTCTCGCTCCTCTGTGTGTCGTGTGCCGTCGAGCTGTCGGGCTGCAGCGTGGGTTGTCACGGCAACCCAGCGCTTGCTCGGCGCTCTAGATGCGTGGTCTCCTTGCCTAATCTCCATTGTAGCGCCCTCTCTGGTGCACCAGAAGAGGTCTACTTTGGTGAAATAGTTTGGGTGACTTGAGGTTGAGGGTTTTGAGGGGGAACCAACCCCCTAGGGCCCTTCCCTCTCTAGCGTATTGCAAGCTGTGCAGCTTCTGGATGGGATTGCTGGTCCTTCTCATATGGGAACCTAGCATTTCATTCAGGGCTTCAGCTGAGGGTAGGTACGAGAGGTTGTCAAGCTAAAAACGCTTTCTCGATGCTCCCATCTCACAAGGTGGCCTTTTCGGGGACTGAGCCCAGCAGTTCTCCTCAGTTAGTAGCAGACCGAGGAGACAAACCATCGAGTTCCTCGTGGGCCGCCCCTCAGTCTGCTCGTTGCCAAGGGTGTTGTCCCCTGCAGAAAACTCTGGCACAAGAACAGATAGACACTCTCACTAAAGAAAATAACTTTTTAAAGGACTCCGTTCAAGCACTTACCATTCAACTCACTTCCGTTGTCGCCGAAAATAAAACCATGAAAGAAAACATTTTGGACTTGCAATCGCGCAGCATGAGGGAAAATTTAGTTTTTACAGGCATCCCGGAACAAACTCCAGACGACCCCGAAAAATCAGTCAAGGACTTCATGATAAAACAACTCAAATTACCAGCGGAAACAGTACAGAGCATCACCTTTCACCGTGTTCACCGTATCAGATCCAAAAACAACAACCGACCACGAGCAATCATCGCAAAATTCGAACACTATAAACACAAAGAACTGGTTCAGAGGCAAGGCAGACAACTCAAAGGCACAAACTATGGACTCAATGAACAATATCCAAAGGACATTCTCGAACGCCGGAAACAACTCTTTCCAATCCGAAAACAAAAAATAAACGAAGGAAAAAAGGCAATCATTAAAGTGGACAAATTATACATAGATGGACAACTATATCGCGATAAAGACATTACTCCCTGGCTTTTCTGAACACTTCTATTCCTGAGTCAATAACTGCCATAATCATAAACTGAACTAAACACACTCACTTCTTTCTTTCTTTCGTTAATCTATTAGATGTGCTCCTACTTTTGCACCTAGGTCTCGTGTCCCCCTTCCCATGTTCCACCATATGTTTGTATTTAATGGTTTCTGTTTTGTTGTTGCTGTTCTGCTGTGTATATTCTGTCAGTTGTGTTTCTGTATTTTTGTTAGTCTGCCAACAACATTGCATTGTTATGCACACACACATATACACTACTACACCCACTCGAGTACATACACTCACATGTATACATATACAGTACTAACAGGCCCACACATGTACATTTGTCTATTTTTCACTAAAACATGTCATCTATCACTTTTGTAACCTGGAACGTTCGTGGATTTGGTTCTCAGACAAAGAAGGTCAAAGTTTTTAGTCATTTAAATAAACTACAAGCCGACATATGTCTCCTGCAAGAAACGCATTTATCAGAATCAGATTATAACAAAATTAAATCATCAAATTACAGTCATTTATTCTCTGCTCACTACAACTCAAAACAAAGAGTATGCATTCTAATAAATAAAAAAATCTCTTTTGTTCATAATACCACCATTACAGACCCTGAAGGACGTTTCATTATCATAAACATCTCCATTAATAATAGCCCAGTCACAATTGGCAACTTATATGGCCCAAACACAGATGACCCATCCTTTTTCCAGACCTTTTTCTCCTCAATTTAAAATTTTTCTAATTGTCCAGTCATAATTGCAGGTGATTTCAATACAGTTCTAGATCCAACAATAGATAGATGTAATAGTTTAGGCAATAAACGCATTTGGAAATCTGCAGAAACCATAAAACAGTTCATGAGTGATTTTGGTCTTGGCAATAGTTGGCGTCTACAGAATCCTAACAGTAAAGAATACTCATTTTTCTCACCAGTACACCACTCATATTCCCGCATTGACTTCTTTCTCACCAGTAATTCTATCATATCAAATATTTCTGAATCAAAGATCCATCCAATAGTCATTAGTGATCATGCCCCGGTAACATTAAAATGGAACACAACTAGTCAACATAAACCCACTACCAGATGGCGATTTAACACATCTCTTCTGAAAGACCATGATTTTGACAGTTATTTCAAAAGAGAGTGGGCATGCTTTCTAGAGATGAATGACTCCCCGGAAATATCTCCATCTCTTCTGTGGGAAACAGGGAAAGCCGTACTAAGAGGAAAAATAATTTCATTCTCTGTTTACAAAAAAAGGATCAACAAGTAGAATTGGAACAAAAAATTAAACAACTAGAAGACATTAACATAAATAACCCAACAGAAGAAACACAGGATTCATTAAGAAAATATAAACTCAAATTGAATGAATTAATCAATAAACATACACAATTCCTAATTCATAGGCTAAGACAAGAAAACTTTCATCATAGTAACAAATCTGGTAAATATTTGGCAAATCAAATCAAACGAAATAAGGAAAAAGCTACAATACCACTGATTACAGACACAGCAGGGAAATCCACCAACTCACCAGAAGAAATAAATCAAATCTTTCAAAATTTTTACAGTAAATTATATTCCTCCAATAAAGACCCAGATCAGAAAGACATTGACTCATTTCTCAACAATATCAACTTACCTCAACTCAGTAAACATCAAATAAATACTCTGGATTCTCCCTTATCAGAACATGAACTTTTTAATGCCCTCAAACTCATGCCAAACAATAAAGCACCAGGCCCCGACGGATTCCCTGCTGAGTTCTACAAACACTTTTGGTCCATTTTATCACCACTCTTCATCCGTATGATTACTGAATCAAAACAAAAATCAAAACTCCCAGATAATATGAACACAGCCACAATTTCACTCCTTCTTAAACCAAATAAAGACCCAACATTACCGTCAAGTTATCGTCCGATTTCCCTAATCAACGTAGACATTAAAATCATCGCCAAAGCACTAGCACATAGAATAGAAAAAGTCACACCATTTATAATCCATCCAGATCAAACCGGTTTCATCAAAGGTAGACATTCATCCAACAACACACGCAGACTTTTTAACTTAATGCATTATTCATCAACTCAGAAACCCAAAACCATCATAGTTACTCTCGATGCAGAAAAAGCTTTTGATAGGGTCAATTGGAAATTCCTGTTTTCCACATTAGAGAGGTTTGGTTTTGGGGAGTCATTCATTAATTGGATCAAAATTCTGTATACATCACCTTCAGCCACTGTCATCACCAATGGACTAACATCACATATCTTCACACTGCAGCGGGGGATTAGACAAGGATGCCCACTCTCCCCTTCATTATTCACCATTTTCATTGAGCCACTAGCAGCAGCTATCCGTCAAAACAGCTACATTAAAGGAATTCAAACACTAAACATGCACCACAAAATTAGTCTTTATGCTGACGATATATTACTATATTTACAAGACCCACCATCATCATTACAAGAAACTATTAAACTCATTGATTCATTCTCAAATATCTCTGAATACTCGATCAACTGGAGTAAATCTGCCATACTCTCATTACATTCCAACAGCTTGGATGTGACATCCCAGACACCACCTATTCCTTTGTGCACCAACTATATCACATACTTAGGTATTAATGTTTCCCCCAGGCTGTCAGAGCTGTTTGGACTCAACTTTACTCCATTACTTAAAACAATAAATGATGACCTTCATCGCTGGATGAATTTACCACTATCCATTATGGGCAGAATATCAGTAATTAAAATGACTATACTCCCTAAATTAAACTCTTTATTTACAATGACTCCAGCACTACCCACCCTCACCTGGTTTATATCACTAGATTCAATCGTCACTAAATTCTATTGGAAAAATAAGACCAAGAATTAAATTAACTACACTACAGAAACCAAAAACACAAGGAGGACTGGAAGCACCACATTTCTACCACTACTTTTTGGCCAATCAGCTCCAAAATGGGCAGATAAGGGCATCACACAACTTCAACACATCCTGCTTAATAACAACTTGGCACCATTTTCCCACTTGGTCCTGAAATACGGCATTGGGAGTAATTGTTTTTTGGAATATTTACAAATCAAATCATCTATTCAATCAAAAATCGACACTCAGACAATTAATCTAGACCTTCCTCCTCCAATCTCAGAGCTAATTAATATAACCTCCCCAAAAAAACTACTCTCCAAAATATATAAAATAATATCCAAATCAGACAATACATTAAGCCTACCCAATGCAAAATGGGAATCAGACTTATCCATTGCTCCCAATGCCGCTTTCTGGACACAAATCTGTAAAAATATCTACTTCATGACAAAAAACGCCAACTTACAACTTATACAGTATAAAGTACTTCATAGATTTCACCTAACTGGACGGAAATTATTTAAATTGGGTTTTTCTTCAGAAACATGCTCACATTGCACACAAAACACTCCAGACACCTATTTACACGCTATTTGGGATTGCACCTCAGTTAAAAAATTCTGGGAAAACGTTACTGACTCACTATCCAACCTTTACAACTTGGAAAAATGTACTAATTAGAGTACATCTCCATGGAAAACTTGTCTACCTCCACTCAAAATAATACATCAGAATTACACCCTTCTTGGTCATCTCTCTTTAACTTCCTACAGTCATGAATCCACTGACTTTCTTTGTCTTAAGCCATCCTCAATGGTACACCATCAATATTCACACATGATTGGGGGGAGGGGGGTCAGGAAGAGGTAGCAACAATAATATCAAATATAAATAAAATACTTATAAGATTATATTTAAATCTCTCTCTTTTTTTTTTTTTTTTTTTTTTTTGCTGTTTCTGGACCCTGGTTGGCTGTGGCATACTAGTCCCTGACATGTGTAGTTTTGATTAGGTGTGGGTGGGTGTGATGTGGGGCCGGGGGCCTTGGGCTTTCGCCCTCCAGCTTTGTACTTTCACCTGGGATTTCTTGTCTCTGGCTGGCTCAGCACTTGTCTCGCTGTTTTAATGCTTCACATATTAGATGAGGTGCACACACACATTCATTTGGAGCATAAAATAAGTTTAAAGCAGGAAAGGGAAAAAGAAAAAAAAAGAGGGGAAAAAAAAATGCACACACATAGGGTAAGTGTGGCGTGGGCGTGGCGGCCTGGGCTTTGCACTGGGCTGGTTCCATGCTGCACGCCATGCTTTTTTAATGCATTATGCACTAGTTGTCACATACATATCATGAGTATAACAATGAAAGCAGCCATATTTATTTAAAAAAAAACACAGACAGGGTAAGCGTGGCATGTGTGGGACGGCTGGGGATGGGGATGGATTTTGGGACCCTCGGCCCCGCAGCACCGCACCTTGATAGCTCGTTGCAACATGACACTAACGGGGGTCTATCCTATGCCATGGCCATGAGGGGAATAGAGGCAGCTTTATAATATCTTATTATTAATAGCTGTATCAATATTACCATTATTAATATTATTATTATTATTATTATTATTATTATTATTGTTGTTAATAATATTATTATTATTAATACTGCTATTACTGTTGCTATTGTCACCTTGCTCATTTTTTGCATGTGATACTATTATTCATCATTATTATTATTGTCAATTTTTATTATTATTATTATTATTATTATTATTATTATTTATTTATTTGTTTATTTATTTATTTTTTTTCCCTCTTTGATATATATTTTTTCTTAACTCTGGTTATGTCTGTTGTACTTTCCTACATGCTCCTTTATTCATAGATTTCCACTCTCCCACACACCCACACACACACACACACACACACATACCCAAATCATACTGGCTGTTATGTATGTTTTGTTGGTCTTTGTATTTGTATTTTGCATTTAATTTCTTTTCTGTAAATATTGTAATTGTTTGCATAATAAATAAAAAAAAAAAAAAAAAAAACTCCGGCACAGTCTGCTCTACTGTGTCCGCTGCGGGGAGATGATGCCACCCGTCTCTGCTGCTGTTTAAGTGGTTAGTGAAAAATCACCCCTGAGACAGGCAACCCAGAGATGGGTGCGTCCCTTTGATCCCGCTTGTACGGTCTCTGCGAGCCTGGTTAGCGGTCCCCAGTCCGTCTTTCTGGCTCATTCGGACCATCAGGCTTGGCTATGCGATTTAGTTCGCCCGGCGTCCCCCCCAAAGTTCAGGAGCATCCACTTCACTGCAGTGAAAGCTGTCGATGCCCATGTCTTGCGTGCGGAGATCGCGGTCCTACTGGCGAAGGACGCGATAGAGACGGTCCATTTAGCCGATATGAGGTCAGGGTTCTACAGTCCCTACTTCATTGTACCCAAGGAAAGCGGTGGGTTACAGCCGATCTTTGACCTGCTAGTTTTGAATCAGAGCCGCCACAAGCTACCATTCAAAATGCTCTGTCCCCAAGATTGGTTTGCAGCGATCAACCTGAAGGATGCGTACTTTCGTGTCTCGATTCTCCCTGGACACTGGCCATTCCTGCGCTTTGCGTTCGAGGGTCGAACATATCAGTACAAGGTCCTACCCTTCGGGCTGGCCCTGTCTCCCCGCGTCTTTACGAAAGTCGTGGAGGGAGCCCTTGTTCCCGTGAGAGAACAGGGTGTTCGTATCCTCAACTATCTCGACAACTGGCTTATTCTAGCACAGTCTCGGGATCAGTTGTGCGAACACAGGGACCTGGTACTCAGTCACCTCAGCCAGTTGGGCCTTCAGGTCAACTGGGAAAAGAGCAAACTCTCCCCTGTGCAGAGGATCTCTTTTCTCAGTATGGAGTTGAATTCGGTCAAACAGACAGCACTCCTCACAGAGGAACATGCTCAGTCAGTGTTGAACTGCCTGAATACGTTCAAAGGCATTCTTTCAGAGGCTCCTGGGGCATATGGCAAGCAGCGGCAGTAACCCCGCTCGGTTTGATTCATATGAGACCGCTTCAGCACTGGCTTTACAGCTGAAAAACCTTCAGCCCGTGGTCCGACCCCTGCCATCAACTGCCTCGAGTTGCTAGCAGTACGCCTTGCAAGAAAGGGCTGTTACGGGGCAAGCATGTGCTGATCCGCATGGACAACACTGCGGCTGTTCCGCCATCTCCTCCTTTGGAGTCAGAAGCATCTGAGGTCACTTTGCGCCATTCATGTTCCTGGTGTGTTCAACCGTGTGGCCGACAAGCTGCGCTGCCGGGAGAGCGGTGACTCCACCCCCAGGTGGTCCAGCTGATTTGGAGAAAGTTCGGAGAGGCTCAGGTAGACCTGTTTGCCTCGCCAGAAACCTCTTACTGCCAGCTGTTTTACTCCCTGTCTGAGGGAACACTCGGGACAGATGCACTGGCACACAGCTGGCCCCGGTGCCTTTGCCAATATGCATTTCCCCCAGTGAGCCTACTTGTAGAGACCTTGTGCAAAGTCAGGGAGGACGAGGAGCAGGTCCTGCTAGATGTGCCCTATTGGCCCAACCGGACATGGTTCCCAGAACTCTTGCTGCTTGCGACAGACCCTCCCTGGCACATTCCTCTGAGGAAAGACCTTTCTCAGAGACGGGGCACTCTTTGGCACCCACGTCCAGACCTCTGGAAACTCCATGTCTGGTCCCTGGACGAGATGCAGAGGTTCTAGGTGACTTACCCCCCCGAGGTACTTAACACCATCACTTCGGCACGTGCACCCTCTGAGACGTGCTTACGCCTTTAATTGGAACCTGTTCATCGATGTTCGATCAGAGTCGTGCTTTCATTCTTGCAGCAAGTGTTGGAGCGTAGGCTGTCCCCCTCCACCCTCAAAGTTCATGCTGCTGCAATTTCCGCATACCATGACCACATCGATGGCAAGTCTGTTGGTAAGCACGACCTGGTCGTCAGGTTCCTTAGGGGGGCGAGATGATTAAATCCTCCTCGACCCCCCTCCATACCCTCTTTGGACCTTGCTCTGGTGCTTCGAGCACTCCAGAATGCTCCCTTTGAGCCCTTGCAGTCAGCAGACTTAAATATTCTGTCTATGAAGACATTGCTGCTGGTTGCATTGGCCTTTATCAAGAGGGTAGGGGACCTGCAGACATTTTCAGACGACGAATCATGCCTAGAGTTCAGGCCGGGCGACGGCCACGTGGTACTGAGACCACGGCCTGGCTATGTGCCCAAGGTTCCTACCACTTCCTTCAGGGACCAGGTAGTGAGCCTGCAAGCGCTGCCCCCGGAGGAGGCAGACCCAGCCCTGGCTTTGCTCTGTCCAGTTCGCGCTTTGCAACTGTACATAGACAGAACTCAAAGCTTCAGGACCTCAGACCAGCTCTTTGTCTGTTATGGAGGCCAGCAGAAGGAAAAGGCTGTCTCCAAGCAGAGGATGGCCCACTGGATAGTGGTCGCCATCGCCTTGGCTTACCAAGATCAAGGTGTGCCCTGCCCACTCAGGTTGTATGCTCACTCCACAGGAGGTGTGGCATCCTCCTGGGCGCTGGCTCGTGGCGCCTCGCTGACAGACATTTGTAGAGCTGCGGGCTGGGCGACACCTAATACACATGCTAGAATCTATAGCCTTTGTGTTGAGCCAGTCTCCTCCCGTGTTCTCGCCTCAGGTCAGAGGCACGGAGAAGCCCTGACTTAGTGTCGGCTTGCTGCGCTTGCATGCACTTTTTACTCCAGAGAGTCCCTACAAGGCAGACCCTGTTGAGTCCTCCGATCTCCCTTCGGCAGCCGACGTGGCGGAGTGTCTGGTGCCAGGCCTATACTCTGTTGTATCCTTGAGAACCGGGTTTAGGCTGGGCACCATGTGTGTGACCCTACAGGGATCCCATATGTCTAGTTCCACGGTTGCTCCTAAACGAAGCCCTTGTCTTTCCCTCTGGGAGAACCCACCTCTCATCGGGTTGGAGTCACCCCAATTCTTTAATATGTAGTACAGCCCTACAGGGTTAGTCCATATGTACTTCTCCACCTAACTCCTGCGGGGAAGGAGGTGGCTCCGCAGCCTTCCTTTCCAGTGAAAGGGTACACTTTCCCAGTGTTATCCAATAGTCTCACTGAATGGGTTTTTTGGAGTACAGCAGTGATCGACACTCTCTGTGTTAGCCCTGTCCCACCATCCATAGGCAAGGGGGTATAGGAGGCTTGCACAGAGCACTGGAAGAGGGCAGCCCCTGTGGCGCTTTGGTAGGGATTCCTATTCGTCGGTCTGTCCGACGTACGTCGAACATGACCAACTGAATGGGAACGTCTCGGTTACAAAGGTAACCCTCATTCCCTGAAGGAGGGAACGGAGACATACGTCCCGTCGCCACAGTCGCTGGACCCTGATGATGCTGCCGCCTAATCTGCTCGGCTCCTTTGTGAAAACCTGAAGATGCAACGCACCTGCTGCTCATTATATACCCGCGCTGTGAGGCGAGCAGCTGCTGCATATGATTGCATGCCAATGTGCATTGGCTCGTTTTAGTTACACTCAAAGCAGATTGGCACCTCTAGCGAGATTCTTATTCGTCGGTCTGTCGGACATACGTCTCCGTTGCCTCCTTCAGGGAGGGACGTTCCGTCCCTCCTTTGTAACCGAGACGTTTCTGGTTTTGGAAATGTTCTGGTTCCCAGAACATCCTAACTTTCTCTGTTGGTTAGCCAGGAAAGTTTTCTGTACGTAAATAGAACGCTCCCCTAATCTTCCCAGAACATTCTCAGAACATTCCTGGAACATTTCCCTAACCTCTTTTTTACTCTGATGTCATTTACCCTGCTGTACGTCAGTTATCATCCAGCACTCCCGTGTCCCATGTGGTATAGGCGGCATGAAAGACAGATGAATGGACATCAATACTAATTATGAACTGTTGTTTAATCAATAGAAATAATCCGAGCACATAAACCTTAGTATGGAGGATTAAATAAGATCGAATTTATGCATTTCTATGATTTCCTAACTATCACTGACACTGTACCACAACCAGATTTTACATTTCTAAAGCGACAAATAATGACTTCAACACACATGGGTTTTTTTAAAATCTCCAGTTGTCACTGATGATTGGCATTTGGACCTTTCTGGATTACAATTCGCCATCAAAATGATAAGTTTAATTATTTCAGCTGCTGTGAGAAAAGGCTATAAATGATCCGCTACCAGCAGCATCCTCACATGCCATATAATCTAGCTGCTAATGATTATATGCTAACTAGCATATAATCATCCTTCCTTTCTGTTTACAGACGTGATGTAATGACGCAAAGACGAACTGCTGCATGCTCGAATTTCCCGCAGAAATCCACCAGTATACATTTATTATAACATTATTACAAGCTTACCGTTGTGAATCGAGCTAAGGTAAGGAGATAGTTTTGAACACTGGCTGGTTATGCACTTGCTCCATTAACTGACCATTGTTTAATTGATTTAAATTTAAAACCAAAGGAAGACACTCACTGATCGAAAGGGTATTTGAAATTTAATTCTGACCTATTGAATCACGAAGACTATGGAATATATATATAAAGAAGATTATAAATGATATTGGTAAGAAATGTATGTCTAGTGGCAGTAAATGAGAATTTTTAAAATACAAACTCAGAATGCTCAATAACTTACGTGATTAATCTTAAGAAAAAGAGACAAGAAGGAAGTTCAGGAGATCAATAAATGCTGTTGTAAATCTATCTTAACAGATGAAGATAAGGATAAACTTATTAATTTACATTCTTTATTGGATGAACTTTATTTAAGAAAGGCAAAGGGTGCATATGTGAGGTCAAGGGCAAAATGGATGGAAGAGGGGGAGAAAAATAGTTCATAATTTTGTAATCTTGAAAAAAGACATCGAGAGAAATGTTGTAGGCAGTTTATTAATAAATCAGAAAGAATGTTATGATAATAATACTAATGAGGTGTTTCAGTTTTATTCAAATTTATATGCATCATCTCATTCCAGTGATAATGCTAATAATTTCTTTAAAAAAGTGAAGTCCTATTCCTACAATTGAGAACTCATTCAAAGAATTATGTGATTCGGACTTGATAATCCAAGAATTAGATCTAGCTTTAAAAAGAATGAAAACGGGTAAATTTCCTGGACCAAATGGTCTGACAACAGACTTCTATAAGTTCTTTTGGGAAGATTTAAAACATTTACTTTTAGAAGCACTACAGGATTGTATTATAAATAAAGATTTATTGCCTACAATGAAGCAGGGTCTTATTATGTTGATCCCAAAGCCTGGAAAGGATAAAAGAATTTTAGAAAATCTATGGCCTATTACACTTCTCAATATTGATTATAAAATATTTACTGGGGCGATAGCTGCTAGACTAAAGGTAGGATTCCACAAATAATTAGTGAGACTCAATCTGGGTTCCTTAAGGGCAGATCAGTACATAACAATATTCGTTTGGTGCTTGACATCTTAGAATATAATAATTTAATTAAAGACGATGGATTTATTTTATTTCTGGACTTTTTTAAAGTCCAGAAATATGGTCGAACACCCTTTTCTTTTCCAGGCTCTTTATCATTTTGGTTTTGGACCTAAATTTATTATATTATCAAAATGCTGTATAATGACAAATAGTTCGGTAGCTCTTCCTAAAGGAACTTGCCTAAGATTTCAAGTGAACATAAGACAGGGTTGTGGTAGTTCACCTCTGTTGTTTATTATGGTTGCAGAATTGTTAGCCATTCTTTTAAAGAATGAAAATATTTCTGGTATTAACTTTATGGATCACCAAATTATTATTAGTCAATTTGCTGATGATACAACTCTTTTTCTAAAAAAACCAAATGCAGATCCCCCTAGCACTTAACTTGGTAAAATGTTTTGCCAATGCATCAGGATTACAGTTAATTACATCAAAATGTGAACTGATGGCTATTCATGACTTCCCCTTGCTCTCATTGTATAATATTCCAATTAAAAAGGTGGTGAAGTATTTAGGAATTATAATTTCAAGAGATGAAGATAGATTAGAATTGTTAAATATTGATAGAAATATTGAAAAATGTAGATCCATTCTGAACTTTTGGTTACAGAGAGACATCACAATATTCGGGAGAATATTATTAACAAAAATAGAGAGTCTTTCAAAATTAATTTACCCAGGGTCTTCATTGCCGATTTCTACGAGGAAAATAAAAGCAATTAATAAATTGAATTTTGATTTCATCTGGAGAAAGAAATATCACTATATTCGGAAAAATTATATAATAAAGGAATACGAAGATGGTCGGTTAAAGACTATTGATTTTGATATCATGAATGGGGTTCTTAAACTTAAATGGCTCCAATGTTTTATAAACAATTGGTTTGCAATTCCATCCAGTCTCTTTAAAGGGTCATGAAACCCCCCTGTTTTAGCCTGGTCGTTCACACCTCTGAGCTGCAAAAACTTTGTTAAAATCGGTGTGTAAAGCTCTGGAAAAGTGGGAGTGTAGAGGGGGGGAAGAGGGGAGAGAACAACCAATGAAGCACAGACCTACAACACACTCATTATACAGAATAATGAATATTAATATATGAGCACGGAGAAAAGGACAACAAACTCCCAAGCACAAGGGAGAAATGCGAAAGAATATTTAATAGGGCTAATAATAGGCTACTTTGATTACGTTTACGAGCACTACAGTCTCAAAATCAGTCTTTTGTCTATTAGAATAATCGTGTCATCACATTCAGATAGGCTACACCACTGTATCAGTGTCCAGTTTGCACATATAATTTATTTGAAGAAGACTTGATGAAATGTGTGCATACACCGTGCTGGTTCATGTTTGGTGCAGGAGAATATGTGTAATATGTCTATAAAAACTTTAAACACATATACTTTATACTGTATATGAGCTAGGATCCACATGGTTAGTGTTGTTAAACAACGCGAAGCTCCGCGCTGAAACCGATCGTATGCGCGCTCCGCCTGCATATCATAACAATTGTATTTTTCATGTGTTCGTATTCAAACTCTAGTTCTGACCGCATCGCGGGCAAAATACAAACACTCATGTGTTTGTTGTGCTGGGGGAAACGTACACAACCTCGCGTGGCCGAACGCAGAGGTGAATGAACAGCACTTTTGTGACATTTGAATTCTCCGCTGTAATGCGATCTCATGCGAACGTATTTTCCATTTGTGCTGGTAGATTACAGCAAAACAAACCACATGCACCCAAACTTCTGCTCTGGTCGCAGGAAAATGCATTTTTGTGTTGTAGCACTGAGGAAACAAACACCAATGATATGTCTCTGAATGACAAGAGACCGAGGCGAGAGAAGTGATACTTCCTCATGCATAACACCGCAATTATAATCTTATGCATACTACAGCACAGTGATTGGATTGAATGAGCTTTAAGTCATGAATAAACACAGAATGGAGCCAACTGGAGCCAACCAACACTCCGGATCTTGCCGGTATTACACGATGACGTCAGATTTTGTGATGTTGTTTCGACTTTGCTTTTCAAACCGGAAGATAGAAATCGCTCTGAAAAATGCAAAAGTAACTAATTTTAACTTTTAAATAAAATTGAGTAATTTAGTGTTTTCAATGATGTGCAGCCTATACATATCTGTTCACAGCTCAAAAATGTGTTCTGGGGTTTCATGACCCTTTAAAAAATGTGGAGGTATAAAAAATTTTTTACAGTGCGACTTTGAGCTTTCTAAAATTCCACTGAAACTATCTGTTTTTCATAAACAAGTCCTCTTGTATTGGAAGATGTTGTCCAAACACAATTTCAGTCCACACAATGTATCCTTATGGAATAACGGTTGTATATTGTCCCAGTAAAAATCTTTGTTTATGGAGGAGTGGTGGCAAAAAGGTATTTGGTCAGTGCTGCACATGATGGACACAAATGGCTGTTTTTGGAATTATAATGATTTCTGTATCAAATTTAATTTTATTGTGAAAAAAAAAAAGATTATACAAAAGTCATCAAAAGTATTCCTTTACCAATGGTTATTATGTTAAAAGGGTTTTTAACATATTCTACGCTTATTCCCAGAATAGTTGATCTTAATTTAGACCATATAAAATTTGTTGATAAGATGTGTACTAATAAGATTATAAGAAACTGTCTTTTGCAGAAAAGCTATCTTGGTCGTATAAGAAGAGATTACACTTTTCAACATCTAATTAAGAAATTGGTAAAGGAATACAGAAGTAAATATCTTGCTTTTCCCCTTTTACCCAAATATAAAGAAATACACTTTAAAATTATGTATGATATTTATCCAGCCAAAGAATTTCTAAGATTAAGGTTTAATGTGGAATAAAATACTTGTCAAATTTGTATTAACGATATTGAAACTGTGGAACATTTATTTTTTCAATGTAATTTGGTTAACCCATTTTGGAATGAGGTCCTTAATTGGATAAAGCATAACATATCCTCTCTTCCATCTACTAATTGGGACATGATAAAATTTGGTATACATTTGAAGGACAAAAATGCAGACTTTGTTATTAACTGTCTTTCTTATAGTGTAATTTTTTTTATTCACAAATGCAAAATTTTGAAAACTGCACCCCAGTTTAATATATTTATAAAAGAGCTAACCCTATATACTGATGCCTTAAAAATTATGAGAACATTTAAAGCCAGAAAATTACTTGATTTGTTTAATCAATATGACCTTATTACCAATTTGAATTAATCCCCTACAGTGTTTTTGTAGTCAATTTAATTTTCTTTTATGTTTGTTTTGTTGTGACATTATGTATTACAATTTGTTATTTCTCAGTCTGTGAAGCTATATAATTTCAATTATGTTGGCCTGTTATGTTATTGTTCATATGCAAAATAAAAAATAAATAAATAAATTAACCCAAACTGACTGGGTTTCTAGAGAACAAAGGTTTTGTGGGGGGAAAAAAAAAAAAAAAAAAAAAAAAGCGGAAGACTTAAACACAAAGTGTGTAAAATAAATAATAAAATAAATAATAAAAGTACATTAAAGCTGAAATTCATTTTTTTTTTTTTTTTTTTTTTTTTTAAACAAAGCAGCTGATATTGCCATAGAAAATAGTGGACTGCCGACTCGCTTTCATTACAAAATGGCGGAAACGCAGGACCGCTGCTGAGTGCGGGTGTTACAATGGAACATTCTATTAAGTGTCACTTCTTGTTAGTGTATATTCTTTGACCGTGTTGAATCGTGCTGGTAGAATCCGTGAAGTGACGTTACCCCTCAGGATTGGTCACTTTGTAACACCTAACTTTTTGATGCTACATGAAGTTGAGGGACCACACAGACTGCTACATTTCAATGACCCATGTGTATTCAATGCATATTGTGAGCCACACATCAGCATCAACAAGTCTATTCCAGAACCACAATCTAGGAAACACCATCAGTTCATAGATACAGCAATAAGTGGTATCCGGCCACAGATAGATCAGTCTTCAAAGTAGAATGTATGAGTCAAAAGTCCTTAAGTGAAGTGATAAAGAATCCATATCAGCAAACAATTCATCAGTCGTTGGCCATAGCCAATGAGATGGTTAGCAGATGGTTGTTGGATGAACGAAGACAATTAGTCCTTTTGGTCTAGGTCCTGTTTGAAATTGTGCTGATCCTCCCACACAAGAAACCCTCTGCATATAAAACAAACAATAAACAAACGTGTCTGATGCTAAGCCCCAACAAAATCATATTTACAAACCCTACATACATACATACATACATACATACATAGTCAAGATGCTTACTTACATTTGAGAATAGGAACAAGTTGTTCCTCATCAGAGCACCAACAAAGGACAGCAAACAGAGGTGAAGAAGACATCCCATGTGCTTAGCACACTACTTCCTGCCCAATACTTCTTCTCTTTCCCCTTTTAGGCAGTTAGCCAACTCAGACTACAGATCGCCCCCTACTGATCGGGTTAGCTATAACATAGGAAAGCTACTGGGAACTAATGTGACAGAAAAACTGTTACAACTTGTCTCTTGCCTGGCTACCAGTTTCTCTGTAGCTGGCTAAGCGCTCTATTTGCAGAGCGATGTAAACAAATAATAATAAAATTAAAATATCTGATCATCCTCCATAACGTGCTCGTTATTTACATCTCATGTCATCAGTAAACCATTGTGTTACCAAGACAATGACTGGCACTTTTGTATTATATTCCAAAGAGTGGCTGTTATCAGCCCCACAGTGGAAAATGAGACTGTAGATGGCCCAGATCTGCACGGAATGGAACGTTTACGCAATAAAAACCGTTCGGCCCAATGGTTGGAAAAGTGGCTAATGCTGCGGGGATAGTTTGTAGTGTGTGTGTACTCCTGTCGCATGTAATGAGAGGACATGACAACAGTGCAGCGCACTTATGCTGATCTCACCCGCTGCTCACTGCCTACGTACTGTGTATCATATAGTTATTTTAATTTTGTTTCTTTGTCTTTCAAGTACAGTAGGTTTATTTAACATGTATACATTTATTTAACATCTTTTGTTGACTAACATTAATGACACAGACTGGTATTTTAGGCTACTGTCACTTTAAGAATGAACGCCTGGATCTAATATACTGACTCATAATAAAGTCCCTTTCAATGATCTATGTGAGGAACCGGGAAGCCAAAGACAAGGAACACCAGCCATTTACTAGAAAAATTTTTTTTTTTTTTTTTATTTGAACCCAAAAAAAGAAAATCAACTTTATAAACTCATAATCTTTTACAACACAACAAAATAAAAAAATAAATAAAAACAAAACAAAAAAAATAAACTCAAACTATTCAGACAACAAAAGCAACAAACTAAAGCTGACTTGACCTAATGAACAAAGGAAATAAAGGAAAGGATGGGCCCATTACAAATTAAGAGGGAAACAAACGAAACTTTACACTTAACATAAAACATCAAATAAATCAAATAGAATCATACAAAGAAATATATCAAATCAAAATAAAGA
Source organism: Ctenopharyngodon idella (assembly GCF_019924925.1). Taxonomy (NCBI): domain Eukaryota; kingdom Metazoa; phylum Chordata; class Actinopteri; order Cypriniformes; family Xenocyprididae; genus Ctenopharyngodon; species Ctenopharyngodon idella. The sequence continues at coordinate 54,382,713 of NC_067222.1, forward strand.
AAAACAAAATGCAAATCAAATACAGCAAATGTACAACTACATAAATCAATTAATAAAAGACAACAGCGTTTCCTTCTCCCCCGGGCAACTTCAGCGAATGGGAAATCCGGGCGGAACCAATAGCGCTTAAATGCCCTGTTCTGGCCGGACTCCAATTTTCGTGACACCAGGATGCGGCCGCAGCAGACCATGTTGAAAGATCGCCACACGTCAACGGTAAACTTAAACTCAAAATATAGAAACAAATATAAATAACAGATACAATGCAACTAAATTGTGTGCACTCCAAATCAGCAACAATGTATATAAAAATATGTTATAAATGTAATTATATGCAAACCAAATAAAGAATGAATGAATATTGTTTGTTTTGTGTAGTTATTAAAAGCAATTATACTGAAACCAAAATGTGAATAACAAATAAGATAAACAAAAATTAACCTTAAATGTACAAACAGGTCTTCCATGTAAACGTGTACAAGAATGCTTCCCTGTAACTGTGTGTGCGCGTGTGTGCGACAATACATTCACATTACTGCTCTCGTGCGGCCACGCCTCGGGCTGTCACAATCTATATCTATAGTCTTTGTACATATCTGGTTTTTACCATGCTGTTTACGTTCACTTAAGCCATAACCAACTGTATTTATGTGAGATACTTCACATGATGGGAATTTTGACAACCGCGTCTGTATTTGACCATTCAGGCGCAAAGAGATCTGAATTCGGGATTGCATGCTGTCTGAGAGAGCGCTTTTTGCACAACTTACTGTATAATACCTTGATAAAGTCCTTTGACAGATCCTAGTTAAATGTACACGCAGGCTTCTTTGACATCTTTGTGTCTGACTTGATCTCCTCCGTGCTTTCTAATATTCTGCCATTACTAACTGCAAGCTAAAGGGATAGTTCACCCAAAAGTGAAAATTCTATCATCATTTACTCACCCTCAAGTTGTTCAAAATCTGTATAATTTTCTTTGTTCTGTTAAACACAAAGGAAGATATTTTGAAGAATGTGTTAAACTGAACAGTTTTGGGGCACCATTGACTTTCATAGTAGTTTTTTTTTTCTACCATTGAAGTAAATGGTGACCCAAAGTGGCCTGGATACAAACTTTCTTCAAAATATCTTCCTTTGTGTTCAACAGAACAAAGAAATTTATACAGGTTTTCAAAAACTTGAGGGTGAGTAATTGATGATAGAATTTTCATTTTTGGGTGAACTATCCCTTTAACGATAACGAATTGTTATTGGATAGTAATTGTTCTCCAAAATATACTATGACGAGATTGGCTACCATTGTTTAGGCTATTCTCGCGTGACAGAAGACTGATACTCGCTTTTATGATCACCTAGCAATAAAGACAGTTTAGAACAGAAGAAATACGGGGCAAAACATGTTTTTTGTTTTCATAATAAGTCTAAAAATAGAGCTGAAATACGGGACTGTCCCAGGAAAAACGCGATGTCTGGACACCCTACGTTTAACAGATGATTTTGGATGAGTCGACTCTGATAGTCCTGATCCAATCACAGCTTCATTTCATAATCCAAATAATATTTGAGCATTTAGGTCCACATGGTAAGAGTGAAACTACTTCAGATCTTTTTCTCTTTGTCCTGCAGCTGTGAATCAGTGAAGAACAATGGCATCTGTTAAAGACCTGCTCAAGAACTCACTGAAAGATCTGGGAGACGCTGAACTAAAGGAGTTTCAGTGGCAATTAGAAAAAGATCATGAGTGTATAACAAAGTCTGAAATGGAGAATGCAGATAGGTTAGACACAGTGGATAAGATGGTAGCACGTTTTGGACCAGAAGAAGCTGTGAAGATCACAGTGGAGATCCTGAGGAAGATGAACCAGAATAATCTGGCTGAGCAGCTAGAGAACAAACACAAGCAAGGTAAAATTAAAATGAAATTGTTAAATGTGGTGTTTTTTTGTTGTTTTTTTTTTAAAAGTGAAACTAATGAATTTATTTTTTAATAAATATATTTTAATTATAAAAAAGGCCCAGTTGTACTATTTTTCTCTAACTGATGTCTCACAGAGTGAATGTTTACAGAATAAGTGAATAACTGCTGGCTTTCAGCCTAATCTTTCCTCTCTGTTTTACTGATGTGTTTGTGTGGTTTAATGCCACAGTATTTTCATTCTGATCTCTCTCACACAGCTCAGGCTGAGGGCAGTATTGAGGATCCTGCACTTGCTGGACCCAGTTCAAAACGGATGAAGGGTAGATAATTATCACTCTACAGAGAAACCCCAAACTCAGCCACTTTATCCTGGGTTATAGAATAACTCATAAATGAACAACTGCTGGCTTTCAGCTCAATCGTTCCTCTCTGTTTTACTGATGTGTTTGTGTGGTTTAATGCCACAGTATTTTCATTCTGATCTCTTTCTCTCTCACACAGCTCAGGCTGAGGGCAGTATTGAGGATCCTGCACTTGTTGGAGTCAGTTCAGTACCGACGGAGGGTAAATAATGATCACTGTCTGTACAGAGAAACCCCAGATTTGAGTTTATTCTCACAGATGTGGCTGTTAAGAATGCATGTTTCACCTGTTATCACACAATTCATCACGGGTGATTGCAGTGATTCTTGTAGGCACGGCTCTTAGATTTTAAGTAAGTGTGTTGTGCTTCACACAAGATCCACCAGGTGGTGCATTGCACAGGGTTTTCAGCCTTTTTGGACACTGTCCCTACGTTTATCTAATTCCTTATACACCTTATAAGCAGCCCACTATGAACACAATTAATAAAAGCATTTTCCTAGAAAATAAAACAGTTATGAAGAAAACGCTTAATGCATTAAGACACTGATATAAATGACCAATAAAGATATGACCAAGCAGGTCAGGCTGAATATGAAGGCAATGCGCTTTCACCGTTCAGCATTTTCCACTTATAGAAAACCGTTATAAACGCTTAACATAAAAATACTGTCCTTCCACTTTGTTTACGTTGCCGTTGTCTTAGCAGATGCTGTTGATGATAAGAAAATGTGCGAGAAAATAGTTTCTCCCTGGTTGTTGTTTTAGTAGGATTAAGCCACGTAAAGCGTTAATGTCCAGCGACGCGGCTGTAACGCATTGCTTCAAATGAGAATTGAGAAATATTTCATGTCAAACCTCCACTGAGGCAAAGGGCATGGGAATTTTGTCTTCATGAAAATCACATATTGGGGTATAATTTTGTCATCATAACATAAGTTGATATATTTTCAATTTGAACAGCAATTTCTCAATATAAAACTAGCCTATATAAAACACCTAACAGAGCCAGACGAAAAAGTCACAGTAATTTAGATGTTGTTTTGGCCTTTATTCATATAAAACAGAGCAAAAAGCAAAATGACGGGATTGAGACCACAAGCGGGAACTCGATAATAATAGAGCGCTAAACAAGAGGCTATAAGGTTTAGAAATGTAATGTTTAGGTTAAAATATAAATGTAAAAATAATAATAATAGTAATGTAACGAATGAAAATGAATCGATGTCATTTAGACAGGCTCTTGAAGCGAGTCATTTATTGACGCCAGAGGAAAAGGCACTAGAGGGCGTTTTAGCGTCTGTGTGTATGACGCAAAACACTGGAAATTAAATTTAGCATTTTTACATATTAAAAAACAAGTTGTATATCATTTATATTATTTTTAACAAAATAATAATCTTGCATAAGGAAAATTAGCTTGTATCTGCTAATTCTATTCATCAGTGTTAAAATAAAAAACAAAGAAACCGCATTTTCCATATTTCATTTCTGGTTTAAAAAAGGAAAAACGAATGGATGCAAAAGTACACAGACCCATTTATCACATATTCGACCCTCATCATGAGCATAAATAAACAAATCTCGAGTCGTTTTTTCATATTTATGTTTTTGATTCAATCACACTTTGTTCTAATCTGCCAAATGGAAAAACGATAAAACCAAAATGGATAAACAGCTTGAATATTCGATCTCTACATGGGCAGGAATAAAACGCCCCTTTCCGCTGATTGGTCAACCAAAGATCAAGCCGCCCCATCAGTTCTTACCTCCAGAATCAGCTCCGCGCAACAGAATATATAGTAGCTTATATCTATTCGATACATTTGTGCGAAACTACAAATTATTACAGAGTTTATTGCAACTACATTTAATCTCGTTCTCATCAAACAGCCAGACTAATAAATGGCTCGACACAACCCGTGCCAGAGCAGAGCCTAGACAGAGCTTTCTTCTGTGTACACATTCATTTGCGTGCCGTGAAATACTAATTTATCGTATTAAATATGAATTTACGTGGCATCTGCTCTCACAACTACTCCTAGCCTATGTATTTGGCACACCGCTGTTTTATTTAGCTGACCAACTCTAAAAATCTCTGCTGGAGCTGCGCGACGCACTGGACAGCACAGAGAGAATTTATTTACAGTGAAGATCAAGCAATTGTTCATCAGTTACAGTTGTATGGATTCTTAACTCGGACATTTCATCTAGGTCTATATCTCATCAAACAACCAGATTAATGAATGGCTCGACACAAACTCTACAGGGCATAGCTTTCTTCTGCCTATATTTGTGTGTGGTGGAATTAGTTTATCATATTAAATATTAATTTATTTACATTGCATCTGTAAATTTTATTTTATTTCATTAACACCGAGTATGTCCCTCAAAACAATGTATTATTTTTTCTGCCAGCTAAATTTCTAAAGCAAACTCACAGATCATTGTGCGACTCACAACATAAGGCGCACAGAGTAGCCTATAGTAGTTCATATGTGAATGAATCCGAGTCTTTGAACAAATTGGCTGGTGAATCACTCAACCGTACAGCCTTTTTATTACTGAATGAATCAGCGTTTTGAGTGAATCGATTGAATAAAATGACTCATTCATTAACACAGTGACTTACTGCCACCTAGTGGCGATATTTCATATTCATTTCATCTTGTAATTTATTTCATATTTCTGTATTTAAAGCATTTTGTATAAAACTAATGTCATAAAATTAATGTCATTGCATTATGTATTTGCTCTGCTGTGTGAATGTATTTACGGACCTCTCTGAGCAGCATTAAATTGTGTAAAAACATCTAAAAGCAACTTCAGATGCTGCTGTGCACCTCTGCAGCGCAAGATGCCTTTGGTTGAAACAAAATAGTGTCAAACTCTAATTGTATTGACTAAATTTAAGATTTTAAATTAAAAGATGGCATAGACCTATATTTAATAAGATATGGTTATTTTAAAAGGTAGCCTTATTTGACTAATTAATTTATGACAGTAATAGATATATAAAAATATAAGTATATAAATATATAAATATAAATATAAAAATATATTAATCTCTGACTTTATTGTTCAAAGTGTTATTTCATAGTCTACCCTTAAACACGTAAATGAACGGCAAGAACGCATTAAAAGTTTGTTTCTGTTCTGTTTTTAGTTAAAAGGTGTCATTTAAGCGTCCCCTATGTTAATTAATGATTTTTACAACGAAAGCGATTCAATCAAAAACTTTAGCTCGATAAACTTTATCTTAGAGCTGCTTTAAAGCCAAAACAAGCTCTATTAATTTTCCTATTATCACTGTGAAGCTGCTTTGAAACAATCTGTATTGTAAAAAGTGGTATATGAATGAAGATGACTTGACTTGACCCTTGAATCGATTCTGCTTTAGTACAATAGCTTATGCATTCTCTCTGCGCTGTCCAGTGCGGCACACAGATTGAGAGTTGGTCAGCTGAATAAGTAGGCTAATAAGTGTGCCAAATAGTTTGGCAAGTTGTGAGAGCAGATGCCACGTAAATTATTATAATTTAATACGATAAATTAGTATTTCACGGCACGCAAATGTATGTGTATAGAAGAAAGCTCTGTCTAGGCTCTGCTCTGGCACGGGTTGTGTCAAGCCATTTATTAGTCTGGCTGTTTGAGAACGAGTTTAAATGTAGTTGCAATAAACTCTGTAATAATCCGTACAAATGTATCGGATAGATTTAGGCTACCATATTCTGTTGCGCGGAGCTGAGTTCTGGAGCTAAGAACTGATGGCGTGGCTTGATCTTTGGTTGACCAATCAGCGGAAAGGGGCGTTTTATTCCCGCCCATGTAGAGATCGAATATTCAAGCTGTTTATCCATTTTGGTTTTATTGTTTTTCCATTTGGCGGATTAGAACAAAGTGTGATTAAAACAAAAATAAAAATATGAAAAAACGACTCGATTTGTTTATTTATGCTCATGAGGAGGGTCGAATATGTGATAAATGAATGCTTTCTTCGTTTTTCCGTTTAGAAGACAAAAAGGAGAAAACAAATTATCCGAAGGTACACAGACCCTGCTGTAAGTATAGCCACTGTAACTATAACTATATACCGATTAGCTGGGAGAATAGTCAAATTGCCCCCTCTAGTGGATGACTAAAGATTTGCTAGTAAAATCTAATTTTTACAGCTGTTTCACTTGAGAATTTCACTTTTGAACTAACAGGTGCTCGCGCCCCCCTTAACAGGTGAAAACCCCTGCTGTAGCTCAACAGACAGTAAATACTGTAGGCCAGATCAGATGCTCTTGGCTACTTCATCTTTCAATGGGCCTAGATTGGTTCCCAATCTTTTAGTGTCGTACTCCCATAGGCATTTATCTTTGTGTACTCCCTCTCTAACACTCGGACTGCAGTCACACCTTTTCCATCAAGGGACAATATTTGCTCCCTTAAATTGATTCACAGGTGCATTTTTTTACCTTCATAAAGGTGAAGTATTTCTAACCATATTAAATGTATGTCATGTTTTATGTCATATTCTTAAAATTCCATTAATATTATTATTAATATAATAAATGAAGCAAATTATGGTAAAAACAAAGTGATACTTTGAAATATTAAACTAAAACTGCCAGTAGATGGCAGCAAGTCACTGTCTTAATGAGTGAGTCATTGAGTCACTCATTCTTTCAGTAATGAAGCAAGTGTATTTATGGATGGGTCAGTGAATCATTGACTCATTGAAACATTGATATTAATGATTCAAAACACCACGTTAGTGATCTTTCAGGTTCATTATAAAACTGTGGCGGGACAGATTAAACTATTCTGATCAGATCATGCTGACGTGAAAGCTTTGTCATGTTTATTTATTCTTTTAATGCAATATGTTTTATTTACTTACGCTAATATTTTATAACAGAGGATTTGAATCTGAAAAAATTCTTGGAAACTCACAAAACCAACATGAAGGAGGAAGCAGAGCGTGTTTTTGAGGGCAAGAAAGAAAATGAAGCATATCTTAAGGATGTTTACACAGAACTGTTCATCACAGAGGGAGATATGAAAGATGTCAATCAGGAACATGAGATTATGAAGATTGATGATGCTCTAAAGACCCAGAAATCACAAGACAGACCAAAAAACAAGAACAAAAAAACACAGGACAAACCAATCAAATGCAATGATATATTTACATTATTAGGGGAAAATAATGAGAAAAAGATAGTGCTGACTAAGGGAGTCGCTGGCATCGGAAAAACTGTCTCTGTGCACAAGTTCATCCTGGACTGGGCAGAAGGAAAAGCCAATGATTTTATTAACTGTGTGTTCCTGCTTCCATTCCGAGAGATTAACTTTATGGCAAATGAAGATTTCAGTCTCCATGAGCTTCTGCTGGAATTTTATCCTGAACTGAAAGACCTGGAGAAATCAAAGTTATATAAGGAATGCAAGCTAGCCTTTATATTTGATGGACTTGATGAGAGTCGCCTGCCTTTGAATTTTAAAAGTAGACCATTGAACTCGGCTGAGAAAAAATCTTCTGTAGACGTGCTGTTCACAAGTCTGGTCAAAGGGAAGCTGCTTCCATCAGCTCTCATTTGGGTGACCTCACGACCAGCAGCAGCCAATCAGATCCCTCCTCAGTATGTGGGTTTGTACACAGAGGTGCAAGGATTCACTGACCAACAGAAGGAAGAGTACTTCAGAAAGAGAATCACAGATGAGACTCAGGCCTCCAGAATCATCTCACACATTAAGACGTCTCGTAGTCTCTACATCATGTGTCACATTCCTGTGTTCTGCTGGATTACCGCCACAGTACTTCAAGATATTCTCAAGAACAACACTGAGAACATCAGCACAACACTCACTGAGATGTACAGTCACTTCCTGCTGATACAGATGAACATGAAGAACCAGAAATATGATGAACAAGAAGAAAGAGAATACTCAAAGAACTTGCAGTCAAATAGAGAAATGATTTTGAAGTTAGCCAAGCTAGCGTTTGAACAGTTGAAGGAGGAAAACATTGTGTTCTATGAGGAAGATCTGGAAGCATGTGGTATTGATGTGAGTAAAGACACTGAGTTCACAGGAATGATCGCTGAGATCTTTAAGAAGGAATATGGACTTCATGAAAAAAAGGTCTTCTGCTTTGTGCATCTGAGTGTTCAAGAGTTTCTCGCTGCAGTGCATGTGTTCCTCTGTTACCTGAACAAGAACATGCAGGAGCTTCAGTTTTTCTTTGAGAAGCCTAAAGAAAACATCACATTGCAGGAGCTACTAGAGAAGGCTGTTGATAAAGCCATGAAGAGTGAGAGAGGACATCTGGACCTGTTCCTGCGGTTTCTGATGGGAATTTCACTGGAATCCAGTCAACCTGCTCAAAGGCCTGATCAAACACACTGAAGACACCACAGAGAGCATCACACAAACAACTGAATACATTAAACGAAAACTATCCTGGAACACCTCAGATGAAGCTTCAGTCAACCTATTCTACTGCTTACTTGAGCTCAAGGATCATTCATTATATGAGGAAATCCAGAGATACCTCAGTTCAGATGAACATCCAGGAAGAGAACTCTCATCTTCAATGTGCACAGTGCTGACCTACATACTGCTGATGTCAGAGAAGGTGCTGGATGAGTTCAACCCAAAGAGGTTCACGTCATCTTCAAACTACAGGAGACTCGTTCCAGCTGTGAGATGCTGCAGAAAAGCCCTGTGAGTAATTTCACTGATCGCTTCTTGTTCAAATATGTGGATGAATAGCTGTTTCATAACTAAGACTAGAATGTGGGTCAATATCACTGTAGGGTGCCTTTTGGTGTCATGTACATAAGTAACTCATTTGCCATGATAACTTAACATAAAAATGACTATCAAAGGGTGTGTTATATAAGGCACATTTTTATATTCATAACAAATGCATGATTTGACTCTTTAGATACATTTTCTAGATTTTTTTAAAGTTTTGTATTTAGTTTTGTGTTTAGAGGATGCGTGTTATTTTGCTATGTCCCATCCACTGCTCATTAAAATTTGAAAGAGTAAAATATAGTCAAATTATAAAATTTAAAAATTTTGTTTTCCTATTAATATTTTTTTTAAATAAGAGATTACTCAATTTGAGTGTATTGATCATTGGTAATAAAAACAATATTTATCTAGTTCTGGCTTGAAACTCTGACGATACAGGCTGATGAGTCTTTAATTGGTAGCGTCTCATTTGGTAGCGATCACATCATAATCTACACAGCACAGTTGATTGGTTGCTGTTGCATCAGCGGCCAGCAGCCATATCACCTTGTAGCCCAAGACTGGTTGCCCACTGAAGCTAAGCAGGGCTGAGCCTGGTTAGTACCTGGATGGGAGACCACCTGGAAAAACTAGGTTGCTGCTGGAAGAGGTGTTAATGAGGCCAGCAGCCGGCATCAGCCGGCACCCAAGCGCCTGCGTTGGTGGTATAGTGGTGAGCATAGCTGCCTTCCAAGCAGTTCGTTTCCCGGCCAACGCACCCAGCAGGGGGTGCTCAACCTGTGGTCTGTGTGGGTCCTATGCTGATGGGGACACTATACTGTAAAAAAAGCACCGTCCTTTGGATGAGACGTTAAACCGAGGTCCTGACTCTCTGTGGTCATTAAAGATCCCAGGGTGTACTTCGAAAAGAGTAGGGGTTTACCCCGGCATCCTGAACAAATTTGCTCATTGGCCTCTGTCCATCATGGCCTCCTAATCATCCCCATATATTGACTGGCTTCATCACTCTGTCTCCTCTCCACCAATAAGCTGGTGTGTGGTGGGCGTTCTGGCACAATATGGCTGCCGTCGCATCATCTAGGTGGATGCTGCACATTGGTGGTGGTTGAGGAGATTCCCCCTTCCATGTAAAGCGCTTTGAGTGCCCAGAAAAGCACTATATAAATGTAACAAATAATTATTATAATTATGAGTTTGCTGCTCAAACCTTCAAATATTTGGCATTGTTTGCTGTTAGCAGTTTGCAGCGCACTTTCAGAACCTTCCTCCTTCCCCAGCTCCACCTGTATAGATCTGTTACAGGGGTTAAATCATGTATGTTACATGTGCAACAGCAGCATTAGCAACATCTCTTAACTGCTCACAGCAATGTCTGTGAATGTATTGGAAGTAGCACATATCATACTTGCTCTTGTCTTTTTACACTGTGATTAACTATTCATAGAGATTAAACCAGATAAACACCATATGTTGTCAGTCTAATTTTAAGGCCTTAGCTATGATAAATTGCGAAGATCTTGAGTGTTCGCTGAAGGGCGTGCCCGTGCAGCCTGAGAAACTCTGATGTTTGCCATGAAAGAGAAAGCTAGAGTAACTCGGCCATACAATATCCGATCTGCCCCAAACTTCACATGTGATAAGAGTGCTGGCCTAAAGACATCTGTACGCCAATATTCAGTTAGTCATAGCGCCACCTGCTGGCAACAGGAAATGTCATGCTTTACACTGTAATTCACTCCCAGAAACAAATTTCAATATGCTACGAAGTACCAAACATACTAGAAACACATATCATGCAACACATATCATGAAAAAAGCATGCTCTGGAATTTGATATACTCCTCTGTAGCGCCACTTTTTGACAAAAGTGGGGGGGTTAGTTTTAACTGCGGTAACCAAACTCAGTACACATATTGTTCTCATTAAGCCGGACAACTTTCTTATTTACAGTCATTAGCTCAGACCAACAGAAAGTTAGATATTTTGGTTTGAATGGGGATTTTTCACACACTCTGTCTCTCTCTCTCTCTCTCTCTCTCTCTCTCTCTTTCTCTCTTTCCAACACTTAGCTAAGTGCTAAAGCATGCTATTAATTCAATGGAAGAGGAAGTTGCTGTAACTCAGGCCAATGTCCAATTTACCCCAAATTTCACACATTTGATAAGAGTCCTGCCCTGAACACATCTACAGTTGCTGGTCATATAATTAGAATATCATGAAAAAGTTGATTTATTTCTTAATTCCATTCAAAAAGTGAAACTTGTATATTATATTCATTCATTACACACAGATATATTTCAAATGTTTATTTCTTTTAATTTTGATGATTATAACTGACAACTAAGGAAAATCCCAAATATCTCAGAAAATTAGAATATTGTGAAAAGGTTCAATATTGAAGACACCTGGTGCTACACTCTAATCAGCTAATTAACTCAAAACACCTGCAGAGGCCCTTAAATGGTCTCTCAGTCTAGTTCTGTAGGCTACACAATCATGGGGAAGACTGCTGACTTGACAGTTGTCCAAAAGACGACCATTGACACCTTGCACACGGAGGGCAAGACACAAAAGGTCATTGCAAAAGAGGCTGGCTGTTCACAGAGCTCTGTGTCCAAGCACATTAATAGAGAGGCGAAGGGAAGGAAAAGATGTGGTAGAAAAAAAAGTGTACAAGCAATAGGGATAACCGCACTCTGGAGAGGATTGTGAAACAAAACCCATTCAAAAATGTGGGGGAGATTCACAAAGAGTGGACTGCAGCTAGAGTCAGTGCTTCAAGAACCACTACGCACAGACGTATGCAAGACATGGGTTTCAGCTGTCGCATTCCTTGTGTCAAGCCACTCTTGAACAACAGACTGCGTCAGAAGCGTCTCGCCTGGGCTAAAGACAAAAAGGACTGGACTGCTGCTGAGTGGTCCAAAGTTATGTTCTCTGATGAAAGTAAATTTTGCATTTCCTTTGGAAATCAGGGTCCCAGAGTCTGGAGGAAGAAAGGAGAGGCACACAATCCACGTTGCTTGAGGTCCAGTGTAAAGTTTCCACAGTCAGTGATGGTTTGGGGTGCCATGTCATCTGCTGGTGTTGGTCCACTGTGTTTTCTGAGGTCCAAGGTCAACGCAGCCATATACCAGGAAGTTTTAGAGCACTTCATGCTTCCTGCTGCTGACCAACTTTATGGAGATGCAGATTTCATTTTCCAACCGGACTTGGCACCTGCACACAGTGCCAAAGCTACCAGTACCTGGTTTAAGGACCATGGTATCCCTGTTCTTAATTGGCCAGCAAACTCGCCTGACCTTAACCCCATAGAAAATCTATGGGGTATTGTGAAGAGGAAGATGCGATATACCAGACCCAACAATGCAGAAGAGCTGAAGGCCACTATCAGAGCAACCTGGGCTCTTATGCAGCTGAGCAGTGCCACAGACTGATCGACTCCATGCCACGCCGCATTGCTGCAGTTATTCAGGCAAAAGGAGCCCCAACTAAGTATTGAGTGCTGTACATGCTCATACTTTTCATGTTCATACTTTTCAGTTGGCCAAGATTTCTAAAAATCCTTTCTTTGTATTGGTCTTAAGTAATATTCTAATTTTCTGAGATACTGAATTTGGGATTTTCCTTAGTTGTCAGTTATAATCATCAAAATTAAAAGAAATAAACATTTGAAATATATCAGTCTGTGTGTAATGAATGAATATAATATACAAGTTTCACTTTTTGAATGGAATTAGTGAAATAAATCAACTTTTTGATGATATTCTAATTATATGACCAGCACCTGTACATGACGATATTCAGTTATAGTTATAGCGCCACCTACTGGCAACAAGAAGTGACGTTTTTAAAGGGATCCCCTGGTGTTAAGACTTGTATGGCTTAATGTAACATAAATGATGTCTCTTACTGAAATATGTAGTAGAAAACCCATGAAAGATTTACGTTATTTAAAAAATCCATAACATATTTGGACAATGGGCGGCGCCATTTTGTTTGCGTTCTATGTCGATGACGTCAAATGGTTGCACTCTGTCAGCTTCTTATTACTTGGCTATTTTTACCGCAACACTACTCGGAATATAATATATGATGCCACATTGTGCAGCTTTTGGTTGTAATTTTCAGTCGATGAGCCACAAGAGAAGCGATGTAAGTCTTTACTGCTTACTGACGAGGGCAGCCTATAACACATCTGGATTGAGACAGACTGCCTCAAAGCTCGCGTGTGCTGTGATGCACGAGATATCTGTGATCGCATAAACAGTAGTATCTTCGCAGCATGTTTTAACTGCGTTATACATTCAGGTGACATATCAGACAATCAGCACTGGTAAGATCATTCATTCTCATTACCTTTAATGAAGATGATTGTGTTTTGAGCGCCTGCGACTTAGTTTCAGTTTGATTTGCGGCAGTTTGCACGTTGTACTGCTGAATAGAAAATCAGCTGCTTATCTGCGGCAATACGTGCTGCAGTAGCGCTGTCATATCTGGCTATACATTATTTAATCTATAACATGCTCTCACACGTTTATTTTGTAGTATTTTTTATTTTTGGGAGGAGTTAAATTTACATATGTGGTTTCAACAACCAGATGCATTTAGACCTGTTCAGTTTTGACTGGAATGCGTCCCAGACCACCTCCTGAAGTGGTTTGAGTGATCGGATTTATATCCGTCTCGAGTGCCACATTCTTCACAACTTCCCAGTCTTTTCTCTTCTTATCGCTAGTAAAGCAGTTAAGACTTAGGCCTACATCGCTTCTCTTGTGGCTCATCGACTGAAAATTACAACCAAAAGCTGCACAATGTGGCATCATATATTATATTCCGAGTTGTGTTGCGGTAAAAATAGCCATAGAATAATGTAAGTAGCTGACAGAGTGCAACCATTTGACGTCATCGACTTAGAATGCAAACAAAATGGCGCCGCCCATTGATGCTGCACATTGGTGGTGGATGAGGAGATTCCCCCTTCCATGTAAAGCGCTTTGAGTGCCCAGAAAAGCGCTATATAAATGTAACAAATAATTATTATAATTATGAGTTTGCTGCTCAAACCTTCAAATATTTGGCATTGTTTGCTGTTAGCAGTTTGCAGCGCACTTTCAGAACCTTCCTCCTTCCCCAGCTCCACCTGTATAGATCTGTTACAGGGGTTAAATCATGTATGTTACATGTGCAACAGCACATGTAACATTTTTGCGGTAAAAATAGCCATAGAATAATGTAAGTAGCTGACAGAGTGCAACCATTTGACGTCATCGACTTAGAATGCAAACAAAATGGCGCCGCCCATTGTCCAAATATGTTATGGAATTTTTTTAAATATTGTAGCGTCTGTACAAGAATCAGTCTTAGCCAACGAACTTTGGAATTTTCAGAATGCTTTTAGCCTGCTGAACTGTTTGTAAATCTCACATCAGCCCCGGCCGGTCTGAGAAAGACGAGCACTTTGGCACTTTCATGGACCCTCTGAGGTTAAACAGAGAAGCCTATTTCCTAGCTCTTGGGACATCAAAGGGCCCCTCATGTGGACTAAGTGCCAGATCACATTCCAACACACACCACACACATACAGACACACAAACATGCATTGAAGACTGTATGTGTAAGATATAATATATAAATGTAACCTCCGTTGTATTGTCAAATTGCATATAGTTATTCCCACTGTATAAGCTTAGCTAGGATTGTAGTGGTACTAGTGTCATTTCTAACAATTACATTTGACTGTAAACTGTAACTTCTTTTATATGCTTTTCTTATGGCAAGTTTGGTCTCATTTTAAAGCTCTTTCCATGTCTCATTCACTGAGGTATGTCACATAACTGCAAAATGCACTGTTCTATTTTTAATGGTACTGTGAAGAAAATACACTCCTATCTGATACCTCATAAATTATGCAAATCCAGCCAGGAGACAAGACAAAGAAAACTTTGCCCCCCAAACATTGCACCCTGACTATTGGTTGTTTTCAAAGAAGGAGGTGTGTCAGCTTGGTTTTCCATAAAAGCACCAACACACAACTTTTCCTTTGTCTCCCGATTGTCTCACGATTGCCCCTGAACTGCCTCAGGCGACAGCGCTCTCATCACGCGCTCAGCTTCTTCTGGGACGACCATTTCCTTGGACTCTCTCTCTCTTCTCTCTTCTTGGTTATTTTACTCGTCAGTTAAACCTCGTTTGAAAACCCCGCCGGAGGAAACCCTCTCGGAAAGGACCAATCGATCCAAGCCACGCGCACTGAAACTCTACTGCACACTGACTTGAACCTATATGCAAGTACCAATTTCTTTGAAATTCGTTTAAACTGATTTCTGTGCTGGCTCTCAAAGGGTTAACTGTTGTAATTTGCCAATCTTTGATTACCTCTCTTCTCTCTTTGCCTGTCTTTACTTCCGCTCTTGTATATATGTGTATATTCTGTATATATATATTTAGATGCATAACCTCTGTATTAGTAGTTTTCATATATTAAACACATTATTCATGCTCGATTGTGGTTTTTTTTTTTTTTTTTTTTTTTTTTTTGCTCATTCAACAAAACCCAGGTCACTTTAACGTTTCGATCCAGTATCCTTGCTTTACGCATTGATGCTAGAATAGGAAATCTTTCTCGTGGCCAGAGAAAAACCTTCCTTTTTATAATAGTCTATGAGGAGCTAACGGTTTGCTGGACAAACGAATAGTTTCTCTAAATAATTATTAAACCAGAACTAATCCTATATGTAATTGATTATAATTCATTGTAATTAATTCACAATATATGTATAATTCCCTCTTGGGTCGGTATATGTATTATAATTAATCATAAAGCTTTATGATTTATTATATTCATATATTTCACCCATAAATTAATTAAATACCTGTACAATTTCGCTACAATATAGTAAATCTTTCATGGGTTTTCTACTACATATTTCAGTAAGAGACATCATTTACGTTATATTAAGCCATACAAGTCTTGACACCAGGGGATCCCTTTAACAATGTGATGCACTACTAGCAACATACTAAAATATGCAATTGAGTACTATACATGCTAGAAACATTCTAAATCATGCTAGCAACCCCTAGCTGACTGTTAAAGCATGCTATTATCATCATTAAACAGGAAGTTGTTGTAACTCAAGCATACAGTGTCTGATCTGCCCCAAGCTTCACATGTGTGATAAGAGTCCTGGCCTAAAGACATCTATATGCCAATATCCAGCCACCTGCTGGCAACAGGAAATGGCATGCTTTACATTGTAATTCACTCCCTGAAACACATTTTAATATGCCAAGAAGTACTAAACATACTAGAAACACATTAAATCATGCAACACTTGGCTGAGTGCTAATGTATGCGATTAATGCCACGAAACAGGAAGTTGTTGTAACTCAGGCATATGATGTCTGATCTGCATCCCAGTTCTTGCATGGCCAGCATACTCACCGGATATGTCACCCATTGAGCATGTTTTTTGATTTCTCAGTAAAGAAATTCATAAAGTCATCGCTACTAAATTGTAATGAAATGTTTTGTTCTGGTGATGTCTGTTTATGTTAATCTAGCCACTGTACTAAACAAGAACCTTAGATTGTTTTGGTTATTTTCTATGAGTTTGCAGAGATTTCATCAGTCAAATCCTCTGCACACCATGCTCCGAGGATCATATTATTCCCAGTTCTTGTTAGAGATTCACCGCTTGCAATTTTCTTGGCCGATTCCGATTTTTTTTTGTTAGTGTGATCTGCCGATACCGATTTTTGCAGATTCCAATTTTCTTTCTAAGAACTATAATTGACAACATATACAAACAAAAATCTGCTTTTCTTCAACACAAAGTTTTATTTTCATAAAAAAAAAACAAGTAAAAAGTCAGTAATAAAATATAAAAAGCTCAAATAAATGCAATAGAATAAAGAGAGCTATGAAACTAAGTTTTTCAGGTTAACTGGGTTTTTATTCAGGTAAAAAATACTACAGAAATTAAAGTAGGCCTAATCAAATATAAAATAACATTGGTTACCTTAACTTCTGTAGTCTTTATTGTAAATATTAATACAGATCAATTCTTACCATTAAAGTTCTAAAATGTATTCAGTCAAGAGCAGAAAGTGATTTTCTTTGTCTTTTGTTCTTTGATTAACATGACAGACAGCAGCAGGAATATTGGACTGCTGTCCCTTTAAGAGTTTATGAACGGTGTTTAACGGACCCAATACTGTTACGCACACAACATGGGTTCACTTTCTTAGCTATTTAACTGCGTTTATCTGAGTACCCACCAAGATTGCCTGTGCCGCTGGTTTTGACATACTTTTGTATGTATTTGACAGTTTAAGCGCAGTAAGCCACTAATTTTGGTACTTGTGACTCTGACTTCTGTCTCTGTTCGTGGCTTGTCCGCTCCACCTATATAGATCAGCGGTGCGCGCGCTTTTGGTGTGAGCGCGAAACCTGCGGGAATGACTAAAATTATGCGCAATACGTAAGCACTATTTAACAGGAGCGAATGAGATGAGTGAGAGGAGGCGCCCGCGCTTGTGTGTGTCACTTCACCGTGACAGAGAAGAGAGCGAGAACGCGCAGCTGACGTTATTGCCTGTGCCGCTGGTAACAAAACGGATCGGCTCAGAATCGGTAAGAAGGGAGACTGATCATGAGGAAAATCGGCCAATTCCGATCCCTGGCCAATCGATCGGTGCATCTCTAGTTCTTGTCTCATTCAGTGTGTTGATAACTTAAGAAACACTGTGATTGGACCTTTGAGTCAAGTGAGTTCATGTACAATCTGCTCCAGAGTTCAGCACAAATGCAAAGACTCACACCCATGTCATCCAAGATGTCCATGTCTTTCTTTTTTTCAGTCGAAAAGAAAAGGTTTTTGATGAAAACATTCCAGGATTATTCTCCTTATATACCCCTTTTCCACCAAGGCAGTTTGAGTGCTGGTTTTGAGTCAGAGCCTAGTTTTAAATCAGTTCTTTGTCTTTCGACAACCAAAGCACCAGCTCCGAACCAGGAAAAGTGGTTCGTAAGTAGCACCAAAACATTGCTGGGCTAGAAGTAAGAACCGCTTGCGTCAGGGGCTAGGTTACGATGACCAACAAGAAACTTGTGACCACCATTTTTTAAATAGCAGCTACAAGCAGCTTGATTGTAATCTCCGTCTATATACAAATTACGGCGAGCCCTGTTTGAATGCCAATGTAGGTTCGCAAAGCCATGAGCATCAATAGTAACAAAGCGTCTGCCATTGTTGATGGATTGCTTGTTTGAGATGCATCAGATCAGCGCGGACCATTTCGGCGAGTGACATCGGAGTGCTGCGGGTCCGCGGGAGCATTTGTAGAGCATGACTCCTTGTGCTTTTGGATCGTTCTCGCAGTGCTTTGATGTCATGTGCCAATCGCTCTGCGAGAAGCCGATGCATCTCAAACAAGCTTGGTATGTTTGTGTTTGGCGCTGCAGCGCTAGCTTTACTGTGAAATATGAGACATATACAGTAACGAAAACCTGGCTCTGTGCTGGCTCTCTAGCCCATGGAAAGACAAACCCGTTCTTAGAAGGCTCGTCAGTTGAACCAACTCCGAACTGGCACTAGCACTAGCTCTGAACTAACACCCGATTCGTGCTAGTGGAAAGGGGGTAATAGTGGACTTCAATGGCCTCCAGACGGTTTCTTCAGGCGAAAAGAAATTAAGGTTTTTGAAGAAAATGACCAATTGTTTAGCTAGATAAGACCCTTATTACTCGTCTGGTATTGTTTAAAGCCCTTTAAAGCTGCACTGAAACTAATTTTGACCTTCAACTGTTTGGAAGCCATTGAAGTCCACTATAAGGAGAATAATCCTGGAATGTTTTCATCAAAAACCTTAATTTCTTTTTGCCTGAAGAAAGAAGGACATAGACATCTTGGATGACATGGGGGTGAGTAAAGTATCAGGAAATTTTTATTTGAAAGTGGACTAATCCTTTAACCCTCAAGAGAAACATTACATTTTAACCCTTTCAAGCGTAAGTTTAAAATATTCTAACTGACCCCACAGAGTTAGTTTTTTTTTAATGCGACCATTATTTTAAAACGTTTGCATTTATTGTTTCCATGGCGACGCGTCATGCACGTCACGTACGCTGAACACAGCCACAATAACACTGTATGACAGATAGATCACTATTATTTTGTTTTTAATTTTTTATTTGAAATATTCACAAACTTGTTTACCATGTCATCAACTATCAGATATTCCTATTCTCAAATATGTGAAAGTGAGTGTGTTTTGTCATTTTAAAACCTTTATAAATGATCTTTATCTTGATCTATAACGCGAGATGGGCGCTGCCATCTTAGTTTGCCCCACAGTTCGCGGAGTCCTGTTAGTCGGATTTACAGCAGGTGAATTCATCAGTTTCTCCCAAAATACATGCAAGTATGTCTGAAACCTTAAAAAAAAAACATTGTGGCTGAAAACACTGCATAGTTGTGATATATGACAAGAGCTGAATGCATCCATCTTGCAGCCAAAGCGTGAAAGCACAGTTTGAATCTGGCAGTTATGTGATGTCGCTGAACGTTCTAAATCCCATATGTGGGACCGTACGCCCAGGGGGACAGAAATAAAAATCCCATATGTGGGACCATACCGCTCAAAGGGTTAATGGCTAAAGTGTCATTACACTGAAATTAGCACAAACTTGCAGTTCAGATTATAAACCCTCCCTGATAAACACATTGATATCACTGTTATGCTCTCTACACAGGCTATGTGGGTGTAATCTCACTGGTCAGTCCTGTGAAAGTTTGTCTTCGGCTCTACAGTCATCAAACTCTGTCCTGAGAGAGCTGGACCTGAGTAACAATGACCTGCAGGATTCTGGAGTGAAGCTTCTTTCTGATGGACTGAAGAGTCCAAACTGCCAGCTGCAGATACTGAGGTATTTAAAAACATATGAGATCATTTACAGTCACCCACTCATAGTGTTTGTAGATGATCTGACTGTTGATGTGTGTATTCTGCTCTCTTTCAGCCTCACTCTATGTAATCTCACTGTTTTGTCTTGTGAGAGTTTGTCATCAGTTTTACAATCCTCAAACTCTGTCCTGAGAGAACTGGACCTGAGTAACAATGACCTGCAGGATTCTGGAGTGAAGCTTCTTTCTGATGGACTGAAAAGAAACTGTAAGCTGAAGATTCTAAGGTAAATGGTTTTCCTTAAAGGGGTGGTTAATTGGGATTTAACTTTAGTTAGTGTGTAATGTTGTTGCTTGAAAATAAACAGTATCTGCAAAGTTACAGCTCTGAAAGTTCAATACAAACGAAGATATTGAACGTATATATATAAACGTATATATAAGTACGTTTTATTGTTTTTACGTGTCTTTTAAATGTATTTTGTTGCTATTTTTTGGTTGCATCAAGGACGTAAACAAAGACCAACGTGTTTTTGCTTCGCTAGCCAGATAGCTAAATTCTATTGCATACTTCTCCTACAAGCGCCAACAAACAGCTGTTCATGCTATATTAAACGATACCTTTACAAAAACGCTACTACTCAGTCATGTATTCAGATACAGTAAAGCTTTAATCAGGATAAAACTGTATATTGAAAGCTAACATAAACAGCAGTAACATTTACAAGTGACAGCATATCTAAACACTTTGACACAAATACAAACGAAATACTTATTATTCATAAACGTCCTTTAAAAACTGTGCTTGCAGAGGTTCTGCTTGACCCATCATATCATTACTGCTATCTGGTTCTGATTCAGGCTCAATTTGATACGGCCATATAGACGCCATTATTTACATTTCCACCTAAGCACATGTAACAACTAATGGTTAGAGGCATGGCTTTTCCGGATGCTTCAGCGAATCACAATACACTGAGCCAGCTAACCAATCTGAGCGTATTTCGAAGAGAGTGGTATGATAGAAGCAGGAAGTCAATCCGACTGTTCAAATGACAATGGAAACAGCAGTGTAGAATAAAGGGAAAATATATGAAAAATGCAGTGTTTTTTAAAAACAAAGCATTAAGACATGTTAAACTGTGCCCTATAAACACAATCAAGCCTAGAAAAAAAACAGTGAACCACTCCTTTAAAATAATTAACAAAATGCTACCACAATACAGTTATTCTCAATTGATTTGACACATTTGTCTAAACTCAGGTCACTGTTCTCCAAACAGTTAACACAGTGATCTGAACACTTTGTAATGACTGAAATGTGAAGGCCACATATGGATTCCCTATACTCTGAATTTGTCCTCTGCATTTTAACCCATCTAAGTTAGTGCACATACATTTACATTTACTCATTTGGCAGACGCTTTTATCCAAAGCGACTTACAAGTGAGGAATACAACAAGCGAGTCGTCATGACAAGTCAGACAGGCACAAAAAGTGCTCACAATACAAGTCTTAGGTAATGCTCAGAGTATCATAAGCTACAGTAGAGAGGGATTAGAGGAAGTGAAAGGATAGGTATACATTTTTTAATTTTTTTTTTTTTTAGTATGAGGTTAAGTGCTCACGAAAGAGATGAGTTTTCAGCTGTCTTTTGAATATTGCCAGGGATTCTGCATTCCGGATAAAGGCAGGAAGATCGTTCCACCAGCAAGGAACAGTGAACGAGAATGTCCTGGAGAGCGATTTCGTGCCTCTCTGTGATGGTACCACAAGCCTTCGCTCCTTTAATGAGCGTAGGCTTCTGGTAGGAGTGTAGACTCGTAAGAGTGAGTGGAAGTAGGAGGGTGCAGAGCCTGTGGCAGATCTGTAAGCAAGCGTCAACATTTGATGCGAGCAGCAATTGGTAGCCAGTGAAGAGAGATGAAGAGAGGTGTGACATGGGCTCTTTTGGACTCGTTGAAGACGAGACGTGCTGCAGCATTCTGAATCATTTGTAGAGGCCTGATTGTGCATGATGGCAGTCCAGCCAGAAGAGCATTGCAGTAATCAAGCCTAGAAATGACCAGGGCCTGGACCAGAAGTTGTGTTGCATGTTCTGTTAGAAAGGGCCTGATTTTCCTGATGTTGTATAGTGCAAATCTGCATGACCGAGTGGTCTTTGCAATGTGGTCTTTGAAGGTCAGTTGGTAATCAAGGCTTACTCCAAGATTTCTGGCCGAATTTGATGGGGTAATAGAAGATGTGCCTAGCTGGATGCTGAAATCATGATTTAGAGTCGGATTGGCAGGGAAGACGAGAAGCTCAGTCTTTGCCAGGTTGAGCTGTAGATGATGTTCCTTCATCCATGCCGAGATGTCCGCCAGACAGCTTGAGATTTGTGCAGCTACTGTGGGATCATCTGATTGGAATGGAAGGAAGAGTTGTGTGTCATCAGCATAGCAATGGTACGAGAAACCGTGTGCCTGAATGATGGGACCAAGTGATGTAGTGTAAATGGAGAAGAGGAGGGGTCCAAGCACTGAACCCTGAGGAACCCCTGTGGTCAGTTGATGAGCTTTGGATACCTCCCCTTTCCAGGCAACCCTGAAAGACCTTCCTGTGAGATAGGATTCAAACCAGAGAAGTGGAGTACCTGTGATGCCAAGTGATGAGAGGGTGGACAGAAGGATCTGATGATTCACCGTGTCAAAGGCAGCAGATAGATCGAGCAGAATGAGAACTGATGATTTGGAATTAGCCTTTGCAATCCGCAAGGATTCAGTAACCGACAGTAGTGCAGTCTCAGTCGAGTGGCCACTCTTGAAACCAGATTGATTGACGTCCAATTGGTTGCTCTGTGAGAGGAAAGATGACAGCTGGTTGAAAACAACTCGTTCAATTGTTTTTGCTATGAATGGTAGGAGAGAAACAGGTCTGTAGCTGTCTATGTGCTTAATGTGTTTTTTTTTAAGCAGTGGGGTTACCCAAGCCTGCTTGAATGTGTTAGGGAAAGTGCCAGTGTGGAGAGATGTGTTGATAATGTGTGTAAGTGCTGGTAAAAGTGTAGGAGCGATGGCTTGTAGAAGGTGTGAGGGGATGGGATCTAGAGGGCAGGTGGTGGGATGGCTGGAGAGGAGAAGTTTGGATACTTCTGTCTCAGTGAGAGGAGAGAATGAAGAAAGGTGGTGTGCGGCTGTGTGTGTGATTGGTCTGAGTTCCTGTCTGTGTGGAGCGGAGAACTGACTGCTGATGGTAGATGTTTTGTCAGTGAAAAAATTAGCAAAATTATCAGCAGTTAGTGATGAGGTGGGTGGTGGTGGAGGGAGACAGAGGAGAGAGTTGAATGTTTTGAAAAGTGTGCGTGTGTTTGAAGCGCTGTTGATTTTGTTGTGGAAATAGGTAGATTTAGCAGCATGAATTCCAGCAGAAAAGGATGAGAGCAGAGATTGATAGCAGCCTAGGTCATATTGGTCTTTTTGTATTTTGACTGTCTGTCAGCAGCTAGAGTTCTTACTAGAACCAGGAAGTATGACCATATTAGCCCAGTTCTGTCAACACTGCATTGGCTCCCTATTAAACAATGTATAGATTTTAAAATCTTGCTACTTACTTACAAAGAACTAAACGGTTTAGCTCCCCAGTACCTGAGCGAACTCTTAATGCATTATAGTCCTTCATGTCTATTGCGATCTCAGAATTCTGAAAGTTGATAATACCTAGAATATCAAAATCAGCTGCAGGCAGCAGATCCTTTTCCTATTTAACACCTAAACTTTGGAACAGTCTTCCTATCACTGTTCGGGAAGCAGACACACTCTGTCAGTTTAAGTCTAGACTATAAACACAGATGTTTAAACTTGCATACACATAAACCATTATCTACTTCTATAATTCAAATCATGTAAATTGTTAGGCTGCATAGATTAGGTCAGCCAGAACCAGGAACACTTCCCATAACACCTGATGTACTTGCTACATCATTAGAAGAATGGCGTCTACGCTAATATTAGTCTCTCTCTGTTTATCCTGAGGTTTTCTGTAGGCTGCCAGATCCAGGCCGTATCCAGATGAGATGAAGGACCTGCATTTAGACATGATGATAACGCAGTCCTGACGTTTCAACTAAACTATCCCCTGCAAAGGCCCCTTTCCCTTCCTTTCCCTATGTATAGATAAAACGCTAGCAAAATTATTCCAGTTCGCATAGATCCGCGGACACAACTAATTTTTCTGTATTATGCGGACCAGTAAATTAATTTGGCAAATAACACTTTAAAAAAAAAAAAAAAAAAAAAGCTTCTGCTCACATACACATTTAAACACGCAAACCTATAGACTAAACATGTAAATGAACAGCAAGAATGCATTAAAGGTATTCGGATCTCAGTAGGAAAGGTGTCGTTTAAGCGGCCTCTAAAGTAATAATTAACAATATTTTCTACACAAGTGATTCAATCAAAAACCAACTTTAACTCGATAAGAATTTCCCTATTGTCACTGTGAAGCTGCTTTGAAACAATATGTATTGTGAAAAACACTATAAAAATGAAGATAACTTGACAAGCCATTGACTTTCGCTATGTCAAAGGTTTCAGAGCCATGGTCTGCCCGCCAGCAGCGGCACCTTGCTTACATTTCCAAATTTACTACTGATATTCAACATGTTGCAGGTAAATCCAATGCAGTAGCAGATTGCCTTTCGCGAGCAAGCACCAATGTGGTACATTTGGGGGTGAATTACTCCAGTATGGCCACGGACCAGTGTCCAGTCCTTGAAGACAGGAGTCACGGGCCTTAAATTGGTTGATGTCATGTTTGATGAGGCCAGCATTTCGCTTCTTTGTGATGTTTCGTTAGGTTGTCCTCGTCCCATTGTACCCAGGAACTGGAGACGACACGTTTTTGATGTCATCCACGGTTTGTCACATCCGGGTACAAAAGCTTCCCAAAAGTTGATGGCTTTTAAATGTATCTGGCGTGGCCTCAAGAAAGATGTGGGAGCGTGTTCCGTTTTTTTATGCATCCCCTGTCAAAGAGTGAAAGTGCAGCGTCATATTAAGGCACCGTTAATGCGTTTTGAGGCACCGGAACGTCGCTTCGATCATGTGAACATTGAC
Source organism: Ctenopharyngodon idella (assembly GCF_019924925.1). Lineage (NCBI taxonomy): Eukaryota > Metazoa > Chordata > Actinopteri > Cypriniformes > Xenocyprididae > Ctenopharyngodon > Ctenopharyngodon idella. The sequence goes on from NC_067222.1 coordinate 54,407,759, forward strand.
CTTGTTGGTCCTCTTCTTTTGTCGCGGGGGTACGCTCACCTGCTCACAATGGTGGATCGGACTACTAGATGGCCAGAGGTTGTGCCCTTGGTGTCAACATCTAGTGGGGACATTGCGTGTGCTTTTATTGGCACCTGGATCGCCAGATTTAGCACCCCTTTGGACATCTCCTCAGACCGTGGTTCCCAGTTCATGTCTGAGCTTTGGGCTGCAGTTGCACATAATCTGGGCATTAAGCTTCAGCACACTACAGTTTATCACCCACAAGCGAACGGTCTGTGTGAACATTTTCATCGATCCATGAAGTCTGCACTGAGGGCTTCCCTGAAGGATGACAACTGGTATGACCGGCTCCCATGGGCGTTGCTGGGACTTCGAACGGCACCTAAGGAGGATTTACTAGCTTGTTCCGTAACTTGTTTATGGGCAAACACTTAGGGTGCCTGGTGACTTTGTTCCTGATATCGACAACCCGTGGTCTAGCCCATGAAACAGTCTTACCCTGTAAAGCTGTGTCTCCACTTTCATCCCGGTGCCCACCTCTCAGCACGGACTTCACAAGGCTTGGGTTCCCAGTGATCTGTCTTCTGCAAAATTTGTGTTCGTTCAACATGATGCACACAGAGGGCCATTGAAACCTCCATATGATGGACCGTTCCGGGTTCTGAAGTCCATGGATAAGACATTTGTTATTGATGTAGGTGGGAGGTCGGAATGTGTCTCAATTGATCATCGTAATCCAGCTCACAAAGACCAGAATCGGCCAACTGAGGTGGCTGTGGCACCCCGACGTGGACGACCTGCTTCTGTCAACCTGTCTGGCAAGTTTGTTGCTCAAGGTTTTCCTGGCAATAGCCCGCTGCAGGTGACCCATACAAGAGCGGGACGCAGCATTTGCATTAGTTGCAGGCTGTGTGTTTTCCCCTTTAAGGGATTGACGTTTCCCTCGGAGGGTGTTCGGATTAATAAAGCATTAGCCAGTTCACAACTTTTCATGCAACATTGATATCGTCTCTGTTCATTTAATCAGACGAACACCCACAACCTTGAGTTGACAGTTTGAACATTGTTGTTTGCTTTAATTTATTTTCAAGATCTGAGGTGAATTAGGCTATCCATAGGGTATATGTCGAACGTCACATGACCAAACCGGAAAACTGGTCTCATTGCATCCTCATCCTTGCAACCTGTCAGAGAAAGTGTTAACAGCAGTATGAACTGACGGCATATCTATGGACTTTTAAGGTAAACAGCAAAACTACCTAGTTCACATTGTTTTAGGTGTTTTATTCTATTAAATATCTATAAAAAAATGTTAGTGCAAAGAAGAAAAATTAAAGAAACTTTTAAATATCAATCTGCATATGCAGGAGACATTAGTTATGCTCATCTTTGCTTGCTCCTTTTAACCCTTTGATGTGTACGGTCACACCAGTGTGATCAGTCTTGGCTGGTCCCTGGAGCGTACGATCACACCGTTGTGATTAGAACCTTCAGCACATCACGTGATCAACTGCCAAATTCAAATGTGCTTGTGCGATTTGGCTGGCGCCAAGCCCGAGTTTTCATATCATTCCTGTTCAGTGCTTTTCATATCACAAATATGCAGAGTTTTCGACCACATACGATTGTATATTTAAGCTTTATCTTAAATAAAGGCCTGTTTGTGTAAAAAAAAAAAAAAAAAAAAAAATCCATATTTAAACAAGTTATGAAGTGAAATGTCGAGCTTCCGCCAGACCACCTTCCGTATTCAACATACACAGAAAGTGTAAAGCTTGATATGGATATTTTTTTACACAAACGCATTGCTTCGCTTCAGAAGGCCTTTATTAACCCTCCGGAGCCATGTGGAGCACATATTTATGATGGATGGATGAGGATGGAAGCATTTTGCCATTATAAAGCCCAGATGCGTCAGGATATTTATTAATATTTCTTCAATTATGTTCATCAGGAACAAGAAAGTCATATACACCTAGGATGGCTTGAGGGCGAGTAAAGCTTGGGGTAATTTTCATTTGAAAGTGAACTAATCCTTTAAATTAAAAGTTATTATGCCTAATAAATTGATAGCTTTCAGCTATACTGTAATGTTGAATGTCTATAATTAATTTAAAAAAATAAATTTTTACAGAGACATTATTAGTATTAGTATCAGTGATACTGGCCTTCATTCATAAAAAGATGCCATTAAACAAATATTTAAAATATACTGTCTTTAAGTTTATTCTACATTAATTTGGAGAGTAACTGTGAGATAATTACAATATAAAAATATTAAAAACTTCAGTGTTTTTAATCATGATTAATTACTGAAAAATGGTAGATTAAAGGATTAGTCCACTTTTAAATAAACTTTTCCTGATAATTTACTCACCCCCATGTCATCCAAGATGTTCATGTCTTTCTTTCGTCAGTCGAAAAGAAATTAAGGTTTTTGAGGAAAACATTCCAGGATTCTTCTGCATATAGTGGATTTCAACGGCTACCAACAGGTTGAAGGTCCAAATTGCAGTTTCAGTGCAGCTTCAAAGGGCTTTAAACGATACCAGACGAGGAATAAGAGTCTTATCTACAAAATATCGCCTTGAACGTACTTAAGTGTTTTGAAGAATGCGGAAACGTTAAGTACGTTCAAAAATGATATTTTGTGTTTATAAAGCATAAACGGTTGTATGTTTTTTTTTTTTTTTTTTTTTTTTAAATGACCGATCATTTTGCTAGATAAGACTCGCCTGCGTGCGCCACATAGCTATAAAAAAATAACCATATTTTTTAAAACTCCTGCTTAGGCTACGTCCACACGAAGCTTACACTATCTGATTTTTTTTTTTTTTTTTTTTCTTCGTCTCAAGAAATATCTGCGTACACACGAAACCACTGAAATGACTCAAAACGATGTAGTATACATGCCAGATCAGTATGTGACGCTGTAATTCTGCAATAGAGATACACTAAAAACAAAGAATAAGACTTGGAGCATGCACAAAAACCTTGCGCGTTGTATACAAACTTTAGTAAAGCTTCGAAATAAAGCTTTATTTTAATAAAGCTTTAGGCTCGGTAGCTTCTGCAGCACGAACACAAGCATGTAGTATGCTATTATTGTTGTTGTTGCTGTTTTGTGCTGTTAGCGGTGTCTGACTAGGGTCGACACGTGGGGTGATAACATCACCGTTTCACAAAATATACGGATTGGCTGTACACATGAAAATGCAAAGGGCGTCATTTTCAGATTTATCCACTCTGGGACCCGGTTTCAAAAAATAGCGGTTTCACCTTCTGAAAACGCCGGATACGTCTGGACGAAACGCCTATACGATTCAAAAATTTTGTTATTTGTTATTAACTAACATCAGCTATATTACATCTAATGGGAATTAGGAAATTATATACTGATAATATACAACAATGCCAAGGTCTCTGGAAAGAGGTTTGGTTAAGTGATATTTATGTTACACTTGGTTGAGTCCGATGACGGTGACGTTTTCCACTGGTTGTGCTGGGTGACAATGCAGTGGGGAGAGGAGCCAGAATATGTTTCAACAGTCTTGAACATGAAGCTCTGTGGGATGCTGATCTCCTGGAGCACCAAAGGGTCCTAAAATCTGGAACACGCAGATGAGGCCCTGGCGTAGGTGCAGAAGGTCCTTAACAATCTGGAACACGCAGACGAAGGTACCTTGGAAGCAAGGTTTGCCCTCCTGAGCTTAACCTTGTTGCAAATATCGTTATTGTCTCACTGGATGGAAACTCTGAACGTAGTGGTTGTTAATGTCTCTTTCCTCACAGGCTGGAGGCTCAGAATGTGTTTGTCTCTGTTGCTGCCTCACAAGCTGTAGACTCAGATCGTGGGACCTGTTGTTGTCTCTCTGGATGGACCAGAGGCTCAGAACGGTGTTGTATCTGTTAGTGTCTCAGCTTCGCAAGCCGGGACTCAGAACGGCATATCTGTTAATGTCTCACTCCTTACAGAGTTGAGACCCAGAACGGTATATCTGTTATGTCTTTCTCTTTTGAAGGGCAGACTCAGAACGGTGTATCTGTTAATGTCTATCCCTGTGCAGAACAGACTCAGAACAAGGAATGTCTGTTGAAAGGGTACCTTTATCCCTTAAGGGCAAGGGCAGAAACTGCATGTGGACCAATGAGAAGTCCTGTCCTTCACAGGCTTGGTACAAGAGGTTTTCTTCTTGCCCTCTAAGAGGTGTCTGGATGTTGTCCTTACATCTTTATCTGATGGCGTTGGACAGTTTGTTTGTGTTAGTCCACCAAGATCCAATAAAAATGTAGCAAACCTTTGCCCGCTGTTATGGACAGAGAGGGGCCTGGCCATAAACTGGGCCCTGGAATGTGCTGTTCACTACATTTGTCCTCGGGGTTCCCCCCACACATCAGGATTTCTGATAGTAAATATTCAGTGAATATTTGTTGAATATTTAGGATTTGCGATCGGGGTGCCTCCGACGTTCTTCCAAGCAGACTCAGCCACTCTTAACACACCTCACACCACAGGAAAATCTGATAAGATACTATGTAGAACCATCAAGATAATCAGGACATTACCTAGGATTATCAGAAGGGGAGAAATCGGCCCAAAATCAGCCCGATTATCTTGTGGTGTGTACCCAGCATAAGCCGATCACGAGTTACTCCACGTGAAAGAACCATTTTAAAAATGGCCATCAGGGGGCGCCAATGGATAAACAAAAAGGCTGCCTCAGTTTCAAATGCTGTAACTTTTGATTTCTTTGTGGGATCACAGATTTAATCCAGATACAGCTCACATATAGAGGAACATCACCAAAAAAAAGAGCTGTCCTCCTACCTTAGTTCCTCTCTGAGTTATTGCATGTCAAATATGAAATGTATGTAAAATTTCCCTTGAGCAAACTTTTATTTTTTTGTCTTTATCAGCAGTTTCTCAGCATGAGAGTGTCCAAATGTAATTTATTTATTTTTTTATGTAAAGGTTTTTTTTCTTTTTTTTTTTTTTTTTTTTTCCCAAACGATACCAACCTTTTGACTCTCTTTGTTAGAGATTTGAAGTTGTAGCGTCTGCACAGGATCAAGATCATCAAAACAATTTTGAATTCGAACTTCTCCTGTATATCTCACGTTAGGCTCCGGCCTGGCTGAAGTTTATGGCTCATCCGACAGCTTGGCTGTGAGGTGTGAGACATCTCAGATATCCATAAAACTCTCCCTCCTTGCCTTCACAAAGATCTTTGTCAACTTGGGTCGAATTACCCTAAAACAGGCCTGAATTCCAAAACCCTAATACACATCACACACACACATACAGACACACACACGCGCATGGAGACTGTATTTACATTTAGCCTCAAAATATGACTATGCCAAAGTGTACCCTTTTGTTATATCCAGTGTGTATGCATGTATCCATATTATAGAAGCTTAGTTACGACTGTAGTTGTGTTAGTTTTACTCTAAAAGCTATATTCAAGTATAAAACTGTATCTCTCTCTTAATGTCTTTTCCACCTATCATGTTTAGTTTTGTTTGAAAACTTTCTGAATGTTCTAATTAACAAGGTATGTTACGTTACTGTAAAATGCATTTTTTATTTACTATTATATATACTATCTATCTATCTATTTTCTATTTACTATTCATATATACTATGCAAATTAGGTCGTAAATGGAGACGAAGAAAAAGTTTGCCCACCAAAATTGCACCCTCACCATTGGCTGGTGCATCCAAGGAGGCGTTTTGGCTTGTTTGTCTTTAAAAGACAATGACACACATCTCTCAATGTTGAGTCTTCTTCATCCATCGCCGTCACCTGAAGTCTTCACTAGGGTTGGGAATCGTAAGAAATTTTCAGGTTCCGGTTCCATTAAAATAATTAAACTACTAATAAAAAATAGTAGTAAGGGAAAAATGCACAATACTTGACTCAAAAAGTCCTTTTTGTGTTTATTATTCTTGTAAAATGATTTCAACAGACTGCTAATCTCATATTCGCTAACACTTTACAATAAGTTTCATTAGTTAACATTAGTTAACTACATTAGTTAACATGAACTAATAATGAACTGCACTTATACAGCATTTATTAATATTTGTTAATCAGGGTTCCCACGTGCCTTGAAAGTACTTGGATTTCAGACACATGAATTCAAGGTCTGGAAAGTACTTGAAAACAAATATTGGTCCTTGAAAGTGCTTGAACTAAATTTGAAATAAATTTTGTGAAAATTATAACATGCCCCTATTAGTCCTAGTATATTTGTTTTGGAATATTATTTTACAATCAGTTTCCGAGTGTTTTCCATTGCGGTACTTCCCATTGTTTGTTATTAGGCAGGGTTTCGACATTTGAGCTGTGACACTTGCTGTGTCCGAAATGAACATTCTTATTGGTGTGTGCGATTTTGATCGTGGACGATTAAAAGGTCTCCACGATCTGCTTTTTAAGAAATATTGCTGTGTCGTGCTATAGTGCTTTCTGTCAGTTACAGTCCTGGTGCCTCTGTCTCAACATACTGTGTAGTAAAAAGCGACATACATTCACATCACATGTTAAAACAGCGGTAGAGTTATACTCACGGAACACTGCAGTTATTCACAATCACAAAAGTTTATTATTTGCATGAGTTTTAAAGCCCTGCTGGTTAAACATTTTATCTGCGTGCTGGTCTGACACGTGCTTTTCTGAGCAATACGCCCGAAGCGCGCACACTCAAAAAGCCTGTCTCAAACTGCATTTGCTGGACAAAGATATCATTTGCATCTTATTCTGCTAATACTGTCAATACACACAAGGTTTACACCATCGGTTAAGTGTAAAGTTAAAGTAAACGGTTGAGAGAAAATCGAATGTGTATCGTCTAGGTTACTATTGTAACCCCCGTTCCCTGAAGGAGGGAACGGAGACGTTACGTCGATACTGACGTAATAGGGTCTCGCTTGGGAGCCCAATCACCTCCAAGGGATACAAAACAAGCCAATGGAAATTGGCCAGTGAGATTTACATGCCGGACCACGCCCCCGGCATCCGGGTATAAACAGACCCGGCATACTCACCTGCATTCATATTTTTGCTGAGGAGCCGAGATAGACATCTGGCCGCTCAGCGGTGACTCAGAGCTATGGCAGGGGGACGTAACATCTCCGTTCCCTCCTTCAGGGAACGGGGGTTACAATAGTAACCTAGACGTTCCCATTCAGTCAGTCACGTTTGACGTTACGTCGATACTGACGTAATGGGGTCCAGTGGAAAGCGCCATAGCGACTGAACCACGTTACGAGTGTTAGGGAGGCAGATGCTGGCAAGCCGTAGCGTGCCCAATGCAAGTGCGGCCCCTACTCGTAACCCTCCAGCGCCCAGAGTAAGCCCAGGAATGTCTTCCATACCAGTGGGATGGAGAGGACAGGGCGATACCATGGAGAAGGTCGAAGCTGCTGTTCCTTACCCCCGGGGAAGAGTGCTTCGGAACTCAATTCCCACATTTTCTCAGCCATGACCAAAACGCCAGGAAAGCGTTCCCCGAGGAGGGGAGAGCTACGGAGACCACACCCTGCCCAAAGGGAGGTAATGTGTGGAAAACACATATGGACTGGCCTGAGGACAGTAACGCATATGGAAGATCTCTGACGTAGGTCCTACCTTCCGGGAGGAACACACTAGCAGTCAGAGACAGGGCAGAGCGAAGCCGCCCAGGGAAAGACACGGGTTTACCGTCAGGGAAACCGTACCGTGGACAAACACATATGGGATTACCTGCGGGGAATCACAGCATATGGGCATCGAAATGTATTCGGTGTCGCCCAGCCTGCAGCTCTACCAATGTCTGCAACAGAGGCGCCGTGCGCCAACGCCCAGGAAGAAGCAACACCCCGAGTGGAGTGAGCTCGCAACCCGAGGGGGCACGGCTCGCCTTGGGACTGGTACGCCAAGGCAATGGCATCCACTATCCAGTGGGCCAACCTCTGTTTGGAGACAGCCTTTCCCTTCTGCTGACCTCCAAAACAGACTCAGAGCCCCTGAAGCTCTTTGTGCGGTGCACGTAAACGCGCAAGGCACGAACGGGACACAGCAGCGCAAGGGCTGGGTCTGCCTCCTCCAAGGGCTGGGTAAGGGCTGGGTCTGCAGCGCTTGTAAGTTCACCACCTGGTCCCGGAAGGGAGTGGTGGGAACTTTGGGCACATATCCAGGCCGGGGTCTCAGGACAATGTGAGAGAAGTCCGGCCCGAATTCCAGGCACGAATCGCTGACTGAAAATGCCTGCAGGTCCCCAACCCTCTTGAAGGAGGCGAGCGCGGTCAGGAGCACTGTCTTCAAAGACAGATGTTTTAGCTCAGCTGACTCAAGGGGCTCGAAGAGAGCCCTCCGCAGGCCCGTGAGGGCGACAGAGAGATCCCAAGAGGGGACGATGCGAGGCCTAGGGGGATTTAACCTCCTGGCGCCTCTGAGGAACCTGATGACCAGGTCGTGCTTTCCTAGTGACTTGCCATCGAGCACATCGTGATGTGCTGCGACGGCGGCCACATAGACCTTCACGGTGGAGGGGGACAGCCTCCGCTCCAAACCCTCTTGAAGGAAGGAAAGCACGGCACTGATCGGGCATTTCCGGGGGTCTTCCCGGTGGGAAGAACACCACTCAACGAACAGACTCCACTTCATGGCGTAAGCGCGCCTCGTAGAGGGGGCTCTAGCCGAAGTGATGGTGTCAACTACCGCGGACGGTAGGCCACTTAAGTCTGCCGCGTCCCATTCAGGAACCACACGTGGAGGTTCCACAGGTCGGGACGTGGGTGCCATATGGTGCCCTGCCCCTGAGAAAGGAGGTCCTTCCTCAAGGGGATGCGCCAGGGATGGGCTGTTGCGAGGAGCATGAGTTCTGGGAACCAGGTCCGGTTGGGCCAGTACGGCGCAACTAGCAAGACCTGCTCCTCGTCCTCCCTGATCTTGCACAGTGTCTGTGCGAGAAGGCTCACTGGGGGGAAACACATACTTGCGTAGACCCCGGGGCCAGCTGTGTGCCAGTGCATCCGTGCCGAGGGTCCCCTCGGTCAGGGAATAAAACAACTGGCAGTGGGCGGATTCCTGAGAGGCAAACAGGTCCACCTGTGCCTCCCCGAATCGGCTCCAGACCAGCTGGACCACCTGGGGGTGGAGTCTCCATTCCCCCGGGAGCGTGAGCTGTCGTGAGAGCGCGTCGGCCACACGATTGAGCTCGCCCGGGATGTAGGAGGTGCGCAGCGACCTGAGTCGGCGCTGACTCCACAGGAGGAGATGGCGGGCGAGTTGCGACATGCGAGGGGAGCGTAGACCACCCTGGTAGTTGATGTACGCTACTGTCGATGTATTGTCCGTCCGGACCAGCACATACTTGCCCTGCAGCAGCGGTCGAAACCGGCGCAGAGCAAGGAGTACTGCTAGCAACTCGAGGCAGTTGATGTGCCAGTGGCGTTGGGGTCCTGTTCAGGAACCCGAAGCCGACTGACCATTGCATATGGCACCCCAGCCGGTGGTGGAGGCATCTGTTGTAACAACCAGATGCCTGGACACTTGTACTAGGGGCACCCTGGCCCGTAGAAAAGCAAGGTCTGACCACGGGCTGAATGTGCGGTGACAACTCGGTGTGATGACCACAGAGAGTGAGCCACGGTGCCACGCCCACCTCGGGACTCAGTCATGAAGCCAGTGCTGAAGCGGTCTCATATGAAGCAATCCGAGCGGCGTGACCGCGGCTGCGGATGCCATATGCCCCAGGAGCCTCTGAAATTGTTTCAGTGGGACCGCTGTTTTCCGCGAGAACGAATTGAGGCAGTTCAGCACCGACTGTGCATGCTCGTTGGTGAGACGTGCTGTCATGTTGACCGAGTCCAGCTCCACACCGAGAAAAGAGATGCTCTGCACGGGGCAAAGCTTGCTCTTTTCCCGGTTGACCCGAAGCCCCAACTGGCTGAGGTGACTGAGCACCAGGTCCCTGTGTTCGCACAACTGCTCTCGCGACTGGGCCAGAATGAGCCAGTCCTCGAGGTAGTTGAGAATGCGAACGCCCACTTCCCTGAGCGGGGCAAGGGCCCCCTCTGCGACTTTGGTAAAGACTTTCTTCGAAGACTTGGCGGCCTGGGCGGGTGGCGTGGCCTTCCTGCGGGAGGCTCGGGGAGGATGGGATGGCTCCGATCTCCTGGAAGCCTGAGCCGCAGGAGGACGCCCTCGGCGAGGAGCAGGCGGAGGCACGGCCCGTGGCGGATTGGTGGCAACATCACGCCGGGGCAGGATGTGTTTTATGGCCTCCGTCTGCTTTTGCACTGCCGAGAACTGCTGTGCAAAGTCCTCGACAGTGTCGCCGAAGAGGCCGGCCTGGGAGATGGGGGCGTCGAGAAAGCGGACTTTGTCGGCGTCCTTCATCTCGGCCAGGTCCAGCCAAAGATGCCGTTCCTGGACCACCAGGGTGGACATCGTCTGACCCAGGGCCCGCGCCGTGACCTTTGTCGCCCTGAGGGCGAGGTCGGTCACCGTACGCAGTTCTTGCAAGAGCCCTGGCTCAGAACTACCCTCGTGCAGCTCCTTGAGAGCTTTCGCCTGATGGACCTGCAAGATGGCCATGGCGTTCAGGGCAGAGGCCGCCTGTCCAGCGGCAGAGTAAGCCTTGGCAGCAAGAGCGGCCGTGGTCTTACTCGCCTTGGACGGGAGACGCGGACGGTTCCGCCAGGTGGCCGCGGACTGCGGGCACAAGTGCACCGCAATCGCACGTTCCACCTGCGGAATATCCACGTACCCCTTGGCGGCCCCACCGTCGAGGGTAGTGAGAGTGGAGGAGGCAGAAGTACGGTTTCTGGCAGTGTGAGGTGCCATCCACGTCTTCTGGAGCTCCTCATGCACCTCCGGGAAGAAGGGCGCTGGGGCGGGCCGTGGCTGGGAGCCACGGCCCGAACCCAGAAACCAATCATCCAGCCGCGAGCGCTCGGGACACGGTGGAGGGTTCCACATGAGACCGATGCCCGCGGCGGCCCGGGCAAGCATGGCAGTCAACTCAGAGTCCGCTTCCGACTGAGCAGCCGTCCCTGAGAGCGGAAGCTCGGAGTCGTTGTCATTCTCTGAGTCATCTAGCCCACTCCCCGATGCAGCAATCGACATCTGGTCCTCCTCCGGAGCACCGAAAGTGACGCGGGGGACCCCCGTGGAGGGCCCTGTGGCAGCAGCTGACAACTCGACGGCACATGGCGTTGCAGAGGAGGGGGAGGTTCGTGGGGGCGGACCCAACGAATAGGCTCTCACTGTAACCCTCAGATATCCCAAAGTACTAACCAGACCGGCGGCCTTACCAGCCGCGGGTGCTTGGGTAGTAACAGAGTGGACTCATGCCTCCGTGTTAAAGGAGAGTCGCGATCTCAATGCCAACATGGACATGCCCTTGCAATGAGGGCACGTGCCATCCACGAGCGCTGACTTAGCGTGCTGTTTACCCAGACACGTGAGACAGTGATCGTGGCCGTCAGAGGAGGTCAGGAAACGACCGCATCCAGAAACACACGGACAAAAAGACATCTTGAAAAAGACGCTGATTGCCCGTGCTTGCTCTTTTAGTATACTCACCCGCCAAAGCACACAGGGATGAGTGCAGCACCGTCCTGTGGGCAGCGCGCCGTCACACCCACCGCTGAGCGTGCCTTCCCACCAGCTGGAGAGACTCGAGCAGCCACCGGAACCAAAAACAACAAAAGCAATTAAAATTGCTGTTGAAGGAACTGGTCCTAAGCAATTAAAATTGCTGTTTTTGTACTCTTTTTCAAGAATATTCATTCAGAGGAGAAAGGAAGATCCAAACCGATCGGCTCCGAAGCAAAAGTATGAATGCAAGTGAGTATGCCGGGGGCGTGGTCCGGCATGTAAATCTCACTGGCCAATTTCCATTGGCTTGTTTTGTATCCCTTGGAGATGATTGGGCTCCCAAGCGAGACCCCATTACGTCAGTATCGACGTAACGTCAAACGTGACTGACTGAATGGGAACAATATATTATATGTGCGCACGAGCCTTAAAGGGACATACAACAAATGCTGCGACTTGTCCTTATAGGGATAGTTCAACCAAAAATGAAAATTCTGTCTTTATTTACTCACTCTAAAGTTGTTCCAAACCTGTATTAATTTCTGTCTTGTGCTGAATACAAAATAACATATTTTGAAGAACGTGGGTAACCAAACATTTGCTAGTACCCACTGACATCCGTAGTATTTTCTTTCCTACTATGGAACTCACTGGGGACCAGCAACTGTTTGGTTACCCACATTCTTCAAAAAAAATGTGTATGTTCAACAGAAGAAATTTATTCGGGTTTTAAACAACTTCTACGGTGAGTAAATAATGACAGAATTTCCTTTTTTTTTTTTTTTCCTTCTTTTTTTCCCCCCTTAATTTCTTTAATACAGTGGCTTTAACAAGAAACTCATAAATTAGTATTTGTATCTTCATCCACTTTATCTGAAAGTCTGTCATTCTTTTTTCTTTTACAGTGGGTACGGAAAGTATTCAGACCCCCTTAAATTTTTCACTCTTTGTTATATTGCAGCCATTTGCTAAAATCATTTAAGTTCTTTTTTTTTTTCTCATTAATGTACACACAGCACCCCATATTGACAGAAAAACACAGAATTGTTGACATTTTTGCAGATTTATTAAAAAAAGAAAAACTGAAATATCACATGGTCCTATGTATTCAGACCCTTTGCTGTGACACTCATATATTTAACTCAGGTGCTGTCCATTTCTTCTGATCATCCTTGAGATGGTTCTACACCTTCATTTGAGTCCAGCTGTGTTTGATTATACTGATTGGACTTGATTAGGAAAGCCACACACCTGTCTATATAAGACCTTACAGCTCACAGTGCATGTCAGAGCAAATGAGAATCATGAGGTCAAAGGAACTGCCTGAAGAGCTCAGAGACAGAATTGTGGCAAGGCACAGATCTGGCCAAGGTTACAAAAAAAATTCTGCTGCACTTAAGGTTCCTAAGAGCACAGTGGCCTCCATAATCCTTAAATGGAAGACGTTTGGGACGACCAGAACCCTTCCTAGAGCTGGCCGTCCGGCCAAACGGAGCTATCGGGGGAGAAGAGCCTTGGTGAGAGAGGTAAAGAAGAACACAAAGATCACTGTGGCTGAGCTCCAGAGATGCAGTCGGGAGATGGGAGAAAGTTGTAAAAAGTCAACCATCACTGCAGCCTTCCACCAGTCGGGGCTTTATGGCAAAGTGGCCCGACGGAAGCCTCTCCTCAGTGCAAGACACATGAAAGCCCGCATGGAGGACTCCAAGATGGTGAGAAATAAGATTCTCTGGTCTGATGAGACCAAGATAGAACTTTTTGGCCTTAATTCTGAGCGGTATGTGTGGAGAAAACCAGGCACTGCTCATCACCTGTCCAATACAGTCCCAACAGTGAAGCATGGTGGTGGCAGCATCATGCTGTGGGGGTGTTTTTCAGCTGCAGGGACAGGACGACTGATTGCAATCAAGGGAAAGATGAATGCGGCCAAGTACAGGGATATCCTGGACGAAAACCTTCTCCAGAGTGCTCAGGACCTCAGACTGGGCCGAAGGTTTACCTTCCAACAAGACAATGACCTTAAGCACACAGCTAAAATAATGAAGGGAGTGGCTTCACAACAACTCCGTGACTGTTCTTGAATGGCCCAGCCAGAGCCCTGACTTAAACCCAATTGAGCATCTCTGGAGAGACCTAAAAATGGCTGTCCACCAACATTTACCATCCAACCTGACAGAACTGGAGAGGATCTGCAAGGAGGAATGGCAGAGGATCCCCAAATTCAGGTGTGAAAAACTTGTTGCATCTTTCCCAAAAAGACTCATGGCTGTATTAGATCAAAAGGGTGCTTCTACTAAATACTGAGCAAAGGGTCTGAATACTTAGGACCATGTGATATTTCAGTTTTTCTTTTTTAATAAATCTGCAAAAATGTCAACAATTCTGTGTTTTTCTGTCAATATGGGGTGCTGTGTGTACATTAATGAGGAAAAAAAATGAACAAATGATTTTAGCAAATGGCTGCAATATAACAAAGAGTGAAAAATTTAAGGGGGTCTGAATACTTTCCGTACCCACTGTATATTTTGTTACCTTGTAAGGCTACTTTTTTAATATATAGGGAAATTAGTTTGACAGTACTGCTCAGTCGCTGGCAAAATAGTAAAACCAACATGAAAAAGATTTGTGATCAAATCATGAATCCTGATATTTTTGCCATATCACCCACCCATACTTATTAATAAGAATATCATGCATACTATGTAGAGTTAGTTTTCCCCCCAAAATAATTACTATGGTAGTCAATGGGGGGCGAGATCTGTTTGGTTTCTGACATTCTTCCAAATATCTTATTTTGTGTTCAGCAGAACAATGAAATTCAAACAGGTTTGGAACAACTTGAGGGTGAATAAGTGATGACAGAAGTAGTAAATATACTGCTACATGTGTCAAAAAAAAATGATTGATTGTGACCTTTGACCTTTGACATATGACCTTTGCCCCTCCCCCACGGGACCACCCAAATATTACCCCATCCCCCCATAGTTGACCGCTATATGAACTCCATGACCTTGGGGTTATGGAATTTAAATGGTGGTTGACCTTTGACATGGGTTATGAATATGTCCATTGATTCTCTGCATTTTGAAATATCTGTGGTATTGACCTGTGGGTCATTTGTAGGGTGGAACAAATGGATGATTTTTGAACTTTGACACCATATTTGAAGTCCTGATGGTGATTTATGAACTCTCGGGGTCACGCATGAGCAGATGTGTGACGGCATCCGCATTCCGGCACATGCTCTAATCTTCCTGTGTAAGCAACAAAAATAAGATTTTTGGATCAAAATGACAAAATAAACATGGTATATTTTATAAAATAGAATACACAAACGCGCGCGCGCACTCACACTCACACTCACACACACACACACACACACACACACACACACACACACACACACGTTTCAAAAAGTGAAAAACATTCACATCTCCAAAAGATTGTAACATGCTGAATAATAAAAAACGGTTACTAAATTTAATGACTGATTATTATAGTTAAATAAAAATATAAAAACATGGAAAAAGTTTTCCTCCAGCAATGATATCTGAATGGGTTAACAATTACTTTTAGTTTGAAATATAAATTTTAAAAATGTGTTCATATAAGTAAAAGAATATTTATTTTAACAATGTCAATGCAAAAAGGGAATTTGGACATGTTCAGACATGTTCCATGTAAAACATGCATAAGACATGGTTGTTTTTATACTGGATATTCTCTCCCCTAAACACATGTATCGTAGTAAACGTTTTCATTTTTATATTTTCAAAAATATCATTTAGTATAATTTAAAAAGGTGTTTTGCAAATGGGGGATACGTTTTGGTAGTTACATAAAAAAAAATATATATATATATATAAAAACATTTTGCTTTTAGTTTATACTGAAATCTAAAAATCTCTCACTGACTCTCTCTCTCTCTCTCTCTCTCTCTCTCTCTCTCTCTCTCTCTCTCTCACACACACACACACACACACACACACACACACACACACACACACACACACACACACACACTCATTTCAAAAAAGAAAAACATTCTGTTCTTTGAATGAAGATGGTAATAAATAAAAGTATAACAATGTTAATAATAACAAACAGTTACTAAGCCAAAATTATTCACCAGTTATCACTGTAAAGCTGCTTTGACACAATCTGCATTGTAAAAAGCGCTATATAAATAAAGGTGACTTGACTTGACTAAATTTACTGAAACCAATTATTATAGTTTTAGTTAAATGAAAATATAAAATTTCTTACTTGTTGATGTCCTTAACATGAAATGGCTTACAAACTATCTCATTGTCTCTCCAAGTGACTTGCAACAATGCATGATAGTCACAGAGACAGAAGGGGAGAACGCAGGTCAGCTAGGGTGGAAGAAACAATATTTTGTTCAAGCTAACCTTTATTTTCAAAGCATAAATGTAAAAGTTTAAATTACATCTTTTAAAATTAAACATTCGTTCAAAATAAATCAAATCTTTGACATTTTATTTATCAGTGTATGTGTAAAAATGTATGGGTCTCACAAGCCATCTCTCACATTGTGTAACATTTTCAATAATTCAATATGAAAATCACCAAGCATTTTCAGAGAGAAACAATGATTTCATTCAGAACCTGTGATGCCTCAGGTTAGTTCTATAAAAGGAACTTATCTCTATTTTAAATTGAAATGATTCTATATATAAATAATATAAAATGTTACTAAAAAATTATTTAAACAATTTAAATATAGGCTAAATTAATATATAAATTAAAAATAAAGATATTAAAAAAAAACCCTTACATTTTCAGAGAGCCAAAGTAGGTCCTTTTGCAAATGATAATAAATAAGTAAAAATGAAACAAAGTATTAATAAAATAAAATCATTCAGAAAAAGTCGCACATCCCCGTTAAAACGAGAACACTTAACTTTGCTATTATTTAGCTTAAGTTGCATCTTTAACAAAATCACTATGCATTTTCAGAGAGGGATCCTAAACAATCATTAATGATGGCCTCAGGATATAGGCTGATGAGGTGATTTACAGATCAGTCACTTCTCTGTGCTGAGGCTGTCTGTTGCCACTTACTGACCCCCAACAATTTTGCATGGGTGTTAAACACCCTACAAGTAGTCATTTATTTCAACTGTGTTAATTTCAAAACAGCATTTTTCAATAGAGTGAATCTACACATCCGAGGTCTTTCAGAGACATGACTTCAGGATCAGTGGGTCTCTTGAGAATATTTAATTGTGCTTAAAAAGATCAGGCCAAATCCCCTACATGATAATGTCCACATCAGACTCTGTATTTGAAAATATCTTTGCTGTTAAATATGTTTAAAAAAAACCTCACATGTAAACTTACATTTTTTTTAAGGTGACGCATGTCTCATAGATCTATACGATTTACTTTTCTTATTTCTATAGTTTCAATTCCTAATAAATGTAAAGTAAACCAAAAGAATAATGCTGACAAATTTTTAACAAATAGATTACCTTATTCCAAACAGTTCCTCACACAATGAAACCATTAAGGATAGCCAAAGGCTCATGACAATGGGTGAAAACACATTACTATGTAAGATAGTTTTACCAAAAATCAAATACTGTATTACATTTAAAAAAAAAAAAAAAGATAATAATGTTTTAAAGTTTAAATAAAAAGTTAAAAGCCAGCGTATCTTCATACCATGTCTTCTAACACAATTTTTGCTTTATAAAATTCGCGGTTGTTATTTCTAGGCTCATGCTACCATTATCAGCCTGTTAAATATGAAGTTAATACATGATGAAACAAGAGAATCATGTTACCAAATTCTTTTGACACAATGTTTTTAAGAAATATGTTTTTGTTTGCTTGTTTTTAAATACAACTAAACCAGATAACACAATGTTTTTCTTTTGTGAGAGTATTAGACAAAAGTTATTTTCCCCAGTGGTGTTGGAACAGGACTTATTTAAAAGTTTTGGTCATTTTCAACATGTATTATACAATATTTGTACGTTAGTATCAAGGGTCCACACCATGAGTGAAGGTTTTAGTAATGCTTTAGATCAGAATCCAGATTTTATCAACCAACATGACATTAAATAGTTGTACCAGTGTACAAGTGTGTCTCAACTGTTTATAACAATTTTTTAGATTATTATTTTTTACTCAAATAAACAGATACTGAATATAGCTTACTGACATTGCTTTTTCCCCTACAGATAAAAGCCAAACATTTTCTATGTAGAAATTATGTGAACACACAACTCAATGAGAATATTTGATACAGTTTTTTATACAATTTATTTTCAGAAATTCAAAGGGCGCAGTTACAAAGAAAATAAATTGATAGTTCTTGTAGTGTAATTATCCATCTCTTCGATGTGGGATTGCGTGAAGCATCGACACGAATAGTAAGTCTGGTTGTTTGTGCTTGAAACGATTACAAATGAGACACATCTAACCATTGCGCTGAAAGCTATGATTTCATTCAGTTTGAGGTGGGTAAACAAAGTTACACACTGTAGTAAAGCTATAGATACATCTCAAACATGATCTTTGTACAAATTTGTACAAATTAAGTGAACACGATAAATTCGCACATCTAAATTCAAGAGGCCTAGTAACTAAGAAAGCAGCGACATTATGTAAGAAAAGTGTTATACTGCATGCAGAAGTCCACTCTTGATCTATTGTGATGGGCATTTGTACCCCCTTCACTGGTCTTAGTCATATTATAAAGACTATCAAGATCACTGGTAGCATTTTATTTGTCGGTCTGTATATGTTTTTAGCCGAATTCTCCTCTCAGGTTGCTGTCAGTGTAAGTTTTTGCAAATCATCACATGTGTGATGAACACATGAATATGACTGAACTTTTGACAAAACCAATTCTTTTTAACAATTCATTTCTTTCAACATCCCAGCATGACGTTAAAGAATATGTGTACATATTATAGTACGCAGTTTTGTTAGAGTCTATGCCACACTGTTGTAATGCAAGCTCATTTGAGAACTATAACATTGCATATTGCATACCCTTGTAAAGAAGAAATTCAAACAAACATTATACAGGTATTATACGTACACAATTTACCATGTGTGTACGACATATAAGATACATTTAGCTACAATGTAAACATAATACAGAAAACCTCTCTTCTGATCTATTGCAAAAGATTGTAAATGCCATTTTTTTCCACTATCAGTCTATCACCCTGTTTACAATTTTTGTTAATTTATCATTTGTTAATTTTGTTAAAATACAGTTTTAGATGAAGACTGCTCTCTGAGTTTGGTCAAACATACAGCTACTCACAGGAATTAATGAAAACATGATACTCCTACTACATGAGAGATGTAGTACTGATGTTCTTTTTGATGTTCTAAAACTGATGTCGTCTTTCTGGTCTGTCTGCGGTCACAAGACACATAATGCGCTTTAAACAAGTCGTGCCGTTTTTCTGGTACATTCTGTTACCTACTATTACACTTAGTTACAGCGTGTTACAGTTGTGAAAAAATATTGTCTCTGTACTCTAAACAAGACTTCAATAAAAAGTGAAAGTGAAAGGTTAAGTGAAAGGTTAGTTGATTCAGGCCATTTTATTTTGTCCGCTCCAAAACTATGTATTTAAGGCGGGTGCCTTTTAGGTTTGATCCGGGAAACAGGCACAGCTACTGTACGTTAATGTGTTGTCACGTTTGTCTCAATAATTGATTCTTCTTTTAGGAAACCATTATGGTAAGTAGTTTTTATCCCTGATCCGCATACGATCAAAATTGTTTAACATCTCTTAATTTTTAATATATGTTCCTGCTTAAATATTAATTGTTTTCATTTACAAAGAGGGCAGACAAAATATCTTATATATATATATATATATATATATATATTTATAAATAACTATGATAGTGTTACAGGTCCTAGGTACAGTCGGGTGTCTGTAAGAGAGAGCAAGAGATGATTAGGTTGTCACTCAAGACGTCCTCTGTCGTTAATAAAAAGTTTCAGCGTCATTAAGGCAAGCTCTGTAACTGTATTCGTAAATACATTGAAATAACTGTAACCATACAAATATCGGCTATGAATAACTAAAACAAAGCCTAACAACATACACACATGACTCTAACTCTTTCACAAACCAGACTGACCCCAGGTAAGGATACCTCAAATACCCAACTCGCAATAGTTAGATATCTTGACTTTATCCGCATGTTTAGGGGCGCTACCGTTCTTGTCCTCATACATTTTATGTTTCTTTGATTATATTCACATTTTTTTTTTAAACAGTGTTTTAACATCTCCATTCTTCTTTCGTCTGTAATTGTAATTTTGAGCGTATTTGTTTCCATTACCGATTTACCCATTCCATCTTGTCCGAAAATCAATGTCTTCTACACATTTAGGTGTATTGTGACGTTGAAATTGCACTCTCGCTGTTCTCTGCATCTCTTTGTTCGTAGCATTTAATTAATTTAATAAATGGGAGGTTTAACCATACTCTTACTCATTTTATGTACTGTATTATATTTTACGGTATAGAATGCGGAGCAAAGATCTTTGAAACATTGTAGCTTGTAAAACATTTAAATGACTTCAAACGCCATATATAGACGTTTTACCCTGCAGGGGTTAGAGGCTTTGTATTACTGTTTTTAATGAGCTCAGACATGGTCGTAAATAACAACAAGTGATTCAAACTTTTATTTCAAAGTTGTTGAATATACATTGAAGAAATGCATACATAAGTAAAACAGCAATCATGAAATTACAGGTGGTCTAACCATAAAATAAAATCTCTGCAGGCTATCATGTTTCGGTCTAGGACGTGACTGACCAGCGTTTCGACAATTTCACCGATGGTATTATCATCAGCATTGTTTGAACGCAGTGAGACACAAACATCCGTTACAAATGTACACATACATATGATGTCAGTAATTTCTAACTGTTTGGTACATTCAGACATCACATCCAGAACTTTTCTTATCATTACACAGATTGGTTCTTTGGTGTAAACACACATGCTCGTTACATCAGAATACCATGAATTTGTCAGGCCTCTTACGACATCCATTTCCTTTTTGAGATTTGTTACACGTTTGGTTTCCCCCATACAATCATCATCATCATCATCATCATCATCGTCATCCTGATTGCACGTGTCTTCGATGATCCTGTACATCAGGTCAAGCATCTGTCCTCTGAAATAATCTTTAAACATACAGTCTAATGTGGCTTTTAGACGACACTCATTGCCCGTGGCGTACTCGCACACCAGCGGCTTTTGTACGGCATCGTCAGAACTCAAAGGGGGGTCGCTCTCCATCAGTTTTTGTGTAGCCATAACCCTTAGAACTCAACTTTGTGCACGGTATAAACTTTGTCTTTGATATAAACTTTCTTGAATCTCCTGTGAGTGAGTCCTTAGATCTGATCCTTTGTCCGCAAAGTGTGAGTCGAAGAAGTGTCAGGCTCAGACAATCAGGAAAGTTGATTTTGGCGGGCCATATAACAACCGGACAATGTTCCTTCGAGTTTTAATCAATGAGATGTTGTAGTAGCACTGCGGTCCACACTGATGCTGATGTCGTATTGTAGAGATAGATGCCTTGGTTAGGAAACCCAGGATGCTTGCGATAACTGAGCTCTCTTGCAGAGTTTTTATCTGGACAGCCGATTGGGGTCCGCCCTCACCCTTCCTGCAGGCGGTAGCCATCAGGAAGTCATAAATAACGATATAAAATTAACGACACAATGTGCAACAGAAATAGCAAAATGTAAAAGTCCTGCATATATCACCAGAGAGAAGTTTACTCATTCATTTCACTCAATCCAGATATTTTGATTAAAAAACAAACAAAAAAACAAAAACAAGCACTTATGAATTGTTCACAATAAGATCCATAACATGTAGATAGGATGGAATTTCTTTTTGTGCAGACATTTCACTTTTACTAAAGAGTTAAGATTAAGATATTAAAATATTAAAATACTTTAATTTAATTTGTAATGAAAGAGTTTAATGACAATATCTGATTGTGGTTACACTTAAAATAGTTACAAAATAGATGGATGAGATGATAAAATCATATACCATTGATCACACCCAGCATGTATGTAAAAAGTTACCTGAGAGATAGAGAGAAAGTGAAAGAGAAAGAGAGGGCCAGAGAGTGCCCAAGAAAAGAGGCAGAGAATAAAAGAGAGCAACAGTTACAATCTTCTTTTATCCCTTCCTTGACCATGTTGTAACAAATTAAACTTTTCTTTTTTCTAAGTCTCATTGTTACCATGGGGTTCTATTAGGTTAGTATTGGTCTGTATACCTTAATGTTCTCCATTTAATAAAGCAAGACTCTCATTGATCAAAGCATGTATTAACAAACATCATTCAGAACACATACAACCCTCATAACTCAAAGAATGAAATGAATTAAGTCCATGAGTCAAAAGGTGCCTTGAATGAGACCTATAAAGTCCCATAGAACCAAATACCAGAGTTCAGAACAAAAAAACGTCCAAAAAAGCAGTCCAAAAAAACAAGATAATCCCAGCAAAATGTGTAGGAGAGGAAAAGCCAAAAAAACCCCAACAGTCTCACCCACATTAACTTCTCAGGGATTCCTGGATTCCTAAGGCAAACCACTGAAGAGGAAAAAATAATCCTCCAATAATCCCAGAAGGAGAATAGTTGATAGTCCACTGATAAAAGGCCTCAAAAATCACCAGGCAATCCTTCAGTCAGTGTGCCAGATCAAACTTAGTCCATTGCCCTCGCACAGGTGAGAGCCTGCCATTTTCCAGCACCTTTGTTGGCCTGTCTTTCAAGCATGCCACCCCATGAGCTACAACTTCCCTCAAAATGGCTGCCCCAAGCTTCCTTACCCAGAGGCCTTTTACAATAAGAGTCCTTCCTTCCCCCAACACATTACCATTCCCCCACAGAAAATAGTTTACATACACATAGTTTACCAAAAATATAAACAAATAAATAATTATCAAAACATTAATTGAAAAATGGTTTCTCTTTTATAGAAGTGTCACAATGTGACTGAAACCCAAATGTGAGACATTCAAACTGACCAGTCAGAAGATTAAAACTTCCCCCACTGTTCTAAAGGTGTGACAATTCGTAGACCCTCTATGTATATACATTTTGGCCTATAGGGCTTGATCACTATCAACACATTTGTGCCTTCTAAATGGCCCTTGTAGCAGGAGAGAAGGGGTTCAAAGAGTAAAGCAAATGTCTTTGTTCACTTTAAAATATCTTTGGATATTTTCAGCCTTACAAGTGTGTGTGAGATTCTGCACGTGGCTTATAATTTTGTTTTAGTAACAAAGTTAGAAATGTTTTTAAATGTTATTATTATAGACCTTATGTGTTAGAGAAACAGGCACGCCGCCATCTTTATAAAATTGTCTTTGAACTTTCGTTTTTGCGGTAGCTCTGTATATTTCTATGGCAGCGCTGTCAAAGAATAATTAGATGGTGAAGTGGATTTACTTGTTGTAGAGTTAATGAAAGTTATCATGAGCATTGTTGTGTTTAAAGCCAGATGACTTAACAAATGTCAGTAGACTGAGAAGACTTTAAAACGAGCATTTCATTCATAAATACGTAAGATCGCTGTCGAAATACAAACCGGAAGTCAAAAGACAACGAGCACAGTGCTAAAAAGGGGCGGAACTACATAGTCTATTTTTTTTAACTACTTTGTAAACATAAGATTTCAGGAGCAGTATTGCCCCACTATTGTCACCTTATTTACTTTCCATTTAAATGCAAGATATGATGTCCAGTGTTTTTGGGGAATATTTTTTTTTTTTCTGATAATGCTAACACGAAATGATTTTTTATGAAATGACAGTGAGATCAATTAAATACAACCTCAGGTGTCCAGTGATAATATAGAAATACTTTGTTCTTGTTCTGAAGTATATTTCTGTTTTACTTGAGTATAAATGTTTCTGCTGACTTTTGTGACTGAAACTACAGAAAATAAGTTACCACCCAAATGACTGTGTTTGTGTAACTAATGTGCCAAACTAATGTAGACTGTTGCTATGTGTGTTTGTAGGTTGTCTGGCTGTATGGTGACACAGGAAGGCTTTCGTTGTGTGTCTTCAGCTTTGAGTTCAAACCCCTCCCACCTGAGAGAGCTGGATCTGAGCTACAATCACCCAGGAGACTCAGGAGTGAATCTGCTCTCTGATACACTCAACCATCCAAACTGCAGACTGGACAAACTCAAGTATGTTAAGCAGGAAGAGTGAATAACTTCTACTATGTTGCGGAGCACTTCCACAACTTTTCTGAAATCTAATTATCATAAAAATAAATTAGAAGTGCATAGCTGTAAAGGAGCACAGTAAAATCCACAGTCAAGTCAAGTCACCTTTATTTATATAGCGCTTTTTACAATGTAGATTGTGTCAAAGCAGCTTTACATTGATAACTGGTACATTATTTTGCTGCACAGCAGCTCTTAAAAGAATAGTGTCAATGCAGGCAGATCAAAGCACTGTTGAATATCAAATGTCAAGTCAAATGTCAAGTGTCCCCAACTAAGCAAGCCAAAGGCGACAGCGGCAAGGAACCCAAACTCCATCAGGTGACATCAGGTGGCAGACAAGTGGCAAATAGGTGTTTAAATGGAGAAAAAAACCTTGGGAGAAACCAGGCTTAGTCGGGGGGCCAGTTCTCCTCTGGCCAACAGTGCTTTGTTACGATTCAGGTAGCTATCATAATTCCGACAGGGTCGCAACATTCAAAGTATTTATTCCAGTTCCATCCAATTGAGGATCGTATTCATTACGGCGGTATGGACGGTTGTTGAGGAACTGTGTCGTGGCTGTCGTGTCGATGAGGCCCTCACAGTGGATGATCTAGTTGACTCAATCTCTGCTGATACTTCAGGGCTGCATTGTGGTCGTGTCAAGGCGCAGGTCCTTGGTCTCACCTGGATACGGCCCGGATCCGGTTGACTACGGTGAACCTCGGGATAACCAGAAAGACTAATATTAGCGTAGATGCCATTCTTCTTCTGATGTAACGAGTACATCAGGCGTTATAGGAAGTGTTCCCGGTTCCAGCTGACCTAATTTATGCAGCCTAATAATCCTTTAATAGATTTGAAAATATAAAATGGTAATGTGTTATGTGTATGCCAGGTTAAAGAAAAGCGTTTTTAGTCTAGATTTAAACTGACAGAGTGTGTCTGCTTCCCGAACAATGCTAGGAAGATTGTTCCAGAGTTTAGGTGCCAAATAGGAGAAGAATCTACCGCCTGCGGTTGATTTTGATATTCTAGGTATTATCAGCTGGCCTGAATTCTGAGATCGCAATAGACGTGAAGGACTATAATGAATTAGGAGCTCGCTCAGGTACTGGGGAGCTAAACCATTTAGTGCTTTGTAAGTAATTAGCAAGATTTTAAAATCTATATGATGTTTAACAGGAAGCCAATGCAGTGTTGACAGAACTGGGCTAATATGGTCATACTTCCTAGTTCTAGTAAGAACTCTAGCTGCTGCATTTTGTACGAGCTGTAGTTTATTTATCAGGCGAGCAGAACAACCACCCAGTAGAGCGTTACAGTAATCTAGCCTTGAGGTCATGAACGCATGAACTAACTGTTATGCATTTTTCATTGAGAGCATATGTCGTAGTTTAGATATATTTTTAAGATGGAAGAATGCGGTTTTACAGATGCTAGTAACGTGGCCTTCAAATGAAAGATTGGTATCAAAGAGCACACCCAGGTTCCTAAGTGACGACGAAGACTTGACAGAGCAGCCATCAAGTGTTAGACAGTATTCTAGGTTATTACGTGAAGACGTTTTTGGTCCAAAAATTAGAATCTGTTTTTTCTGAATTTAGTAGTAGGAAATTACTGGTCATCCAATTTTTTATATCAGCTATGCATTCTGTTAATTTTGTGAATTGGTAAGTTTCGTCAGGGCGCGAAGAAATATAGAGCTGAGTATCATCAGCGTAACAGTGAAAACTAACGCCATGCTTCCTAATGATATCTCCCAAGGGTAGCATGTACAGAGTGAACAGCAACGGTCCTAGTACTGAGCCTTGCGGTACTCCATATTGAATTTGTGATCGATATGACATCTCTTCGTTTACTACTACAAACTGATAACGGTCAGGTAAGTATGATTTGAACCATGACAACACAATTCCACTAATGCCAACATAATTTTCGAGTCTATTTAAAAGAATATTGTGATCAATAGTGTCAAATGCAGCACTAAGATCCAGTAACACTAATAGAGAGATACAACCACGATCTGATGATAAGAGCAAATCATTAGTAACTCTGAGAGCAGTCTCAGTACTATGGTACGGTCTAAATCCTGACTGGAAATCCTCACAGATACTATTTCTTTCTAAAAAGGAACATAGTTGTGATGATACTACCTTTTCTAGTATTTTTGACAGATCGTTGAGATCGGCCTGTAATTGACTAATTCTCTAAAATCAAGTTGTGGTTTTTTAATAAGAGGTTTAATAATAGCCAGCTTCAGTGGTAAATTATCACTTGCTCTGTGCTATATGAATCCAATCTACAGAGAGTAAAAAAGTAACACTAAAACAGTGTTGAAGCTAATAAGATAATTAAAATATGAAGTGAAAATTGAGCATTAGTGATGAACTCCTGTTGTTCAATATATGTTCAATGTAGATTCAATGTTTCTCATGGCATCGAACCAATGTTTGTCTCTGACCAACATCGATCCTACATCTTTTTGCTCATCAAAGGCTATGTTCTGAATTTAGAAAAATCTGATTGTTTTGCATATTCGATTGAAATCCAATCATACTTTGCCAGTGTGAACAGCAAAAGATCACATGAAATGTGATTTTTGCAAATCCGTTTCAAGATACATTTATATGTGGTTTGAAATACTTCAATCCTTCAATTCAGATTCCACTCAAATGCACAAATAATCGGATTTGGTGGAAGTGTTTTGCTTTTCTGTGCTTTACTCTGGGCTTAAAATAAAAAGATGACACTATAAAACAGTAGTACTATAATTAAATTCATATATGGTGAGATTACTATATTTTTATGTCAATCTGTGTTGATTTTGACCACGAACAATGCGCTGTCACTTTAATTCAGCGCCTGTAGCACAGAAAAAAAATAGACTCTGCTCTTGGAACACATTGATAGACCACGTCCATGTGCAGTGTGAACAGTCTAACCTGTTAACATGGACACCGGAAAAAATACACACTGCATACACACTTGTAGACGGAGTATGTGTGAACCTGGCATACATACAAACACCTCAGGTTACACATGTAACCTTAGTTCCCTGAGAAGGGGAACGAGACGCTGTGTCCTCTAGAGGGCACTATGGGGAAATGCCTCCGGCATGACTGGCATCTGAAACACGAGAACTAAACACGACAATGAACTTGACATTGTAAAGTGGCAGCCTATGACGTTAACGCAGATGCAACTGAGGGTATAAAAAGGCACTTGCAGTGTCTCGTTCCCCTTCTCAGGGAACCATGGTTACCTGCATAACCTGAGACGTTCCCTTTCGAATGGGAACTCCTTCTGTGTCCTCTAGAGGACGATATGAGGAACGGTATACCCACGCCGCCATGCCGAAGGGATGTGTGCCTTAATGGCTGGGCTAAGTCAAAGACTCAAAGGAATCCTCAACCCTACACCAGCAACGTCATAGACCAGAGCTTCTTAAGGACAGAGGCCTCAACATGATGCCTCGAAGAGGCAACTATTCAAGCTCTGCAGAGTGGAGGCCTAATACAACACTCTCAAAATGAGAGGTGACCTAGCAACCCCCCACACTAAGGTCAGTAGCCAAGGAGGCTCTAGAGAACCTAACAACCTAGCATACTACCCCACCGTCTAGCCGAGCTCTTGGAGCAGAGGCCTCAATATGAAGGCCTAACAATGCCTCACACTCAGGACACTTCGTAAGGAGGCTCACAGAGGGCCTACAACTCAAAGATGTTGTCTGGAGCTCTGGTGAGGCCTCTATAAAGATAACTCTCTAAAGCAAGAGGAGGCCTGATGCCTCAGCATGACGACTCTCTAAAACGAGAGAAGGCCTAACTACACCCCACGCATAGGATACCGTGCAAAGAGGCTTATAGAGAGCCTACAACCTGTAGGCAATCACTGATCACAAGATCACAGTGCTCTTTAACTGAAAAACTCTATAATGATGATGCTGAGCTAGAAGACATCTGAAGAACCTCAAGCTTGTGCCAGGCTCCAGCCTAGACCTTCCATTCACCAAAGATCCTATGAATCCAACTGGTTCTCTTTAATCAAGTCAACATCAGCAAAGATCAACGGGAGCCTCCACAAATTGCATCAGGACACTTTAATTCAAATTGGCGAGACATGCGAGTTTCAAACTTAGTGTCATTATTTGATACATTAAGTATCCTTACCCCTTTTAAAGAAGGGCATGTTAGAACTGAACTGATGGTTTGCTCAAGGCTGTTGATCTGCTGAATTTCAAACAATGCTGTAACTTATTGCTTTCCTGTATTCTGCTTTGGCTCTCTCTTTCCCTTGGTAAACTGTATGCATGTATGTGTGTGAATGTTAGAGTAATTAAGTGTTTAGTCTAGTTAATAAAGTATTGTTTATGTCACATGTAAAGTTGTCCGTGTTTCATGCTCATCCATACTGGAGTCCCTTGTAAGGAAACGGACCAAAATTAGCTCAAATGAAATAATTAATTTATAGGGAATTATAAAGAGTCATTTAGTTTACGACCGAGCAACTGAATCGTCCAGTCTGCTCGGATCGTTTTAAGCTCTGGTAACTGATATGAATATCCACTATCGTGAAAACACTGATTAGAGCCTGGTAACTTTAAGATCGACAGTTTAAGACATTAAATTTTACAAGCACATAATATAAGACACTTTCTTTTTTTAAATCTACAAGAGACTTTATTTATTCTAACACAAACTAATCTAACACAAACACACACACATTCATATGCGTTGCAGTAAGAAAGGAAATGAGAGAGGAGTTTTAAAAGAGAGAGAGTGATATGATGAACAGGATTCCGAGCAAAATATGCACTTCAAAAGACCTGAACGAACCATAAATCATTAATTCAATGCACCAGTTCAGTTTTAGAATCTGGAGGTACTTGCTTGAGTCGACATTAAATGTGAATTTTCTCGTCGGTGTGGAGAGAAGGGTTTTCCTAGTCGATGATTTGTTGCAGGGTCTTTTCAGGTCCGGATGGTGGTTAGGTAAAACCAAATCACATTTGAGCGTGCTGGCAAAATGAAAGGAAGTCTTTTTGTCATGGCTGGAGTTAAAGTTGAAGCGGCAAAAGTCGTTGGTTGAACTTTGCGGCAAAACTTAGAACACAAGACTCTCAACGAAAAAGAAAATTAAGTAAAAAAAAAAGAAAAGGGAGTGAAAGTTGGATGGCTTGAATGAGCTGCTTGTCTGTCTTTTGTCAGCTTGGTCTTGTCTTTGTTTCTTCTTCTTGTTACTCCATGGTTACTCGTTACGTTACTTCTTACTTACTAGTTCTTTGTCTTGTGACACAACTATTTAAACTTAGGTGTTTGTCCCACCTCTGTGAGGAGTTCTGGCCAATCAGATATCATCTTGATTCAAAAGGTGGCTTTTCTCCGCCCCCAATCATAAAATAAGCGTTATCTCCAGTCTCTGAAATTGCCGGCTTCGGCAGAGAGTACCCTTTAGACAATTTCTATTAAATGGAATATGATACATTTTACACAGATTTCATTCAAGCCATGATTTAGAGGAGAGGAAGAGAATTAAAAACATATCCGACACGAAATACTTTCATTCAACCATTCAATAGTTACACAGTTACATGAGTTGTGGGTGTTCTAAAACATAACTGGTCACATGTAGCATGTGTAGACATGATATAAAATTTATGCAATTAAAAGATGATTGATAAGTCCGTTTCAAATTGTTTGGAACAATTCGATGTAGTTTTAGTCGTAGAACAGTCTTTGTTGGTTTTTCTGTAAAGTTAGGTCACTCAGAGAAACAAAATCTGCATTGTCTCTGTCTCTTTTGATCTAGAGATCAAAGACTCTATTTCTTCTTGGTGACCATTTGGTTTGTCACAAATAGCTTAAGTTTTGTCACCTCTCCTTCTGTCAGGAAGCATGGTGCCATAAAAGTACCTAGCAGGGGTTTTCTGTAGACGGACTGGAGCCGAAAATTAGTTTCTCTGAGTTTGGGTTTCTGGAATTATGTTTTGAAAGAATCATCTGAATGATTCATTTGTCTGGTTCGTCCATGGTTCCTACACCCTAATCATGCAGATTTTGACTACATGCTCTGAGTAGTACTGTACAATAAGAATGTTATTTCCCATAACCTGGAAATGAACATTGCTTAGAATTAATAAACAATTAACACTGAGTGTTCATTGGCCAAACAGGTTAATTGATTGTAATATTAATTTATTACATTGCTAATTTTATTAACTGATCCAAATTGCCTTAAATAGGCAAAAAAAAACACTAATTAATAGCTAAGTAACAGGATCAACAGTTTAAGACATTAAATCTTCGAGTACATAATACAAGACACTTTCTTTTAAAATCTACAAGAGACTTTTTTTATTCTAACACAAACTAATCTAACACAAACACGCACACACACACACAAACATTCATACATGTTGCAGAAAGTAAGGAAATGAGAGAGAAAGCAAGAGGAGGCCTAACTACGGCCCACACATAGGGTACCATGCAAAGAGGCTCACAAAGAGGCTCACAGAGAGCCTACAACCTGCCATATTGTATCTAAGCGGAGCTCTGGCGAGCGGAGGCCTCTAGAAAGATACCCAGCAAATACGAACGTTCCCATATGGTTCCCGTTTGGTTATTTTTTTGGGGGAAACAAATATGAACTTTCTGGGAACGTTCTCTATTGGTTCTTTTTTTGCAACCTAAAGAGAATGTTCCCTGCAGGTTATTTTTTGGTTTTATTTTTACAACCTAAAGAGAACCTTCCCAGAATGTCCACTGCAGGTTGTTTTTATTTTAAGATTAGATTTTTTTTTAACCAAACTAATTAAAGGGTTAGTTCATCTAAAAATAAATGTTGTTCTACACCCGTAAGACCTTCGTTCATCTTCGGAACACAAATTAAGATGTATTTGATGAAATCCGATGGCTCAGTGAGGCCTGCATAGACAGCAATGACACCGAACTTCTCAAGATCCAGAAAGGTACTACTTTTTGTGCATCAAAAAAAACAAAATAACGACTTTAACAATTTCTAGTGATGGTTTGGTTATGACACCATCTTCTTTAAGAGCTGCTGTGCAGCTAAAATTATATACCAGTTATCACTATAAAGCTGCTTTGACACAATCTGCATTGTTAAAAGCGCTATATAAATAAAGGTGACTTGACTTGACGGCTGATTTCAAAATTTTCGAATCTTCAAATCTTTTGTTTCGATTCAGTGATTCAGATTGCATGTCAAACTGCCAAACTGCTGAAATCCTAGCCGTTTCTCAATATGCGTTCTTGTCTGTACTTGTGTTCTTGTGAAACGTCATCAGTCGCTGTCCAAGTACTGTTCCAATTCAAAGTTCACATCTAGCCAAGTACAGTTAAAATCCCCGGATCCCCGGTGTTCTTGATCCGCCCCTTTTATCGAGGATGCATCAAGAATGACTTGTGCAGACTTGAGACAGCCAGGTATCCCAGAATGCATCTCGCACTAACCAGCAAGCATCAATAGTAAAGGAGAAAACCTGCATAATTTAACCCTTGTGTGGTCTTCGTTTGGGAAGTACACTCAGGGTCTTTGGAGTCTCCACAATTTATATAAAATTTAAAAATTTAATTTAATTTAATTTAAAAATGTAATTAAAATTTAAATAAATTTTTTTTTTTTTTAAATAGGTTTTTATACAAAAACAGCTTTTTATGTTAAATTCACTTTATAAAAGACCCACATTTCTAAATTTCATTTATGGGGATAACATGGATAATTTGACATGGTTTAGTGAAAGATTTTTGCCCATATTTTGGAAAATGCAGTTTTAAAAGTAAAAAAACTATCACTTTTACCAGTAAATGGCTGCAGAGCTCCACTATTTGCTGTGTGCTATTTGGGTAACTGAAAGACATCTTTTCACAATTATTTCTCAGTTGGATTCATATCAAAATATTATGAAATCACAATTATAACAATAAAAGCTAATTTTTGTTAAAGTTTAGTATTTTTTTGTAATAAAGTTTTTTTTTTTACAACACTTTAGCAACCACCCAGAACACCCTAGAAACCACCTAGCAACACCTTAGCAACCAACCCAAGTACCTTAGCAACACCCTAGCAACCACCCAGAACACCTTAGCAATTGCCTAGAAACACCCTAGCAACAGAGTGCCGAGTTTTGCCACTGCAAGCACTAGGATCAAAAACACAGATAGGCAAGGCAGAACACGGAAAGACATCTAGTAGGAAATAAGCCAACAACAGGGAAAAACACAGAGCCAACAACAAGGAAAAACACGGGATGCAAACGAAAGCCAAAACAATACTCAGCAACGTGTGTCTGAGGGAGTGCAGCTTATAAAGGGTTTCTGATGGGAAACAGGTGTGAATGTGATCAGTCAAATGTAGTCCAGAGTGAAGTGACTGCGTGTGTGCAATGAAAAAGCCTTAATGGTGAAACGGATACCTCTGGTGGGGAGTGTAAGGCAGCAGCAGTGGGTGGAAAAGTGACAGTATGGTATTTAAAAATCACTTAGTTCTAATTTACTTATTTTACTCACTAAAATAACAGGATAAGACAAATATAAACTCAAATTCTATAATTTATTTTTATTTTTTTGAACAGCTCCCACAAATCATAAATGGCTCTGGGCTGGGGGGCAGTGCCCTACCTGGCACACCACAAACTGTTAAACAGACCCGGGACTCAAAGTAATAGATTGGGACCCGACCCGGACCCGGCTGACCATTTAAAATATAGACCCGAACCCTTACAGGTCCCAGGTCGGGTCCGGGTTCCTCAGGTCCTCTTTGTAGACCTCTAGTTTAAGCACTTTCTCAAACATTCCCGTTAAAAAAATCACAATGTGATTGTGTTAGTGTGTGTATAGTGAGTGAATGTGTTAGTGTGTGTGTTTGCTTATTGATTAAATGTGTATTTACTGACACTGTATGTTTTTTTTGTTTGTTTGTTTGTTTGTTTGTTTGTTTTTTTAGTGTGGATCATGGAGGAAAGATCAGGATAACAGCAAGACTGCAAAAATGTACGTCTAGACACACACACACGCAGTTACAAACTCATTGTTCCGAAACTTGAATGAAGATCCATGTGCAGCATGTATTTAGGACAATCCATAAGAATAGTCAAAAACAGGCAAATGGTCAAATACACACAGAATTCCAAACTAGGCAGAATCCAAGGACACAGGCAGAGAACATGAAACACGGAACAAGAATACAGGTACTCAGAAATGCAGCAGTAACACCATCAAGTCTACGCTACAAAAGCAAAGGAGAACACAACTTAAATAGGCAAAGATATACAAGATAATGAATCACAGGTGGAAATAATCAGGCATGATGAGTCCAGGAAGAGAGTTATGGGAAATGTAGTTCACGTGTGAATGGCAATGAACAAGAGGGTAGTGCCTTCTGGTGGACAACCAGGGCACTCCAGCTGGTGATTGTGACACACATATACAGTATATATATATGAAGACTTCAGATGCAAAAGCCTCTAAGTGCCATCTGAAATTTTCTTCTAAAATGAGCATTTTTATTAAGCTCGTATTTTTAGGTTCAGTAATTTCACTTTAATGGCAATTAATAGGTAATTTTCATTGCCTTTAAAGTGAAATAACTGAACGTAAACATACGACATACGAGCTTGATAAAAATGCTCATTTTAGAAGAAAATTTCAGATGGCACTTAGATATATATATATATATATACGTTAACGCATGTGATTCATTTTTTCAGTTTATCGTGTTAAAAGTATTTAATGCAATTAACATAGCATCCATTTTTTCCCATCATCCTTAAGCAATTGTTACATTATATGGTCACGTTCTTATTCATGCAAATTTAACTTTAATTTTCACTGTAATAACTACAGTGTCTTTTTGAATTCATTATGGACCAAAGTGCATTCATATTATTAACATCTTTACTGAGGCTGTATCATCTTATTTTCCATCCCATCACACAGGGAATACAAACACTGAACTCTGTATGCAAACATGCGTTGTGGCAAAATCAAAACTGATTTTTAATGCATAAGAGACAAACTCGTTAAAAATGTCTTTCAAAGCTTTTATTTCTTAAAGGTTGAAAGCCCTGTTCTCTTCCCATATTTAAGCACGTGACTTACTCTGTCTCCTTCCACCTGTCACCTGCGTATAATTCCACTGTAGTTAAATTTTGGCTACCTTTTATACTACTTATTCATTTCTTTGTTTTGCAAATCATATGAATGAATTAATAGGCTACAGTGTTCTCACATTTTAACTAATAGACTACAAAAGTAATGATTTAATAAAAAGTGATCTTAATTCATGCACAATATTTTTCTGCAGGTTATGCACAGAGCTGTGTTGACCAAGGCTTCGTTACTAATTCTAAAATGTCACTTTAGAACTAGTAACAAAGGAACGTCGAGTCCCTCCATTGAAACTCATTGTATGAGTTTCATAATATGTACATAATTAAAGAGAAAAAGAGATAAAAATATACAAAATAATGCATTAAAATTAACGCATTTAACACACTTGCCCTGCCCCCAGACCTACATAGGTCATCTGACATTTCATAGAGTTGACTGATGATTTTGATGCAGGACAACAACTCACTGCATGATATAGAATGCAATTAGAATGTTCATAAAATTCAAGATATGAAAGGAGAAAGGCAATTGATTTGAACCCTTTGAAGCGTACGAGTCATCAACACCGGTAAGATCAGAACATTCACTGCTAAATTCAAACATGCTTTTGTGCTTTAGCTGCGGAGGCAGCACCCATCGCACGTTATAGGTCAATTAGAGTGACCATATGTCCCATTTTTCCCAGACACGTCCTGGCCAAGATTTCTAAATTGCCTAAAATGGCTTGAGCCCTTGCCTCTTTAATCGTGAAATGGCCCCTTTACGGTCATATTGATGTGCCACGGAAGGCGATTTCTACGCAGAGGTCTGTGCACGCCACTGTTCCTATTGACAGTCATCATGCAATGCATTAATTTGTGTTCTGAAGATGAATGAAGGGTGTGGGACAACATGAGGGTGAGAAATTAATGACAGAATTTTCATTTTTCAGTGAACTAACCCTTTAAGATACATGGCATATAAATAAATTCAGTGTTGTCATATTTTGAATACCTCAACTGAATTTAGGTAATTTTTTTGTTCTTATTTTATTACTGACTGTTTACTTTAAATTTAATTCAGTTTGAAATCAAGCATTGTTGTGCTGCATGTGAGCTACTGCAACAAAGTTACCCTATTGTAAAGACAAATACACAGAGTGAGCAAATGTTTAAGTGAGATTATTGTAATATTGATCAATGTTTAAATATGTAAACAAAAGCCTAAATTAAAATCTGTTCATCGTATAAAGCGGACGTGTCTGTTCAGAAGACTTGAATTAAACCGCTCCATTCAAATTGATTACTGTCACAAGTCTTACGAGAAAATAATGATTGCCTTGACAAAATGGATGGACAAAAAAGTTAGATATTAAAATATCTACGGTATACAGTATGTGGTGGTTTTCCCCATGGTATTTAAAATGATACTGAATATTGATAATTTTCAAGGTATTGTACTGAAGTTAGAAATTCCAGTATTGTGACCACTAATTCATGCACTTCATGAATAAGGTGAAAGTGCTCTGTTGAGAGTAGCTATTTTCTACTTAGATGTATGATTTGATTAAATATATTTTGATAATTTATTAAATATTGCTGGCTAAAAATAATTAGTAATTTGTAATTTGAGTAGTTTTTGAGAAGATTAATTTGTACTTTTACTCGAGTACTTTTTTGACATCAGTACTTTTACTTGTAATAGAGTATTATTTCAGCAATGTAACATTACCTTGTACTTGAGTACAAATTTTCAGTACTCTTTCCACCACTGGAAGGTGGTCATAATGTTATGCCTGATCAGCGTATTGATGCTTCTACAGTGGCTAGGTTCTTTTAAAAGGATAAAAGAAAATAAAAGCCCTGGACCAGATAACATTAGTGGCAAGGTGCTGAAAGCATGCAGTTAATAGCTAAGTGGCATATTTAACATTTCTCTTAAAATGCAAATTGTCCCACAAATTTGGAAACATGCCACAGAAAAATGTAGGACCCCAAAAGGTTTTAAATGATTTCAGACCAGTAGCCCTCACCTCACTGGTGATGAAAACATTTGAGAAAATTGTGAGAGTGGAAAGCATGTATTGAAGCATGTAGACGATAAGTTAGTTCCCTTTCAGTTTGTGTATAGGGCGGGGAGGGGTGTTGAAGATGCCGTAACTACTCTTGTGCATTTAGTAGCTCAACATTTGAAGACTCCAAAAACAAGGGCACGGCTGGCTTTTACTGACTTCTCATGTGCATTCAACACAGTTTGGCCACATGTGTTAGCTGAAACAATCACCCTTTAAGAATAAACTTTTCCTCAAATCATTAGTTTTGATAGCTCACCTCAGCAAAATCAAAGACGCCTCCCATTACAACATAGAGTGCGTACTGTAAAATGAATAGCAAGTTACATCAAAACAGACATAAACAATAGTAATGAACTTTAATTAAATGGTTTTGTTTGATTGTATCAATATCTTCAGTTTGTTGGATATTGATTTTGCTCACAAACTAAAAAATAAATTAACAATGAAAGACAGCAATCTGACAAAGCTATCAAGGAAAATAAACACTTATTGTTAAACAATTCTTCGCATTTAAACAACAACAATTTAAACAAAAATGGACTAAAAATAAAAATGAAATAATAACAAAGACAAACTGGGGTGGAACAACCCCAAACAAATTCTTGGCTCATTTATCATTGTTTAAACAATTTTATCTTTGAACTATAAAAGATAATTTGGTAATAATTAGGTAGATTTAAATAGTTTAAGCATCAATGAAAAATTAGCCATAAAAACAAAATGTATGCAAAAAGATGTATGGCACAAAACAGAACTACCATAATCCTGAACTTCTTTTGAACTCTTAATATTTTTTCTGAAAAAACCTGTAGGGATCAATGTAACAACAATCGCTGAAGTCAGTGCCGTACAGTGAATCAAGCAAATACATCTCTCTGCTTTTCGGTTTCATGATCTGTAAAACTGGTTCTATTAAATGATTCTTGGAAGATACAACTGTTAGTTATGTCAACATATCTCAGTGTTACTTGCATTAAGGAGAACTGATCATTTAAACACAATAGACTTACACATATCATCCAATGGTTTGATGCCCAGGAAGGCAGTAAGATTGTCACATTCTGCTATATGGTCCTAATACAGACAACAAACATTTTTAAATGCCACCCAAAATGACCCTAGTTAACTTCTATTAAATATTTCAGTCATACTTACAGGTAAGTTAGCTGAAGGGTCTGCACACAACGGTGGCAACCATGTCACTGTCACATACGAGCTAAAACAATGGACCTTTATGTTCTGTTAGATACCATTTAAAATTACAGTTAATAAAGGATCACTTATGCACACTTTCTCACTCCAAAAAAAAAAAAAAAAAAGGTTCTGCACAGAAGACAGGAAAAATATTACCTTTCAGTCAGCAATATCTCTGACCATTGAAAGGCTGATATTCAAAATCTGTAATAATTTGAGAGAAACCAAATTTAATAATCACTCATCACAAAACAAAAGCATGATATTGCATGTGATAATACTCACAGTCCCTTCAACACCATTTGGATGTCCCAAGGTAATAAAATCTGATCTGTCCAGAATTGTTGCTCCTACTTGAGCCAAAAATTGTTGATTCCTTTTCATTTAAAGCATTTTTTTATCTAGAAAAATGCAAAATAATTCAACATACCATCTTCATTTGGTCACTGCTTTGTGGATGCATCCAGCATGCCCTGTTTGGCTGCACAATCTGTAGGGCTGTCATGTCAATCACTGAACCTTGGCTGGGGTCTGAAAAGAGACAAAATATTATGATCCAACTGTATTTATTAAGTGAAGAGAGATTTTGCAGTGCAGTGTTTATCATGACATTACTTACAGTGTACTTGGTCTATTTGTGTAATATCACAGGTGAGTCTCTCACTATCATTTAGGGACTGTGGAGGTGTACCTTCACATACAGTACAAGAAAAAGTGATTTTTACAATACATGAAAAAATTAATGGTCATTGTAAGATATAACAAAAAAACTTAGAAGTACTATCTGACCATAACCATTGAAGGTGAACTGATCACTTGGTGATACAACTATTCTTAGGCTGTGTTATAATGGTGGATGTTGTGCAGCATGTTCAGGAAGTAATTGTTTTTGCAGTCTGTCCACATAGTATTATGTACTGAAGTATAAGATGAAAATGAGAATCGCTGTGAGCATTATACAAGTCATGTCAGCTAAACAAGTTTATACCGCTTCGGATACATAACACTACGCATGACTATACATGAAACAACAAAACATTAAATAAAGATTAATTACCTACCGACATACAATCACTGTTGTTAATTAATCCACCATTTTTCGGTAGATTCTTCTCGGAAGACCAAAGAACGTGCGAACGTTCGCCGCCTCTCTACTGCGCATGCGTCTGTGACGTCGCCAAAACACACCTTCGCGCATGCGCGTAACAACGTCCAGTACGTGTTGGATCTGATCCAGCTACGTCATCGTGCTACAGGCTGCAGCGAGGACAGTCTCCCAAGAGGCGACACTTTGATACTTTTTGGGTAACAGCCACTAGATGGCGCTCCGGTAGCGCAGCCGCCATTATGAGGTGAAAATACTAACTGGACCATAGAATCCTTCACATCTTACGCACCCAAAATCGGTGCATTTCACTGCCAAATCAGAAGTGCAATAGAACAGTTTTTTTTAAATTAAGTCACCAGTAAATTGTATGGCTCCTACAGTAAATGTTGTATTGTCTTATATATGTTTTATTTTACCAGTTGTGGAATCCAACCATTCATCCATCTGAGGTAACGTAGTTAGCCTACTTTATTGAGTATTTCCATTTTATGCAACTTTACACATTTATTAATAGTAAATTAATAATTAATATATTTAAGATCATCATGTTTGCAGCGAACAATATATTTCAGACCTAGTGGAATAATAGTAATAGTATCTAGGTCTGAATTGAAATAGGCTATATTGTACGTTTTAATGGATTACGCTACAAACATAACGATCTTATAATACATGATGCATTGCTGTGTCCGTTATCACATAATTCCCACTTTTGGACACTTTTGCTTTAACAGACATTAGACAACACTGCAAAATCAAGCTGTTATATTCATATATTTATTGTCCAACATTCCCAATTTTTCTGATGCATGTCCTTAATTTAATTTCATATGTTGGTAATAATTCAGTGTTTATAAGCCTTTTAAAGAATTTTAACCCAAACTGACTGGGTTTCTAGAGAGCAAAGGTTTTGTGAAAAAAGTGGAAGATTTAAACACAAAGTGTGTAAAATAAACTGTTAAAAGAATTTGATGATCACTAGTGATAGTATTTTATTCTGTGTTTGTCACACCACGGTCTGTCCAGCAGAGGGAAACGGAGAGCACAAGACCTTCCACAACTTCCTCCTGACTTCCTGTTCATTATTAGCTCAATGATATCACCTGTGCCTGGCTTGTTAGTGTGTGTTTGTGGGCATATATAAGACCTGCATTTGTTTGTATCTTTGCTCAGTCTTGAAGTTTTGTTGTTCTGACAGATCTTTTGGCCTTTGTTTGGATACTGTGAGAGACTTTTTACTCAGACCTTTGACCTGCTTACTTGGAAACTTTGCTTTATGTTTTTGGACATTTTTGCCTTGTGGATCTGTACCTTCTTCAGCCCTGCTTTTGGTGCTTAATTTTTGTGTTTATTCAAGAAGGACACTAAGTAAAGACTGTTTGTTTTTCTCCAATCCTGCCTCGTGTGATTCTCTGCAATTTGGGTCTACACTGTTCCGTGGTGTAGTGGTTAGAGCATTGGGCTACCAGCAACACATTCTGGGTTCTAGTCCCGGTTGTGACAGTGTTCTCTTCATTCAGTTTGGATTTCAGCTTTAATGTACATTTTTTAACAAAGCAGCTGATATTGCCATAGAAACGAGTGGACTGCCGACTCGCTTTCACCCCAAAATGGCAGAAACACAGGGCTGCTGCTGGGCGCCGGTGTTGTAATGGAACGTTCTATTGAGTGTCGCTTCTTGTTAGTGTATATTCTTTGATCACAGCAGCTGCTCTTGGTAACAGGACTGAGAGTCGATCACCGAACTGATGGAGCGCTTTAAGATTCACAACTACAGATGAGATTCTGTGAGAGAGGAGAAGAATCATAAATCAAGTCAAGATTTGTGAAAAATCCTTAATTAACTCGTCAGAACTGAACTTAAGACTGAAGATAGAAAGTTTCTGTAATAGATCCAGACGATTACAAAGCATGCTAGGAACTAAAAATCCACTGCCCAGTTTCAGTTCATTCAACACAAATGAAGTAAACTTCAGTTTGACATTTAAGTGGATTTACTCAATTAAATCAGGACAGAATGTGCAGTAATTGTGTGGTTTTAACTACATTTAACAAGTAGCAGAAATTATGTTTACAGTGTTGATTAAAAGATGGACAGATTGATAAATCCTGATTGTGATGTTTTATCTCCATCAGATTTCCATCGGCCCACTCCAGATCTGAACACAGTGAGTGAACGCCTCCGTCTGTCTGAGTACAACACAGTGATTAACACTTACCCAGAGGAGCAGTCGTATCCTGATCATCCAGACAGATTTGATGGAGATAATCCTCAGGTGTTGTGTAGTGAGAGTGTGAGTGATCGACGCTATTACTGGGAGATTGAGTGGCGTGGACATGATGTGTCTATATCAGTGTCATATAAGAGCATCAGGAGGAAGAGAGAGAATGAAGAGGGTGAAGAAGAGTGTGAAGAGGGTGAAGAAGAGTGTGAAGAGTGTGAGTTTGGATCTAATGATCAGTCCTGGAGTTTGGACTGCTCTCCCTACAGTTACTCATTCAGTCACAATAACATACAGACTGATCTCCCTGTAAAGCCCATTATCTGTAGAGTAGGAGAGTATGTGGAAGAAGAAGAGGATGATGATTATGATGGTTATAAATGCTTAGGCAGAGGAATTAGAGTGTATGAGGAGGAGGAGGATTACTTTAGAACAGGAGTGTATGTGGATCACAGTGCAGGAACTCTGTCCTTCTACAGCATCTCTGGACCCAAAAAAATTACCCTCATCCACACAGTCCAGACCACATTCACTCAACCGCTCTATCCTGGGTTTAGGGTTGGTGATGAATCATCACTGGAACTGCTTTATTGTACCAGTGAATATTATTTCAGTAAACATGATGATGATTCAGAACAGACTGATTAGAGACTCTACCCATAATGCTTTGAGCTTATGATGAATCAGTGACAGTGAGATGTTATAGAGTCTCTTCATTACATTAATAAATGTGTGTGTTTTTGTGACATATCAGGACACAAATGTGTATAATGACATGGGTATGACATAGGTATTACAAGAAGAGGTGACTTATGAGGACAATACCCCATGTCCCCATTTTTCAAAAGGCTTATTAATCATACAGAATGAGTTTTTGTGAGAAAGTAAAAGTGTGCACAGTTTCCTGTGATGGGTAGGTTTAGGTTTAGGGGTAGTGTAGGGGGATAGAAAATACGGTTTGTACAGTATAAAAACCATTACGCCTATGGAATGTCCCCACAATTCACAAAAACAGAGAAGATAACTTGTCAATAAATATCCCTGTACACCACACACAGCAGACACTTTATATTTCACTGTGTTTTGAACATGACAGTGTATTTATAATTTTAATAAAACATGTTTGTTGTAAATGTCATTTTATAAAAATTTGTAGATTGAATGTGACTATTGTAAAGGCTGGTATCACTGGGATCACATGATCAAAGTTTCATTTTTCTGGATCCCAAACGAGTGTGATAATGTGTTTAATTGAAAGTGTTTTTACTAATTATGTCATGACTTCTCATTTGTGAATAAAATTTCAACACAGAATCAGTTGCTCTTTTTTATTTCAAATGAAACTTATCTCATGATTGACTTTTATCTTTGATATTTACAATAAATATGCTAATTAATACATGGTGTATTATTTTAGCCTTAGAAATTAACTCTTAGAAATGATTTACCAACTGCGCAAGTCATTAAGAAATTACAGAACAATCACAATAGTAGCCGCATTTCCATTACAGATTTGCGCAAAACGTTTGCAAAAAAAATTAATTAACTGATGTTATGCAACTAAAACTCTCGCGATAAGAATAATGTTTGTGGAGACAGATGGCAGGAAAGAGCACCATGTATATTTTATTTATTTTATAAAAACACAATGTTTTGTTTTTATTGTGAGTGTACACAAATAAAAGTTGACATTTCACAGTTTCTGTCAATGTCTAACACTTGTAAGTATGAACAAAAATGATGGAGTATTTTAAGTCTGTTTTGCTGCAATGTGAAAAAAATCCAGACTCCAAAATTATGTCTTGCAGAACCCTTTAAAACTCAACATTTTTATCTCAGATATGTTCTCCGTTCAATCACGGAAAGGTTAAACTTTTGACCTGTTAGTGTACTGTTTTGGGTGTTGGTCTAGGGCCTTGAAATTATACATAGGTGACCAAAATTGTTCTGGCCACCTACCTGTGACCCCCACCTAGGCTTAAAAATTTATCGGGTCCAGACCCCTTGGGGTTCTCCCAGGTGGCGTTCAGTCTTCATAGTTACACATTTGTGAGTTTTTTTCTGTGTGGGGCTGGACAGACCTTAGTGATGTCCAGTTTGTGAACAAACTGGACATCTGAAACAAACTGTTTCATTAGGATAACTGATGCTGTGCTGATGATACTATGAGCACGGGTGAACTGAGGACATGAATGAGGGGGAATTTGGCAAAATGTAAATTTATTTAATAACAAATAAAACGTACTGGAAAATGCAAATGCAACTAGTTTTATTAAACAACATTTTAACTTGAACATGCAACTGTTCAGTCACATGTAAATTGATATTACTATTTACTATTGTGTATCACGTTATATTTTAATCTTTATGAGCTGGATGGTTTCTGTAAAAAGTTGATGAAGACTAGTCTATTTACTTTATATCTTTAAGACATGTAAAACATTGTGTTTTCACACCATTTGAGCACCGTTGTGTGCTTTTGCAGAAGTAAATGTAAGAAACTTATCCATGAAGATAAAAATGACGATTATTATTATTATTATTTAACTGAAGTTATGATTACAAATTACTTTATTTTCATCTGCCAGGAGATAGAAATTACGTCATTACATGAGGAAATAAAGAACCGGTGATCCAGTATTTTTAACCGGTTCATTGAAACGAACTGTCCGAAAGAACCGGTTTGCGAAAAAGAACCAGACTTCCCATCACTACTGTGTGAGCTTCTGTATTATGTATGCCTCAGTGTATTGGAATGCTTGTGGGTGGGGAGCACAAGCTCATTTTCATTTAAAGCAACCCACTCACAAAAACGGCTTGTTTTTGCTCACACCCAAATCGGGGGAAATTTGTCAAGCTATAATAAATGATCTGTGGGTATTTTGAGCTGAAACTTCACAGACACATTCTGAGGACACCAGAGACTTATATTACATCTTGTCAAAATGGGCATAATAGATCAGTTTTGTCCCCCATAGAAACCCGTTATAAGAAAAGTGCATGATGCATTAAGATGAACCCTAAATTAAAAGACCAAATTAAAGCAATAAGCCCTGTGAAGCCGTGGTTTACAGTGAATTTATAACAGCTAAGGGGCGTTGTTAGGCACGATGCGGAGCGGAGCTGTTATAAATTCACTGTAAACCACGGCTTCACAGGGCTTATTGCTTTTATAAAACGGTTACCACACAATACAAATATTAAAGACAAAAAATTTGTATCAATGCAACTTTCATGAAATAAAATCATTAAAAGCCTTCTTTCTCCTGGAAAAAATAGTCCCTGACCGTGAACAGCAACAGAAGTTACATTTATTACGCCATTAGATGGTGGCAAAGATTGTCTTTATGAGCGAGTCACTCAGTCGCAAAGACTTTTATATTGAAACTTGTTGTGAACACGGAACAAGACGCAAATGACAAATGCTTTGACTAGTGCTGTCATTGTCAGCAAGGCACGGAAAACCCATTAACTGTTAAAAGGACAAGATCGCAGCGGACATTCAAAGTGATTTTTATTATGAACATAAGACTGACCTGAAGGAAATAAGGTAATAAACATGGTCACTCTATATCTCTCTCACAATAACCTTCTACATGGTAAAATTCAATGAAAAAAAAATGTTTATGTTGCTAAGAGCGATTGCTAAGGGTGTTGTGCAGTACTACACAGCCGTGCGGTCATAGCCGTGTTTTATCGTGAATAAAACACAGCTATTGACCAATCTGGAACTAATCTTCTGCCGTCAGTCTACTATACAGACAATAGTGACATTAATCTAGCATTATTGTTTCCTTCCCTTTAAGTTGAGCCAGATAGTCTTTACTATGAGGATGACATAACAAGACAAACACTTTTTCCAGATCAATCTGGACAGTTTCAGACCACCCTGATGAGAGACAGAGGATCATTTGCTGTGTCAGGGACAAGCAAAGAAAAACAAGTTTTTGCAGGCCATTCAACACCATTATCCTGTCATCCAAAAGGGAGCACTGCCTTTACACACACATCTAAT
Organism: Ctenopharyngodon idella; assembly: GCF_019924925.1. Classification (NCBI taxonomy): domain Eukaryota; kingdom Metazoa; phylum Chordata; class Actinopteri; order Cypriniformes; family Xenocyprididae; genus Ctenopharyngodon; species Ctenopharyngodon idella. The sequence continues at coordinate 54,452,348 of NC_067222.1, forward strand.
ACATTTCAAAACCCTCTCTCAAGGGCCAAATCATCAAGCAAACAGATTTATGTAGCAGACGTTGAGGACTGCGGGAAAATATCTCCATACAGTATGTATAGAGCTCCGGACGTCATGTTTACCACAATACTGGCAGGCAGGGACAGCCAGGAGTGAATATGAAATGAATGATGCCAGCATGAGTTTCAAGGCAACAGAGTTCACTGCGCACTTTAATTCAAAAGAAAAAGACCTATACATAGCAAAACTTAAAGGGTTAGTTCACCCAAAAATTTAAATTCTGTCATTAATTACTCACCCTCATGTCGTTCCACACCTGTAAGACCTTCGTTCATCTTCAGAACACAAATTAAGATATTTTTGATAAAATCCGATGGCTCAGTGAGGTCTGCATAGCCAGCAATGAACTTTTTCAACGCCCAGAAAGCTACTAAAAACATTTAAAACAGTTCATGTGAATTCAGTGGTTCAACCTTAATATTATAAAGCAACTATAATACTTTTTGTGCGCCAAAAATAACAAAATAACGACTTTATTCAACAATATCTAGTGGTGGGCGATTTCAAAACACTGCTTCATGAAGCTTCGGTGCTTTACAAATCTTTTGTTTTGAATCAGTTGTTCGAAGTGTAAATCAAACTGCCAAATTCACATGAACTATTGAAGTTTCAAAACACTTATGACATAACAAAGCCTCGTTTACCGAAATCTGAACCACTGATTCGGACAGCTTAATTGGGAAACTTGCACATACAAGAGTTTTTGCAGGAAAGTTGTATTTGACAAGTGTGAAATTGAAGTGGCCTTGCCTGGGTTGAAGGAAATGATTAACTTCAAGATTGATGTGGGTGAGGTCAATATTATTGAAGGCAGTATCACCTCTGTTGAGGTGGCGGTGTCATGCCGCTGTTCAAGATGCCAGGCTTGGTGTGAAGCTCAGACATGAGCCAAATAGTGCAATTTTATGTGGCACTTATGCATTATGTGGGCCTTGCATGCAATTTTAGTATGGCTGAGTTTTGTTAAAATCTAATGGCCTTTATGTGCCTTTTCATATGGTATTTTCGTACAAGGTTATATATTCATCTCGAGGAAGTAACCTGCAACATGCTCTTTAAATAGGTATATGCTGTTGTTGGCCGTGTTATACATGTGAGCCGCCTTACAGATACCGTTGAATATCGAGGTTCATTAATGGAGACACAGTCTCGTCACATTGAAGATTGTACTGGAAGTATTAAAGTGCAACAATGGGACAGCTTAATTGGGAAACTTATGTTTGGGAACACATACTGTTTTCGCTGCTAAGTGTATTACTGCCCTCCACAAGTCAAAGTTTAACTAACTGTTATATACTTGTTCTAGCATATTGTATAAGACAATTTAGTTCAAACTTTGACCTGTGGAGGGCAGTAATACACTTAGCAGTGTCTACACTGCCAGAATTCTAATAGAGAAGAAGAAGAAGAAGAAGAAGAGTTCTAGTTCAAGATGAGCATTTATGGTTAAAATGTATAAAATTTTAATTTTTTTTTAGAAAGTGAGTGATGGTTTCTCTAGATAAGACCCTTATTTCTCGTCTGGGATTGCATAGAACGTTTTGAAGCTGCAATGAAACTGTATTTTTGACCTTCAACCATTTGGAGGCCACTGAAGTCCACTATAAGGAGAAAAATCCTGGAATGTTTTCATCAAAAACCTTCATTTCTTTTTGACTGAAGAAAGAAAGACATGAACATCTTGGATGACATGGGGGTGAGTAAATTATCAGGAAATTTTAATTTGAAAGTGAACTAATCCTTTAAGTGTGATTGTTGGTACATTTTACCAGTATTTACCAATAAAAAAAAATATGCAATATGAAAATTATTTTCAAATGAAAGCATTTTCTTTCTAAAATACAAGATTTGGTCTTCAAAAAGCCTTTTTCCAAAAGGAACATCTTGAAAAACGGGGTCGTCTCATAATCAGAGCAATACGGTACGATCAAAACAATCAGATGGAGCTGAACACCTACAAAGTTATTAGTCTTTGTATTTCATCACCATCTAGACAAAAGAGGAAAACTATTTTTTTCTAGAAGAATAATTTTCTACTGTAATGTAAACATGGATAACAAACTGCAGTGAATTACAAACAGTTAAGAGAGTCATTCTTGTTTTGTAAAGAAATTTAACTAAAGAAATGATTGTATAATGCTATCTGTTGTTAGTGTTTTTAGGTCTGTGTTTTATGAGTGTCAAAGTGTGTTTGTTGGTTGACAACCTTTGCTGGTGTTCTGGAAGGAGTTGATTATTTGAGACATGAATGAGTGTTTTGGTAGTTTTAGTGCATTTTGAATGAGAATTTAACTGCTGTGAAGCTGAAAGTTGGTAAGGAGAACTGTGTGCAGAGTTTTGAAAAAGAGACCCAAGTATTGATAAACGTCTCCAAGCAATTGTAAAAAACTAATGAGTCATTCAACGGATTTGTTCAAACAGCTTATTCATTCAGGAACAAAGCAAGTGACCGTCTTTATCAAATATGTCATTGAATCATTATTAATAAGTTAACATTGTTAACTTATGCTAACAATGTTAACTTAGTTAACTGTTGTATAGAATAAATATCACGTTTGCAATCAAGCTGATTTTTGGGAGAAGGCACTCTTGCTCCTGTGATATTGTAATAGACTTTAACTCATGAGGGCAAAAATGCCCATCTTGAATTTTGGGGGCTGGAAACATCACGCAGTGAAAGCATGAGTGATGAACTCCATGTCAGCTCGCACAACCTTAATTAATTAATTAAACATATGATCAGAATAGTAATAATAAGTATGCACACACTGTATAATATGCAGTCAAAGGTTGATTTTTATGCGTTATGTGGCTTACTAATATAAACATGCAATTAGCTGACTATTTGCTTTAATGAGCAACTAAAATCTTTAGTCGAGGACAGCGCTAATATTAACTGAGTCTTTTGTGCTTTCGTAGAACCTGTTTCCATAGCACAATGAATGTTTTGATGACCACATTTTTTTTTTTCATTGCTTCCAGAATGGCCTCAAGAGGATTACCATTCACCAGAGCAGAGCCAATCAGAGTGCAATGTGTGGGGTTACACACCACCTGCCAAACTTTCAAGGCAGTTGATGGGATAATCACACCGGACAAAACACAGACCACTACTTTGGCAGCCTTGTGGGATGTACACCTCCCCACAATCTGACCAATCTCTCTTCAAAGATCTGACATATATTATCAAAAATTACACAATACATAAAACATATGGAAAAGACTCCATAATTGCAGCGCACAAGTCAAGTATTTTTAAAACTTCGCCCCTCCCATTGAGCAAACAAGAACAGAGGTTAGTATTGGAGGTCCTGCTTCCACCTTCAAAAGAAAAAAGTGGTGAAGAACCTGACCTGTTTTCATCAGGAGGATATGTCACCATAAGAAGGTACATTAATAACATCTGAGTACACAATTTGTGTTATACATTTTTTTTTTTTTTTTTTTTACAGCTTAAAGTAATAAGGATGACATCATCAGAGATGGGAGAAATCCCAGTGCTTGACTTGGACCTGAAATGTGGGTCCACAGAACTCAACGTCACACTGTGGCGTGCTGAAGCCTGGTACCGATGGGCATTGAGGACGAAGTCATAATGACTGATCTGAGACCAAACATCATCAAGCTGAATTCATCCGCTTACACTATGATCTTAGTATAATAACCCTCCATGGTTCACACCGTTGTCCTTTCTTAGACATTCCACCCCCTTACAAATGCTGTTTGAACATGATCCATGTTTCCTCAGTTGAAAGAGTTAAACCTGGGTCATTCTAAACCCCAGGTAAACCGAATCCTTGGTATATTGCTTAACATTTCACACTGATCTAGGGGTGTGTGATAAAGATATCTTGATATTTTCTGGGATTTTAGCAATAACAGTATTTATATTTTGCTGAGTGTGGCAAGGACGACTGACTTCAAATTTTTTGATATTGTTCATATTCTGTATTGTGGTCAGTTATATAGGCATTTTCCCTTTATAAAGCCATTTCTTAACCTAAGTAAATGTATGAATCATCTTTTGTGTCAAATGCTTAAATTTAATCAATAGAGGTGATAAAATCATTATCTAAGAATTAATCTACAGTTGTGGTCAGAATTATATATATATATATATATATATAATATCAGTGGCGTGCAGTGGTGTTCTGAAATGAGGAGGCAATTTTTTTTTTTATTTATGAATCAATGTAAATTCATGTGCATTACTCTTAACGTTGACACATCTTCCTTGTTAAATGAACATTACATTACATCAAAAAAGAAAAAAGAAACCAAATACAATTCTATTTTGTAATTTTACATGAACAATGTATTGTAATAAATGTTCTATTTATCAAAACCAAGTCAATCTCATCAAGTTAGTGTTTTAAGCATTTCTACATTCATTCCAAAATAATAACTAAAGGCAATAATAATTTAAACATATTTTATTTGTGTATTGATGTTTTTCTTTTTAATAGTAAACTTAGGCTATTTTGGATCATCAGTCATGCTCCGTAAACACCGTCTGTCACAGACACAAATTGTATCTTTAATTTCACCAAGCTGATTGCACTAAAAACCCCCGCAGTCATCGTGTTTTCAGTCCATTTCAAGTTTGATTTTGACGTGACAAAGCAGTGATGGCTAACTGGGTGATCTGTTTACTTACTTTTCAGTTAGTCTTTCCATTGACGCCATCATTTGTTCAGTCAAACTGTCAACAAGAGGCGGCATTTATCGCACAAACCAATCATAACAATTACATCCAATCATAGCGCGACGGAGGCATTGCCTCCTCTCACGTGACTTTCCCCCATTCATTCTCAATTACCCCCCACAAAACCCACCGCACGCCGGGGGTCTGATGATTTTCTATGGTTTTCTATGAGAGCAAAGGGAGGCATGACTCCTGCTGTAACTCTACCTGCAGGTGTCGCTGTTGGGCAGTGTTCCTTAAGAAATATGAGTGACTTGCACTCTTTTTAATGTCATAATTTGTAATATTTGTGTTGTTTTATATGTAATATGGATTATTTTCTCATCCTATTTTTTTGAGGAGGCACTGCCTCCCTTGCCTCCTCGGAGGAAACTCCCATAATTCTTAGTTACTGTCACAGAGGTAGCTCAGCATAGTTGTTTAAAAAATTACAGCTAACGTTAAGCGTGCAGCGCTATGCTTAGCACACAACCAAACATTTCCACGCTCACTATTGACAAACCAATCAACAGAAGTCTGGTCAACAATAATGAGCTATGACGCGGTTCGGCGGCAACCAATCGGAATGTAGAGGTCCTCCGCTTGAGAGGATTCCAGGCAGTTGTATAAACACCGATTTGACCAATAACAAAGGCTACACTTTAACCAGTGTCATGACTTCAGTCTGATTTGCCATGTTTTGTTGTCTTGTCTCTGTGTCTGCGTGCGCTGTTGTCTTTAAGCTCATCAGTTTTGTTTTGACAGCTCTCCATGTGCTCTGCTGTCAGTGTGGCATTTTCCCCTCCCACTCGTTATCCTTATCTTCAATTGTGTTCTGTCTCACCTGTCGCCACTTATCCCTCATCAGCTTTCCCCTATTTTAGATCCTCTTGTGCTCAGTCTTTTGTCAGACCGTTGTTGTATGTTTGAGCTAACGCTTCGCTCGTGACCTTCTCTTCTTGTTTGCCTAGTCTTGCCGTGTTGTGTCTATTAGGCTCCAATTGCTGTTCTGTTTTGTTTCTTTCATTTTGAACAGTTCTTTCTCATTCTGCCAGACTTTTTTGTTCTCCTCCCTGCCCTGGCTATCTTTGTGTCGGTTGAGACTTGGATGCATCACTTCAGCCCCTCTCTGCATTCTCAACGCTTTCACCTGGGAACTTGGTGAGACTTCAACGCTGCGTCACGGACTGTGCTCTAGGCAGAGTGACTTCCACGATGCGTCACAAGCGACGCTAGGACCTTGTTTTGGATGTTCTCTCTCTTGTGTTCCTGTTGTTTTTTCCCCCCTGTGCTCAATGAGAGCAAAATAAAATTTTTCTGTTACCTGCATTGAATCTGTGTTTTTCCCTGACAACCAGGACAGTTATTGTAATGTAGGCTGCACACAAATTCATGTATAATGTTAATTAAAGACCAATTAAGGCTAGTAAACATCTCCTATTAACTGCATGTTGAAATTAGATTAGGACTTAACATTTAAATTAACACAAAAGCATATTATATATATATATATATATAATTAATATATTAATTATACACATAATTAAAATTATAATTATTTTCAATAATATGTGTCGTATTGTGACTTAATATGCCTCTTTATCTGTTAGAGGTTTTTGTACATTTTCAGATGTTATTGTATATTCATAAATCAGTTTTTATTTATTTTATGGTTTAGGCTACCATGAAAATTAATTATTTTCTCTCTTTTTTTAGTGTCAATTGTCATCTGATTGTTGTAAGTACATCTAGCAGTCACCCTGCATGTCTGATTTGCCATGTTCTTAAAAAACTGATTAGTCAATAATCATTGAAAAATCGATACATTTCAGTTTGATCAGACAAATATCTGACTCAAATTCAGTGATCCTATTCTTTTTCTTACCTTTCTTCCCCTTTTCTTCCCTTGTTTTTGTGTCAATAGCTATTACATACACCCAAAGGCTTTTCTAAGAGCCACAGCACTGTGTGTCTTTGGCTTTGTAAGTATTTATTATTATTATTTTGTTGATATTTGCATTTAGGTTCATTAAAGCCATGTAGATCATGCAGCAAATTAGTCATTAGTAATGTCTTAATAAAGACAAAGGGGATAGATTTTTTTTTTTTTTTTTAACAGTCTAGCATCATCTCATCTGATTTTCTGATTTAAAAGTAATTTATTTTGTAGGCGGTGAGTGAACTTTTATTTATGTATTAATTACACAACATATAATGTGACTAGTGTAATATGCCTCACAGCTTTTTTGTGATTGTTTTTGTGATTATTCTTTTTTTTCTTTTGTGATTGATCTTTTGTCATCTAGATTCATCAAGATCAACTAAACTGTTCATCTGTGCCATGTAAGTAATTGAATCTTACATTGTGCTATAGAGTAGATGTGTAAATATATGGTTTCTTTTAGGATACTGGAATCAGATGGGCTGGGCTGTTTAAACAATACTTTTACTGAATGTATTAATGTAGGTTAATGTTTCTATCAATTTATACATATAATACACCATTAACATTTCAAATTCTATAAATTAACATTGGTTTAAATGTATTACGACTGAATGTAAATTAACAATTATTTATAATTGTTAATAATATGACCTACATTAATAAATGCTGCAAACAAATGTTGTTCATTGTTAAATGTTTACAAATGTTAACGATCCATATTATATATATATATATATATATATATAAATAAAAACATTTGGACACACAAAAGCAAAATAATACAAAATATATTCAACCATGGCATGTAGTTAACAGAAAATAAAGCCTATCCAATCTTTTAAGCAAAGTGTTTTACAAAAAAAAAAAAGTTTATTAACTTTCAAATGAATAAACAATTGATATATTCTTCAAATTGGTCTGCTTGACAAACTTTGCAACATATCCATATTTATGTGAGGTTGTTCTGCTGCGAAACCTGTATGAAATTGAACAGCAGAAGGTCTGGACTCCATAGCAGCTTTCATTGGCCAAGGACCGCCCAAAGAGGCCATCTGACCGCTATGTAAAGCAACCAATCACACTGTTTGTTTTGGTCAGCGGAGCAAGAAAATGTAAAACTGATGTTCCTATAATAACAAACTGGGGTGCAAACATGGTTCATATATGTGCAAGCTTACAAGTTTCACATCTTTTAAAGACTTGTGCCATGAACTTCACATATGAAATCAAGCGTTTAGTTGATCCTGATAAGCGATCATTGTCACAGATGTAAACACGATGTTTCTCTTCTTCTATTGAGGGAATTGGGCATTACAACAGCTTTGTTTCAAGGTGGTCCATTAAATAACACAAGACACACAGCTCCCTGAAATCCTGCAGAATTCAAAACCCCTGAAGTGTTTCCAGTTTTGTGTGCCTTATACATCAGGGGCCGTATTCACAAAACATCTTAAGGCTAAAAGTAGCTCCTAAATCTGCGATTTAGGAGAAACTCTTAAAAATAATGGGCGTGTCAGTCCTAATTTTAGGAGTCCTAAATTTTTGCTCTAAGAGTATTTCACAAAGCATTTTAGCGCTAAAACTAGCTCCTAAATCTGTGAAACGTTAGGAGTAGTCAAGAGGACTTCTAAATCACTAAGACCAAATCACAAACAGTCCTAATCCACCCAAAGACACTGAACACCATTGAGGCAATAGTGATAATATTTTGTCACTTGAATTCTGCATTCTCTTGAGATGCAGACATCCAAGAGGCGGACAATTAATTATACTAGTTTAATTAGTGACATAGCCTACATGTTAAAACCTTTATTTGAATATGGCAACATTTTTATTTAAAAAAAAATATATATATATTTATTTGAATAGGGCAACATTTGTATTTTAAAAGGTTGAAGATGGATGAAGAGTTTTGTTGTCAATGTTTGCTACTGTTAAGCCCTTCCTGCCAGTTTCAAAGAAGCTGTCACAATTTCAAATGGTTTTACTTACACATTCATCTAAGGCTTGATCTTCCAATCCAGCATCTTTCACACATTTTTAATGTGTCACGTAGAACTCTTTCCTTTGCCGACACCATCGATGTGCTGTATGCACGCCTTTCTCCCTTGTTGTACTGGCCTGAGAGACACTGTTTACAAGCCACAATGCCACATCAATTTTTGGAAGCTTTTGGAAAGCGTGTTGCGATTATTGTCGACTGTTTTGAAATACGTACAGAGAGGCCGTCAAATTTAATGGCGTGCGCACAATCCTTTTCCCACTACAAAGGTACACACACAATGAAATACTTGATAGGAATTACACCCCAGGGCCTAATTTCATTCATTTCAAAGGGATTGGGGGGGACAAGCTTCTGACAAGCACATAACCGAGAATTGTGGACTTCTTAACAAACTGTTGTATGGAGATTTAGTGTTAGCGGACCGAGGCTTTGATATTAAAGACAGTGTGGGAATGATGTGCGCGGAAGTTAAAATTCCTGCATTCGCTAAAAGCAGATGTCAACTCGATGCTAAGGATGTGGAAGACACACGTGCTATAGCACACCTTAGGATACACGGAGAAAGGGTAATAGGTAGCTTGTGCAATAAGTACACACTATTATATAACACAATACCAATTAGCTTGTTGCTTCCCTGTAAGGATGAAGAATTTACCCTTCTTGATAAGATTGTTAATGTTTGCTGTATTCTAGTTAACATGTGTCCAAGTGTTGTTGTTAGGCCAGATGAAACAGAAAAATGTGCATGCTGAATGGTAAAAAGACTCCAGGAGAAATGTTTGTTTCTATTTGGTGTGTGTGAATGTGTGGTACCCTCCTGAGATTGAACATGTTTGTATTTGGTGTGGGGGTGTGTGCACCTTCCTTAGAATGAACATAGTATGCTATTTGTACATTAAATACTTCAGATGACAATTTGATAATTAAAAACTTACATTTTAATTTAAAAAAATCTCCTGCAAAGTGCAATGTTTAGTTTCTTGTGCTTCTTGTGTTGAACTACTTTGAAACACTGAACTTCAAGTAACAAACTTCAAGTAACAAACTAATACTCTTTGAGTCAAGTATAACACTTTAAAACACTTAAAAAAAAAAAAAAAAAACTCTTAACTGAGCAGGTGTAAGTGCAATTCTTTCATAAACAACAGCCACTTCTTTACTACTGCTCTTTTTCATTTGGAACATGAGGCTGCATGTCCTTTGAGTAATATTTTGCCACAAGTTCTGGGACGCACACTTTCTTGAAAAATTCTTGTGCTTTTTTCAGACGAGGTTGCCAGAAATCCTGGTCTGGAAAGACACGCACCACAGTGAAATCATTTTCAGTCCAAACAACAAGATCACAGTGATTTGATTGGGTGACATAAATCTGTGTCTGGATCTGTGTGTAGAAGCGATGGTCTCTTCTCAACTGAAGGTTGTTTGAGGACAACTGGAGACAAAAGTCTTTGTCCTTCATGGCCAATGCCTGTTGGATGCTGCAGGACCGATACTTGTAAGGACATTTCACCTCCAGGCAGCCCTTTCCACAGCATTCACACATAGTCAGGCCATCCGGTGATGCTCCGATTTCAGGGAAGCTGCTGTTAATTATGAAGCCACACGGTTTGATTTTGAAGTTTTTGTGAGATGCAGCTGTGGATTCAGTGTAGGCCTTTCTAGCATCCCCCTCATGACTGATACCCCATCTGGTTTGGACAGTTGATATTGTGTGCTGTGCAAGTGGGTAACACACCTGCTTCAAAACTGTGTGGGATGGCCTCTCCAGAGAGGTGGCATATACAGCATGCATTTTTGACGCTGTAATTCTTCCACTTCTGTAATCATACCATGCAGACGTCAGATGTTGTTGCCTGGTGTACTCTTCTACAGCTGCTGCCTGCTTGTCCGTCACACATACAGCATTCATGTTCTTCTCACAGGCCAGCAGGACAGCAGACAGGTCACTGGCATCTATGCTTTCATCATACAGGGACTTTGCCAGGCATGGAGGTAAAGCAGAGGATGGTGCAGCAGCTGTGTGTTGTGTGTATTGTGCATAGTACTTCTCCATCCCTGACAAACCAACAGCCTTGCTATGGTGCAGTAACGGATCAAGTAGTGGTGATAAATCTTCAAGATTACCTGGAGGAGTTTTCAGTTTCTGTGCCCGACTCCTTATGGCTGGTGCTGTGGACTGTGTATTTATTCGCTGGTCTAATGTCTTCCTTTGTGCAACTGAGGAAGTGTAGTCGATCCTATATCCCACTTCTGGGTGAATCTTGCTCAAGTTACTGGGCAAAACCCAGTATGCTGGCACATCAGTGACCGTCTTTGTGCCGCGAATTCGAACTGTTGCCTCCAACTTAAACAAGAGAGCACCAACATGAGTACAGGTCTCAGCTACCCCTGCCATGCAGGTACAATGGGCACACTCCACCTTCCCAGCACTGCTCACAATGACCCAGGGCTTTAGAGGAGGCTCATTCAATCTCTGTGAGTGCATAACCTGTGTACATACAGAACAACAGTAAATGAAAAGAACAGGTGTGTGTGTGTGTATGTATATATATATATATATATATATATATATATATATATATATATATATATACACACACATTATCCTCCTGACTACCAGGATAAAATGGATGAATTTAGTATTTTGTCAGGTCATTACATTGTTTAGAGCATAAGAAAAATTTTGAAAAATTATATTTTATTCATATGTTATGTCATATCCTCTGCAGAGGACATCGGGACTTTAAAAAGTCCTGTTTTTAAAAAAATAAAAAGACATGAATAGACATGAAAAGGCAAAAACAGTGGGATTTTTGTTTTAATCACAAATCAGTTTTCATTTTTTTTTATACCAAACTTTATGTAAAGATGATTCTCAACAATGTTATGAAAGATATTTTTAAAAAACATTTTTCTTAATGCAAAATGTGTGTAAAATGGCCATAAACAAGTTTTTCCATTATATGCAATGTATTTATAAACTGTATCTTATTTGCTTATTAATGTGTTTTTGGGGCAACATAGAATGAACAAATAAGTGCAATAATGAGAGTAATAATTAGCAAGATTTTCATAATAATATCTAATATTTAATAGGAATTTTGATATATAATGTTTTCTCTATTCATTTGTTGTGTCTCCCAAAATGAGTAATAAACATTATTTAAGTCCTGGTGTCCTCTACATTGGACTTGACATGTATGAAATCGACGCCCTGTTTCATAACAGAAGGTCATATTTTGATCTGAAACCCCACAACATTTTCCTGAGATGCTGATTTAAGTACAAAATATTTCCATAGGGGTGTTACACTTGATCACTAAATTAATGTCATCCATTTTTAAAGACCAAGGAGAGGGAGTGGTCATGGTGAAACATCCAATCATTTGTTATCTCTGAAAAGCCCTGAACAAGCTCTGTACAGGACATCCAGACTTAAAACTGTAATGTCTCAGAGAAATCGCTAAAACATAATGTTCATAAAACACCATTGCTGGTAGTCAGGAGGATATTATATAAATCTGATTAAATATTGTGTAAAGATGCGTGTTTCACTAATCACAGGTAGGTAAGTAAGATGATACACACCTTTGTACGAATGACGGTGTTTTCACAACTCAGTGGTTTGTAGGCTTTCAAGTCATGGACCCAGCCATTTGTAAATTGAACGTGGGCTTCCATAGATTTAAAATTACGAAACTGAGCCTCGGTATAAGCACTCACACCACAGACTAAATATACAAAAATATCTGGAAATGTCAGAGGAGGTAAATCGTCGGGGTCTCGACTACATTCTCTTGCAGGCACCTCATACGGATCCAGATTTCCGAACAATGCCATCTTTTCCAGGTACCGTTTTACTGCGTCCGGTAGAAGTTTGTCTCTGTATAGTACATTTCGTTCTTTTAATTGACTTTTCAACATAGTTTTACAGATATTTTATCGCCCGATGTGGCCTCACAATATGGCGGCGCCCTCTTGTTTACGTCCCAGAATGCACTGCGCAGTGACGTCGGTTGCCAAGCCAAACATTCCATAGTAATTGTAAAGGACTTGGGTAAAGTTAGTTTTATATTCGCACATTCAGACTTCCGCGTTTAAGAACGTTCTAATAATGTGCAATAAAGTTAATGTTTGCAAATTCTGAACATTGACATGATATTTACAACCAACGATTGTAACCCTACAACATTTTTCACAATCCATCAAAATGGGCAAGTATTATTTTAATGGCATACTTACTTGCGAACGTCCACTGAATGTCCAATGTAGTGTACAAAGTTATTGTAGCCTATGCGGAAGTCCGAATGTGCGAATATAAAACCAAATTTACCCAAGTTTGTAAAGGGACGGTAAGGTTAATGAGTTCATACTCAACGTTCAATACAAATATGTCTTTCGCTTAATATGTATTATTAACAATTCTGCCAACACAGCTTTACAAAAACCGCGCTAAATGCGCCAGCTAGCGGGCCTATAGACGACATTTAGTTAACAGGTCAGCCGTGTATTTGAATTGGGGTACGAAACATGGAAACAACATAATAAAAAATACAACAACAAATTCTTGGACAACTAACACAAAACAATCTTAAGCAAGGTTATGGAAAAAGTTACTATTACAGAAGTATTTTAATTATTTTCACTCACCTGAGGCAGAAAGCCGCATTATCTAACATGATGGAGCGACAGTTGAAAAAGAACGCCACTGCGCACAGTGCGCAGAAGATCACAGCATGCCGAAATCCAGTATTTCTTATTTTATATTGGCAACATTATAAACTACATAAATACAGTAGATATCGATATAAGCAAAAAAAAAAAATAATAATAATAAATTAAAAAAAAAAAAAAAAAACATTTTATTTATATGTACTGCTTAAATGTGTTTAACACAATTGTGTTACGAATTGTTTAACACATATTTTGTGTAAATTTTTAACACATCATTTTTTAAGAGTGTTTTGATAGTTTTTGTTTTATAAAATTATTCATCTTAGAACATTGAATGGAGCCCTGCTCATGATGCGGAAAAAAAGTATTGCGGCCATTAATTATGAGTTTCAACAACTTATTTCATTCCCTTGTTTTACAAGTTTTGGCCATGTTGTAATAATGTAATTTTTTTCTTTAAAACATTCAGTTTTATGATTGTGTCTTGACAGTTTTGTCAGGATGTCAAATACTGTACCAAAATACTCATGGTATTCCTGTAAAACACGTGACAAAGAAAACGAAACTAAAGTAAAAGTTAAACAACCACAGAAACTGCAGATATCACTTTACATCCTGATAGGGGGATTATTGTGCAATAAGTGTTTGATTAAACTATGAAAAGTTCATGTAGGTCTATAAACAAAACATGCTGGCACAAATCCTTATGTTCGCAAAAAAAAAAAAAAAAAAAGAAAGAAAAAAGGAATGCATGTATTTTTTATTGTTACTTTTAGCTAGTTTTAGGGTTTTTCAGTAGTATATCATTAAATTTCTGTCTGTTCCTCATAAAAAGCTGCATAAACAATTATAACTATATATACTATACTATATATACTATTTTGATGTATTTTTGTCCTTTGAGCTTGACCATCCTTATGAACTACTGTTATGAAGGGGATCTGAATTAAGAGGGTAAACAATGCAATTTAATAAAATGAAGTCAATTCAGCCAGACCTCTCTCTATTCAACTGAAGAGCAGAACAGATTTTCAGAACAGATTTCTGAAAGCATGCACAGTATGAAGATGTGTTGTTCCTCACCAACTTTGATTGGGAGGGACTTAGTTCCTTCATAAATAGACCAGCAATTCAGTCAAAGACTCTTATTCAACCAGACACTCCTAGAAAGCCCTTGGTACTGTGTGTAAGAATATTCATATTTCTTATTTGTTTATTTATTGCTTTTATGTCCAAATATTACAACATATGGTAATAATAATAAAATCATATATTCTTAATTTTTTTTTTTTTTGTCAGCAGATAACTATTGAGATCTTCTGTGAGGTTCAATCCAGCAGCCGTTAAAGATTCCAGGTGAGCTGAATTTACATTAACACTTTCTACAGAATAGTAAAATTACTTAACTTACTTTAATTAATCATTAAAATAAAAATCATTTAGTGGACACTGATAATTTTTTTTTATTTAATAATTATGCTTAAATGAGACAACTGGCATTTTCAGCTACATTTTACTGAAGCATGAAATGAGAACACTTTAAATGTTGAACTGGTGCATTTTATTCATAAGTTATATAACAGCATTAAATCAGAAAACACTAAGGCTACGGTTTACAGTTCATGAAGATTACCTCTAAATTGGGAGAGCACATTTTATGGAATTTGTGATGCCCTTAAATTTAAAATTCTTTTTTCCTCTTTTTATGTAAATTATTATTGTGGTTCAATTTATATTTACAAAATATTAAAATGTGAAATGTGTCAAGAACACCTAACTTCAAAACGGTAAGCAAAACATGAAGTGTATAAAAAAACAAAGTCATACATTTTGCCTGCGATTTTATTTTTAAGTTTCAAAGTCATTATTCAGTTTCAATCTATATTTTCATTAGTTTCTTGAAAAGTTATATTTTTTATTGGTACAAAAGTAATACCATAGTTTAAATATAATTTCTATAGGTAAAATTGGTTTTATATTCGCACATTCGGACTTCCGCATAGACTACAATAACTTTGTACACTACATTGGACATTCAGTGGACGTTCGCAAGTAAGTATGCCATTAAAATAATACTTGCCCATTTTGATCGGTTGTGAAAAATGTTGTAGGGTTACAATCGTTGGTTGTAAATATCATGTCGCTGTTCAGAATTTGCAAACATTAACTTTATTGCACATTATTAGAACGTTCTTAAACGCGGAAGTCCGAATGTGCGAATATAAAACCAACTTTACCCAAGTAAAAGAGGAAACGATGACATTTTAAATCGCCCGTGTGAAATCACGGAAAGAGAAGTGAGTATTTCAGGAGAAAACAATAGATAGTGCATTCAGTGAATTTATTCATGGGATAGGACTATCGAAAACAAATTGGGAGGGCTGACCACAAATGCGCAGCCTATAGATATGTTGTATTTTTCCATGCTGTTACAGCAGAATTCAAAGGGGAAAAAATCAAATAAAAAACAGGAGGAAAAGAATGCGGCGACTGAAAGGAAATTTGGTTTTATATTCACACATTCGGACTTCCGCATAGGCTACAATAACTTTGTACACTACATTGGACATTCAGTGGACGTTCGCAAGTAAGTATGCCATTAAAATAATACTTGCCCATTTTGATCGTTTGTGAAAAATGTTGTAGGGTTACAATCGTTGGTTGTAAATATCATGTCGCTGTTTAGAATTTGCAAACATTAACTTTATTGCACATTATTAGAACGTTCTTAAACGCGGAAGTCCGAATGTGCGAATATAAAACCAACTTTACCCAAGTGCGGATTGCGATGTCCGTGGGTCGGGCAGGCCAAGTAATAAAAAATATATTCCAGTTCATTGCGGGTGGGTCACTGGTGGATGTGAAATAAATACTAATGTGTTTATTTGAAAAAAGACACGGAACTCTCATTTCATGGCAAAACACAACAAACATGCGTCACTCTTACTTTCATTTTAACAACGTTTATCTCTTCAGGGAAAACCGATCAAGGAAAATATGCACGCACCTCCTAGTGGTCATTATATGAAACACAAAGGAACCTACGCTACATAAAATATTGCTTTATAATTTAAAAATATACAAAAGCTTAACAGAAATTATTCTAATAAGATTGTTTTCCAACATAATGATGGAAAAAATAATGTTTTTCAAGTTTAACTGCTGAATAGATGCAGTTGCAGGGTCCACTTTTTTAAGCAGCAGTGGAGGCAAAATCGGTCCAAGAGAAATTTTGGCCTCATTGGATTAATTTTTTGTATTACTTGTTTTGCCTTCTAAAACACTGATGTAAATGTAATGTACGCTGAGAAAACAAATGGAGGGTCGAGTCCCTTCAGGGTCAAGTCAATGTACAGACTTTTTCTTCATTCAATTTGTACACTGAACATGGGTTAGCACTCTCTGGCCCGGTTTCACAGACAGGGTTTAGCCTAAGCCAGGATTAGGCCTTTGTTAAATAATGATATTTAAGTAACTTTTATAAATGTACACTAGAAAAATAACATTTCTGTTGTCCATCTTGACACAAAACAATGGCACTGACATATTATAAGATCTGTCAGTACAAGTTTCTTTCAGTTGAAACGGCTCAAACATGCATTTTAGTCTAGGACTAGCTTAAGCCTTGTCTGTGAAACCGGGGGTTAATTTTTAAACTTTATCTTTAAAATGAACAAAATTTCAAATAAAAATCAATTATCTTGAAATACCTGAAATATGTGCTTGTAAAATGTGTTGTCTTCATCCAGTTGAAAATGCAGTACCCTTGGGTGTGGGCACATGACCAGGATTTTACCACCTCCATCACATTTTGAGCCAGGAAAAACCCTGGCTGTAGCTCCTCTGCATGAGCGATCTCTCTTCTGGATTGGAAATCACAAAAATGCATCATAGACAATTGTCCTATTATTATTGCATATACAAACAGCTGGCCACTCTGGTGAGATAGAAATTGCAAGATAATGTCTATATAGCATGGGCGTTTCCTCCGAGGAGGCAAGGGAGGCAGTGCCTCCTCAAAAAAATAGGATGAGAAAATAATCCATATTACATATAAAACAACACAAATATTACAAATTATGACATTAAAGGGTTAGTTCACCCAAAAATTAAAATTCTGTCATTTATTACTCACGCTCATGTTGTACCACACCTGTAAGACCTTTGTTAATCTTCGGAAAGCAAATTGAGATATTTTTGTTTAAATCCGATGGCTCAGTTAGGCCTGCATAGGGAGCAATGACATTTCCTCTCTCAAGATCCATAAAGATACTAAAAACATATTTAAATCAGTTCATGTGAGTACAGTGGTTCAATATTAATATTATAAAGCGACGAGAATATTTTTGGTGTGCCAAAAAAAAACAAAATAACGAATTATTTAGTGATGGCCGATTTCAAAACACTGCTTCAGGAAGCTTCAGAGCATAATGAATCAGCGTGTCGAATCCGCAATTCGGAGCGCCAAAGTCACGTGATTTCAGCAGTTTGGCGGTTTGACACACGATCCGAATCATGATTCGACACGCTGATTCATTTAAAAAGAGCGCAAGTCACTCATATTTCTTAAGGAACACTGCCCAACAGCGACACCCGCAGGTAAAGTTACAGCAGGAGTCATGCCTCCCTTTGCTCTCATAGGAAACAATAGAAAATCATCAGACCCCCGGCGTGCGGTGGGTTTAGTGGGGGGTAATTGAGAATGAATGGGGGAAAGTCACATGAGAGGAGGCAATGTCTCCAGCGCGCTATGATTGGATGTAATTGGTTATGATTGGATATGATTGGTTTGTGCGATAAATCCCGCCTCTTGTTGACGCGCGTCAGTTTGAATGAACAAATGATGGCGTCAATGGGAAGACTAATTGAAAAGTAAGTAAACAGATCGCCCAGTTAGATATCACTGCTTTATGTCACGTCAAAATCAAATTTGAAATGGACTGATAGCATGATGACTGTGGTTTTTTAGTGCAATCAGCTTGTTGAAATTAAAAATATATCTTCGTGTCTGTGACAGACAGTGTTTACGGAGCATGACTGATGATCCAAAATAGCCTAAGTTGACAATTAAAAAGAAAAACATCAATACACAAATAAAATATATTGTTTAAATTATTATTGCCTTTAGTTATTATTTTGGAATGAATGTAGAAATGCTTAAAACACTAACTTGATGAGATTGACTTAGTTTTGATAAACAGAACATTTATTACAATACATTGTTAATGTAAAATTACAAAATAGAATTGTATTTGGTTTCTTTGTTGATGTAAAATAATGTTCATTTAACAAGGAAGATGTGTCAACGTTAAGAGTAATGCACATGAATTTACATTGATTCATAAATAAATAAAAAATGTGCCTCCTCATTTCAGAACACCACTGCATGCCACTGATATATAGCAATAATAAATGTTGGTGTTTTCTTAATTTCTCCAGAGCTTATCGATACACCGTAGGGGTGTGAAACGTCACTGGTTTCATAATTTGATTCGATTATGATAACGATTATCACATCTTCGGTTGTATTCCACGAAGCATTGCATCCTCAATATTACTGCACGTGGCTGCATTTTTGTCATTGAATACAAGCAGTAAGAAATATGAACTCCCTTTTTATTTTATCTGCCCCAAGAAAGTACACTTCCTGAATGTAGCAAAATATAAAAAAAAACTGAACAAGTCTGAACACAGCATATGACAGGAGCATTTGAAACTAATAAATGCTAGTAAATACTAAAATAAACTGTGAAGTTGTGTGCTTAAGTTACAATAATGCTCACACTCACACACACACACGTTAGTTTGCTCGCATACACGCACACACACCCACGCATACACACTTGCACCCACACACACACTCGCACACACATGCTCGCACACAGTAAATGTTAAATGGGTGCATTTTATTACTGCTTTTGTGTTTCGCCTCCCTCTGCCATTTTACGCTATAAGCATGTATGCTTATAGTATATGTATCTACTCTAGAAGCATGTATGTGACAAATGACATCAGAGAAACATCAGTAGGCTATAATCGATTATGGTCTATTACTGCATCGATGCAGAATCGTCCACATCCTCATCGTGATGCATCGTAGAAACGATTAATTTCAACACCCCTAATACACCAGTCTTTCATAATTTAGCCCCGGGGCACATTTAATACCAGGTTTTAGTACCCATCCCAAATTCTTTCTCTAGTGTTTAGTACAGGCCATGGGTGAAATGGGTGACTTGTCAGTTTTCCAAAAAGGACAAATCATGGGAGCCTATTTAGCAGGAGCGTCTGTAACCTTAACAGACCAACTGTTTGGTGTTTTAAGAATGACATTCTTTACAATTATGACTATGTATGTACACAAAGCATGGGCGAAAACTGAAAGTGAATGATAGGGACCGTCGTTGAGCACTAAGAAAGATTGTGTTCAAACAGCACAGAACTGCAGCAAAGCATCAGAAAACCTCAATATTCATCCTGAAGACCCTGTTTCCACAAAAACAGACCACAGAAAACTGCATAAAGCCAACATCCATGAAAGAGCTGTAACTGCTAAAACTTTAGATACAGATTCCATCCTTCAACATCTGAAGCAACTGGCAGATTTTCTGCAGATTCAGAAATTCAAAAGTTGTATGAATCTGTTCTAAGAAGGTAGTTGTGTTAAAGGGAAATGGTAGTAAAACACTTTAATAATGAAATATTGCCTCTTTCCCAGGTGTTTACATTATTTTGCTCATCCCCTGTATATGGGTCAACGACGTATAAGGATTTTCAACAGGCCAATTCAAAAAATACTATTGCAATTGTTCAAACATTAAGAATGTTGTGTACACATAAATTCATATTAAAATTTTAAATTATGATTAGTGTTTTTATCTAGATGAACTGGCCATAGCCTTAAAAATGTCATGTGGTTTGACCGTGATTTATCTTAAAGGGGGGGTATCGCATTCTGCCAATCTTATGTTAATCTTGAGTACCTATAGAGTAGTAGTGCATCCGTCATATCTCCAAAATGTCTTTAGTTTTATCAGATTTATAAAAGATACATACGCTATACCGAGTCTTTCCAAATAAAGCCGAGATCCTGGAGGCGTGTCCTGTAAGTGGAGCTAAAGAGTGACAAGCTGTCACGAGCACGCGCAGCTTTTGTGTAGAGATCATCTACAAGCTATCAATGGTCAGCTAAACAACTGTATTCAAACACACAATACACCATCGCATTATCCATCGATAACTTTTGAATCAATATAATAAATATACCGTATGAATGATGAATAATATATTTATTAATTCACTATGTTCGTGTTGTTTACATTATATTACAATTAGGCGCCTATTGCAAACAAAACAGACATTTGAAGCAGTTTTACTCACCACCTGCGGTTCCGACTCATGACCGGGATCTTTCAGTTTCAAATAATCTGTAAATCCAGCGCTGAACTGGGCCTTGTTTATGAAACCGTAAGCGCTGATCCTGAGGGCTCGAGCAGCCACGGAAAAACACGAGATATACTCCATACTCCTTTCATTTTAACCAATTTTAACGCCTGCCTGTACTGTGAGTTTGCTGTTTGCTAATAAACCGCTTATGGATCCCAATCAACCTGAGTCTGCGTCACACTATTATTGGTCGCACCACATGATGTGTGGTCGCTCCAAATGACATGAAGACCTTAAATATAATTAAAAATCTATTTAAAGAGATCAATAAACAATCAATTTTATACAAAAAAAAATAGATTTAAAACAGATTTTATTAAAATTTCACAGAATTTTCATGAACACAATTGTATAAAAAAATTTTATATTAAAAAAATTACATTGCAAACATAAGTGCTCCATTTCATTTAAGTTGACTTAATTCATCTTTAATTCTTTAATTCATCAAGGACACATTAGGCCTAAATTGAAAAAAAAAAAAAACCCTTCTTGCTGCAGGGTCAGAATTAACATGCTGCCTATGGCCAGTGGTTTTTACTTTGCTTGGCAGTGGCATCTGGTAAAATAGATTGAAATAGTTATAAATAAATAAACAATAAATGACTAATAAATGCATAATTACCAAACTGAAATTACATGCTCTATTTTTTTTTGTTGTTGTTGTTGTTTTTTTTGCATTTTTCTCATATTGTACAATATTAGTATTTACTAGCATTTACCAAATGTGGTAACTACATACCAGCCATTATTTTTTCCCAAATTTAAGACAGAGTTATAAACCTTCTTGCTGCTTCCATGGGTCCTTCGCAAATTGGTATATGATGCAACTTTCTGTCTTTGAATGGATTTCAACATGAAAGTCCCAAAGTGGTCATTTTGATGGTCGCACCACATGATATTTCATAAAATGGACATCATCGGACAAAGTTTGTTTGTGGAAAATATAAATACAAATGCTTTGCAATTTTGTACAGGATTACAAAACATGTTGGAAATCATGCCAAATAGTGCAGAAAATGAATTTGAATACATTTTGAGTAATTTCAAAGACATTTCCAAAACAGAAGTTATGGCCGGACGGTCGCACCACATGATATTTTGATACTTTAAATAACAGAAAATTACAAATAACTAATGTTTTTTTGAAAAGTTACAGTGAGTACATGCATGGGAGAGGTACTACATATATACGGTATCTTTTTATGCATTTAAACCAAATTTTAACTGAAAAAAATGTAATTGGACAGAAAATTTAGGCGTCACCAAAAACAGGCAATTTGGTTATTGTTTTACCAATAGTGCAAACATAGGCATTTCCACACACTACGGCTCCAGGAATCATGATTGCAGTATTTCACTGCAATCATGGTCATCAATGCCATAAAGACTGAACTGTTACAAGGATCTTTTAATATTTCCACATACAGCTGTCTTAAAAACGGTTGAAATCCTGTGTGACAAGTTAATGAGTCCAGCCTTTTTATCCACCTTATTTTTCAACGTGGAAGTAAGATTTTTCTGTGAATGTGTGAGACTTCTGATTCATTAGACTCCATAAGGACATAACAATAAGAATATCAAAGTGCAGTAAACAGTAAAACTGTTTGAATTACAAACCACTGTGTTTATAATTAAGACAGTACATTAAAGCAGGGGTTTTCAACCTTTTTGGCCACCAGTCCATTTTGTGTTGAGTTGTTTTTGCTCAAATTCAGTTGTGCCAAACCTGCTGTAACTATAGCCAACGATTAGCTGGGAGAATAGTCAAATTGCCCCCTCTAGTGGATGACTCAAAATTTGCTAGTAAAACGTCTCAGGTTACGTATGTAACCATGGTTCCCTGAGAACAGGGAACGAGACTCTGCGTTTGCAAACGCTATGGGGAATGTCACGTGACTCGGTGTCTGAAAGCCAACTATCCAATAACTCCAATGCCTATTGGCCGGCGACAGCCTATGACGTCATACGGCGCGACCCGGAAGTATAAAAGGCGCGCCTGGGGAAGCAGTCATTATCCGTCGTCTTGAGGGACTGTTCAGCAGGCAGCCCGAAGCATGGCAAGGAAACGCAGAGTCTCGTTCCCTGTTCTCAGGGAACCATGGTTACATACGTAACCTGAGACGTTCCCTTTCGAAAGGGAACTTCTACTCTGCGTTTGCAAACGCTATGGGGAACGATATACCCACGCCGCCATGCTTGAGGAGAGTGCCTGCCAGGAAATATGGCTGAGACAAAGGCTCCAGAGCAGTTAGAGAACTGCTTGGCAACTCCCTTTCGGGTCACACCAGGCTGTCAGTGACAGCATTCCCTTTGGCCAACAGCCCAAGCTGACTTCAAGAAGGCCTTTCTTAGAGGTCCTACAGAAGCTGCTAAGGCATCTGGAACCAGCTTTTCCGAAGATAAAGCGATCCCTTTAAGGGAATGTGGCCAAAGAACTGAAGGGAACCTCGGCCAGTCACTAGAGGGGAACGAAGTCACCCCCAATGCCACCAGGGTGGCCGACCTGGTCTGTCACGAGACAAACTTAGTCTTGGCCAATCCTGTCTGAATACAGAGCCTCTAAAAACGCATTCTTCATAGAAGATAGTAAGTAAGAGTGACTGCAAAGAGGCAGAAACAAACTCAAACCCACGCGTAGAGACGGGCATCCTGGAGAGCGGAACTCCGCTAAGTACTATGAACCCTCGTATTGAGAGGAGTACAATCCACTCATCCTAGGATCTACTCAATGCTTAATTAACGCACTGAGGAGGCTGTGCGCTAGAGAACCCTGATCCAGGGGAGCACAAACCAGCCTGAGGCTGAATCTTAGAAGGAGGCCTAATTAAGGCCTACCACTATGATCAGCTTAGGGAGCTAAGCACTATTACAAACGTAACCCTAAAAGGGAAGTACGAAGCTCACCTAATAGGTAGACCATGCAATGGGCACATACTCATGGAGGCCGGGGAGGGGCCTACAGCATGATAGTAGTTATGTGGAAACAGAAGTCTTATACAGAAAGTGGCCTGGTTTTAAGGGCCACCCTGAACACCTGTCTTGTTTTTCTGGGGTAGACAGACGACTTCAATGGCAGCATAAGAGGCTGCAAAGTGCCCGCATGACAATCCACCTAACACAACCCAACGAGCAGTGCACTCAGTAAAAGCACCTTTTACTCTTTAAAGCAAGAGGAGTGCAGCGTATGCCAACACGTATTAAGGAAGGCCCGGAGGGGCCTATGACCTTAACAGACACGTGGCATCAGCTCGTGGCAGTGTTTAGGCCCCAAGGACGATAAACAACCAGATAAAAAGGAGGTTGGATTTATCACTTAGGCCTCTGGCCAACAAAAGTGTATACAGATAATTCTCAAAGAGAAATACACCCAAACATACTCCAGTGTGTTCAAGAAAGGCGGCCCATAGGCCTTGCAACCTCTAATATACACGGCGTAAGTCTCGTGGCCGTTTCCAGGAGCACAAAAGATACACCCTAGGCGCTAGGTGGCTCTTAGCTCAACTAGTTTAGAATCCGACTCAGGGAGGCAGATGTAGGTTAAACCAACCTTCCGTAAGGTTTCACTACCATAATCAACCTGAGGGGCTAGCCACTGGGAATACTCGGTAAAAACACCTTGTTACTCTCACAGCGAGAGGAGTACATGACTGAACTCCACATCTTACACCGGAGGCCGCAGTAGGCCTGCCTTAGTAAACACGTGGCATCAGCAAGTGGCTACCATAACCATACCACCCAAAGGCCATGTATTAGAAGTTTCCAAGATGATTGATACATAAAAAACGTTGCCGAACATCGTGAACAGGCCTGTTAGGGCCTATCCGTCAGCGATGAGGCGTGGCCGATGGTGGCATGGTTTCCCAGGCATCCTGCCAACAAGTCGACTAGAAAAGGAGGCCTTAAGGGGCCTCCATTCTAGCATCAAGTGGCGATCAGCCTGCTCACAGATTAAAAAACACAAACTGTGCCATTATGTAAACTAAAGAAGGAGGCCTGAAGGGGCCTGCCAAATCAATAACACATGGCTTAAGCTCGTGAATATAAGGGAACCAAGCTACAGGGAACCAGCTCTAACCCAAATAGCTATGGGAAGCTAACTGCGACCTGCGCTAGGCTATACATTACAACAGGCAATGTACCCTAAATATTTGTGGCTAAAGGGAACCAAACAAAACCATGGTCATAAACATGGTCTAAGGAGGCTAATACAAGCCTACTACCTCAAACAGACATGTGGCAGGGCCTGTGGCAGCGTAAATCTGTGAGAATATGTGAGCATATTATGATAAGTTAAACAGCATTGTAAAACAACTGCTAACTAGAAGGAGGCCGAATATCATAAGGCCTACAATCTGAGTTATATGCAATATGGCTGTTAACAAGATCACCAAAAAGGGAGCTACTAGATACCAACTTTCCTCAAAAAAGTGGCTCTAACTACCCTGAGTATGCAATCCAACGGGTGATGCACTCAGTGACACAAATAACTCTTAACTGGGGAATATAAGTCACCATGTACTCAAATAGAGGCCACTTTACAACAAAAGGGCCTGCTATTATGAGAGCAGGTGCCAACCTGTGGCAGCATAAATAAGCTCACATACAAATGTAGGGCAAAAGTCTAGAACTCAAAGTAACAAACTTTGATATACATGCTGTCTTAGAAAGGAAAAAATAGTCTCTGTACAGATTCTCAGATCTGATCTAAGCCCTAGAGGACAGGAGCTAAAAACTAGCAACGTCAACTCAAACTTGATAATACAAACATCAAGTGGCTCAGAAGAAAATCATTTCCTTTAGCATGAAAGCTCTAGAAAGTGGGGCCTAGCACACCCCTGCATAACTTATCTATGCAAAGATAAGGGCCTACCACCTGAGAAACAGCATCAGGGGGTCAAAAACAGTCTACAACCTAGCTGTTAAATTCACAATTGCACCTACACAAGCAAGGGGATAATTGAGCATACGGCCTAAACAACTCCCTCGGGAGGAAGCCAGAACTAGGAACTACACACCCTGAAAGGATAGTAAATACATATGGGGTTACTTCATATACCATACATCACCTAGCTCTAGCCTGGCCGCTAAGCTATAGGCCTATACACTACAACAGGCCCATAACAAAGCCTGATCTTCACTTCCAAATCTCATGATGAGAGAAATAAAGCGAAGCTCAAAGCTAAAGTGTCAGGCGGCCGGTTAGGGCCGCCGTAGACATATAAACTGAAGTAATGAGTGCCAACTCAAACTATACTGAAAAATAGCCGAGAGGCTACTCATATATAGACAAACTAAGCGGCAGCCATTTTGTGGCCTGCTCAGTCAGTCTCAACACTCCAGTTTTGCCCAAAAACCCCTAAATAGTTCACATTTTACTGTTACATGTTCAGGAAATGATACAGAAACAACACAAGGTCAAACATTTAAATAATTAAATCAGACCTTGTCTTACCTTCCTGTGGCTCGAAGACCAAAGACTCCTCCTTCACTTACTTGAAATGGGAAGGATGAAATCCATGGTTCTAGAAGCCCAAAGAACCCTTTCACTATCAAGCCAGAAGGCGGGCCTTCAGAAAAATTTCATCATGGGCCCAGCCGTCAGCCTGACTGTTCAAAGGTGTCGTCCTGAACATGCACAGTGATTAAAAACGCCCGGGAGGCCGAGGAAGAGGGGCGAAGGCAGATGTACAATTACCTTCGCCAAGAGAGGGGATCGATCAGCGGCGTTGCTGGCGCCGGTGATCAATCACCTCCCTTAAGTCCATCTTCCTCTTCCTCATATCCCGCCGCTTCTGCGACTTGCTCCGAGGTGGAGGAGGCGCACGAGCGGCGACACTAGACTTCTGGCCCTGCCTCTGAGCCTCGGCTCGAGACGGGCCAAGGCCTCCCGGCTGTCTGGGCCCAGGATCGGACCTGAGCGGTATGCAATTTTTGTATGCTGCCGAGCGCGCCTTCGCCTCCCTGAACTTTCCGACAACTGTTTCAACGGAGCCGGCGAAAAGTTCAGTTGGCGAAACCGGGGCATCGAGGAGAGAGCCCTTCTCTTTCTCCCCGATGTCCGCCATGTTCAGCCACAGGTGCCTCTCCGTGGCCACCATGGCCGCCATCGATCTCGCTTGGTGGCCCGGAGAGCGAGATCTGTAGTGCGGCGCAGCTCGGCCACCGCATCAGGGGACAAACCCTGCCCCTGATCCAGGTCCTTCAGCAGGTCAGCCTGGTAGGCCTGCAACACCACCAAAGTGTGCAAAGCTGCGCCAGCCTGACCTGCAGCAGCATATGCTCTGCCGTTCAGACGAGATGTCAGTTTAAGGGGTCTGGACGGCAGAACCGGAGCTTTCAGTGTCGGTGCCCTGCCTGTGACAAGATAGTTGGCAAACGTCTCGTCAATGGGCGGCAACGACACATACCCATGCTGGCCTAATCCCTCCACATCAGCGAAATTCCCCCGCTGATGTGGATGAATTCTGGCCGAGTATGGGTTCTTCCATGCCTTTTTGATCTCCACGTGAAGATCTGGAAGGAATGGAAGGCTCACTGGAGTTACGGGGTTGTGGTCAGAAAGAAACCGTTCGTCTAACCTGCCGCGAACGGGCTCTTTCCTTGCGCGCTCCCACGGCAGCTGCAGCCTGCCGGCAGCGCGCTCCACAACCTCCAATAACTCGGCATATGCTGGGCAAGGGGGCTTGGAGAAAGAAGAAGTCGCAACTTCTTCCTCCTCCATTGCCATCTCTTGCTCACGGGGGCTAGCAGCCAGAAGATCACTCGCTCCTGGATCCGATGATGTCAGAGATAAGACATCATCGTCATCCAGGAGCTCATCCAGGAGCTCATCCCCGCCAGCCGCCGCCAGAGTTTGAGAGACTGTGACACCTCTCTCAAACTTGGCAGCGAGCTCCACCTGCTAGCCCCATGAGTGCAGCCGCCGCTCTGCCTCGGCACGAGCAGGGCCGGACCCACCAGGCGCAGATGTTGACGCCTCTTCCCTTGAGAAGAGGGCCAGGCGGGAACGGAGCGTTCTCATGGGAAAACGCTCACAACTCTCACAGACAGCACCCTCAAGCACTGTCCGTGCGTGTTCTTCTCCCAGACAGTGTACACACAAAGTGTGTGAATCCTCCGGAGTCAAAAATCTCGGGCATTGATCCGCACACTTCCTAAAACGTTTCTGTTTGCCCTCAGACATAACCAGAGATGTACTCACAAGTATAGCAGGTTTAAACACGACAGTGGCAAGACACAAACAGTCCCGAAAGACGATGGATAATGACTGCTTCCCCAGGCGCGCCTTTTATACTTCCGGGTCGCGCCGTATGACGTCATAGGCTGTCGCCGGCCAATAGGCATTGGAGTTATTGGATAGTTGGCTTTCAGACACCGAGTCACGTGACGTTCCCCATAGCGTTTGCAAAAGCAGAGTAGAAGTTCCCTGTTCTCAGGGAACCTCCTTTTTACAACTGTTTCACTTGAGAATTTCACTTTCACTTTTGAACTAACAGGTGCTCGCGCCCCCTTAGGTTGAAAACACCTGCATTAAAGTAATATGCTTAGAAATACTAGTTTGCAATATCAAGCAGGATAATGAGTGTTTGTATCCAAAAATAGCTGGTAGTGAATAACACCAGAAGCCAGACACATTAAATTTACAAATGGTGGTGCCCGCTCTTACATGAAAAATAAGGTGGATACAGAAATATGATCACTATAAACTACATACCATGGCTTTAGCACCATCACTGGACTTTACACTTTCAAATTGCTGTAAAATGTGCTACAAGTTAAACAATTTACAAAAATGTATCCACAGGCACTCTTTTTTTCATGAGACTGGGCTGTTTTATAAACCTGCATCTACAACAGAGTCAAAATATCACTTATAACACCTCTTTCATAAAAGTACAGCATATTTCACATTTCCAGTGAGTCGGGGTTGCATGGATTAATTGTTGTGTTCTCTCCGTCACACACACAAATGATCTGCTGCGTGGAGACGCGCGTCTGATGCTGTGATGGGCAAACTTGAGACTATGATGAGAAAAACCAATATGCGTGAGGATTCTGTCCTTTTTAGGGTCTCATCTTCCTGTTTTTGGTTCGTTTACTTGTCTTTGGTCCGTGTTGTGTTCATGTATCATTCGAACCGCACCAGAGTTCGTTTGGAAGCGGACCAAGACCCATCTTTTCAGCGGTCTCGGTCCGCTTGTTTGGTGCGCACCAGGGTTGGGATGGCAGCGTTCACACATGTTCAAATGAACCGCACTAACAGAGCAATCGCACCAGGGTTCGTTTTAATCAAACCAAACATGACAAGTGTGAACGCACCCCTAGAGTTAAAGAGCATCTGCTTTACTTACTATTTGATGTAATATTCAGTTTTAATATGTAATTTGAAGCAATGCATGTTTGTGAAATTTTGCTGTATTTTAGTGCTTAATGGTGTGCCGTGGGATGGTTACTTATCAAAAATAAAAAGGCAATAAAAAGGTTGGGAAACACTGCCATAATTGTGTATGGTTCATTGTACAACCATGAAAAACATTGTTTAAACCTATGTCAATAAAGATTTGTAAAGTTCATTTTGATTTTACAAAATTATCTTTAAAGTATGGCATCCTGAAAAGCTGTCTCTTTTTTTTTTTTTTTTTTTTTTGCTGAGCTGTGTCAGCTGTCATTGGTTTGATGATGTTTACATGTCAGCCTGCAACTGCTTATTCATTACATCACTATGTGGGGGCATTTTACAGTATAAATAAATTCAATAACACTTTATTTTACAGTGTCATTGTTACATATGTTACATATAGTTAATATAGTAATAACTTTAAATTATGCATAATTACATGCAACTAACCATAAACCAAACCAAACCTAATCCTAACCCTATAGTAAATACATTTAGTTACTTAATATTACTCAGTACTTAAATGTATAATTACAGTGTAACACAGACACCTTAAAATAAAGTGTAACTGTAAATTCCTTATATTGTATGCTACATTGTAAGTACATTTCCTAAAACGTTTCCTACTCTTTGTGTGGACAGGATTTTTTTAAGCAGTAGGTGAAATCTGTTTTCAGAAATAACCATATACTGTGTGGAGCACAAAAGGTGCAAAGCAGTTTACTGATGATTATAAATTATAATGTATTAATGTAAAAAGTGTATCATATCTTGCAGATTCATCTTCTACAATGTCAAACATTAACAGAGAGAAGATCAGCTCAGTGTCTGACCAAACTGAAGCACAACATGTCAACAGGTTAGTGTCATAATACACTTCTTCCTTTTTTTTTTTTTCTTGGTTATTTTGTTTATTTTGATCATTCATACAAGTACAATCATATAGTGCTCAGTGCAATCACAAAGTGTTTTTACAATATACAGATGTGTACAATTACCGAGTGTATTTTAGATATGAATTGTACTACAGAATTGTTCAATTGTCCCCCCACTGACACGCATCAGAAGTGGTGAAAATTTACGTCTGTTATGGGTTTCAGAATTAGCTCTGGCAAAATGGCTCGATAGCGCCACCTACAAAATTTCAATGAAGTGCCCCTCGTGCTATGTTCCACGTACGGGTATGAAATTCGGTAGACACATGTAACAGCCCAAAACCTACAAAAAAGTCTCTTGGAACAAGAAGTGAGATATTTTGAATTTTCTCTGCAAAATTTGTGCAATTTTTGGCATTTCCACACGTTGTACTTTAACGAACTCCTCCTAGAGCTTTAATCAGATCAACATCATATTTGGTCAGTCTAATCTAAAGGCCTTTGCAACGTTAAAATTGCAAAGATCTAGACTGTCCATGGTGGCCTGACAAAGTCTGATGTTTCGTCATGAAAGAGAAAGCTGTTGTAACTCAAGCATACAGTGTCCGATCTGCCCCAAACTCCGCATGTGTGATGAGAGTCCTGGCCTGAAGACATCTATATGTCAATATTCAGTTAGTCATAGCACCACCTGCTGGCAACAGGAAGTGGCATGTTTTACACTGTAATTCACTACCAGAAATATATTTCAATATGCCACAAAGTACCAAACATGCTAGAAACACATTAAATCATGCAACACTTGGCTAAGTGCTAATGTTTGCGATTAACGCCACGAAACAGGAAGTTGTTGTAACTCAGGCATACGATGGTCAATCTGCTCCAAACTTTACATGTTTGATAATACACCTGGCCTTAAGACATCTACATGGCAAGAAGTCGTGTGTCACAGCATCCCATAACGTCTGGTTAGGACACAGTGTAACAGGTTGTTGCTAAATTCATTTTTTCTTTTGCAGATCATGTCATGATGCCACCCTCATTTATCCAGGTCCTCCCGCACTTTACCGTCTGAACACAGAAAGAAAATATTTTGATAAGATGAATAGAAAGGTCAGACAGTGGATGTATGGAAGAAGAAACCGAAGCAAGCAGAATAAAGTCATTCTGATGGTGGGAGAAACCGGTGCTGGGAAAACCACCATGATCAACACCGTGATCAACTACTTACTAGGAGTGAAGTTTGAGGATCAAGAGTTTTATCAGATCACAGAAGAAGAAGCAAACCTTAAAGATCAAACACAATCTCAGACATCTGAGATCACTGTTTATGAGGTGTTTGTTGAAGAAAACCCAACATCTCTGACCATCATTGACACTCCAGGATACGCACACACTGAAGGATATGAGAAGGACAGAGAGATTTCTGAGTATCTGAGCAGATTATTTTCAGATGAGGATGGGATTCATTATATTGATGCGGTGTGTTTTGTGATGAAGGCGTCTCAGAATCGTCTCTCTGGAAAAGAGCTTTACATCTTTCACTCAGTTCTGTCTCTGTTTGGTAGAGATATAGAGAAAAACATAGTGTTTCTACTCACACAGTCAAGTGGAGGACCTCCGACAGATGCTCTTAATGCCATTAACACAGCAGAAATACCCTGCAGAAGAGATGAAGAAAATGAACCTGTTCATTTCTTATTTGACAACCAGCAGAAACAGAAAAGAATCAAAAAGTATGAGCAAAACTTCAGAACATCATGGGAAATGGGAGATGAAAGCATGAAGGAGCTCTTCAAACTCCTGGAAGAAAAGAACAGAAAAAGTGTTAAGATGACATTAGATGTTCTGAAAGAGCGAAAACAACTTGAGGCCTGTGTCGAAAATCTGATGGACCGAATCTTTGAGAAGGAGTTAAAAACTGAAGAACTGATTCAGATCCAGAAGGCCCTCAATCAAAACAGAGACAAGATTGAAAAAGGGGAAAACTTTCAGTTTACAGTCAAGAAATTTGTCAAAGAAAAAGTCCCTATTGTAAATGAATGGTGGTGGAACAGCAAGGCAACCTGCTGCTCCATCTGTGAGGAAAACTGTCATGAATGGAGCTGCTGGTGGGTTGAACCCAATGAACTCCAGAAGTGTGAAGTTATGAAAAACAACCACTGCACTGTATGTACAAGGAAGTGTCATTATAGCAAACACGTCAAAGAGAGCAAAAAATATGTGATGAACACAAAGCCAGTCATTATGACATATTATGAGCTTAAACAGCTGCGCTTTGTTGAAAAGCTTCAAAACAGTTCTGACCAAAAAAAATGTAAAGAGTCTGAGAATAAAACAGATATAGAAGAAAATCTGATCAGTGATCTGGAGAAGAGTAAAAAAGAAAAGTCCATCCTGCTGGATGAAGCTTATATGATCATCATGAATCTGTGTAAGATCGCATTAAAATCAGACAGCGCTTTCACTCTTCAATATCTGGATTTTTTGATTCCCAGACTGAAGGAGGAGGGGAAAAAAGAATGGATAAAGAACCTGGAGGATCTGAGGAAACTTGGAGAACAGCAGAAAAACAAGTGGGCCATTCAGCATCTGTTGGATTTTAGCAGGCAAAAATGGAACCAATTGTCAATCACATCCAGCAAAGATAGTTAGGCGCTCAAGAAATTAACCAGTTACAGAACATCATGCAAGCAATTAAAACAAGCAAAATTATGATATAATACAACAATATGAAAAATATCTTTAACAACCCATAGAAAACACTAGAGCTAGTACTTGCCATTGCATTGAACATCCCGTTGTCATACATTGTGTTGCATCTTAAAATGTTAGCATTTTTAAAAAAAGTTTTTTAGGATACAGCTATAAGGTATAGCAGAGAGACCCCTGGTTTCGCAGACAAGGCTTAAGCTAGTCCTAGATTAAAATGCATGTTTGAGATGTTTTAACTGAAAGTAACTTGCACTGACAGATCTTAAAATATGTCACTGCCATTGTTTTGTCTCAAGATGCACACCAGCAATGTTTTTTTTTTCTAGTGTACATTTATAAAAGTTACTTAAATATCCTATTTGAACTAAGGCCTAATCCTGGCTTATCCTAAGCCCTGTCTGTGAAACTGGGCCAGAGAGTTTTAATGTTTTTTTTTTGTTTTTGTTTTTGTTTTTTTTACTTTTTACTTATTGTCTTACATATACAAGCTTCAGGATCTCAAACAAGACATAAAATAAAATGTACAAATAAACATGTATTTTATGTTTAAATTCATAGTCATCTCCTTTTTCTACTCTTTTTGAATAGATTTATGAATTTGGCCCTACTATTTTCAGTAAATCCGTATCTCAGGGCAACTCTTTCAGTTGTTAAGTGGCAAAATAAAATGTTATATATTTTGTTTGCCAAGGAAGAGGCTCATAGTGTGTGTGTGTGTGTGTGTGTGTATATATATATATATCAGGCATGTGATCGGCTAGAGATAAAAAAACAGGAAAATCTGGCCACGCCCCCAGCACTTCTTATTTAAAAATATATTTTTTTAACACATTAAAAGATCTTATATTGTAATATTACATACTACTGTCCTGTAAAAATAAAAAGCAGCATTTAATAATAATATAATATAATACAATATAATAGTTATTATTAAAGTACCTGCCAAAAGTTTGGAAACAATTATTTATGATTTTGAAATAAATGTCTTCTGCTCATTCTGCTTATTTGATCAAAAATACAGTAAAAAACAGCAATATTGTGAAATACTACACCTATTACACATTTAAAAAAAAGTTTTCTGTTTTAATGTTATAAAGTAATTTATTCCTGTGATCAAAGCTGAATTTTCAGCATCATTACTCCAGTCTTCAGTGTCACATGATCTTTCAGGGGCCCGTTTCAGAAAGGAGGTTAAGTGAAAACTCTGAGTATGTTAACCCTGAAATGAGGGGAAACTCTGGGTTTTCCGTTTCAGAATGGGAGGTATGTCAAACCCAAGAAAGCAGGGTAAGTCAAGCCCGTTTCTAAAAGAAACGGGCGCCCTCTAGAAGCTTGTGTTCTGCAAGTGAACGGCATCTTGTGGTGCCATCCCAAAGGGGCACAAGATCACTCTCACTGTCCTTCTCCTGGTCTGTTCCTGGTTGGTGGAATGACCTGCCACGCTCTGTCCGAGCAGCTGAGTCTTTAGCCATTTTCAAAAAACTGCTAAAGATATATCTTTTTCGTCAACACTTGACCCAGCAATATTAGCACTCTTTATTTTACTTTTTTTTCCCGATTTTCTATTCTCTTTCTCCATCTATTTGCGTACATATTTAAAAAAAAAAAAAAAAAAAAACCCTTGCTACGAGCACTTTACTGATGAAACTGACTTGACACGGCACTTATGTTGTACTCATGTTGATTTGATTGCTTCTACTAATCTCATTTGTAAGTCGCTTTGGAGAAAAGCGTCTGCTAAAATGAAAAAAAAGAGAGGTAACTTATAGTTACCATGGTAACTTACTCTGTGACCCTAACCTGGTCGGGTGCAAGTTTTCTTCGGTAAACCCAGAGTTTCCTTCGGTCTCCTCCCCCTTTTTAAAGCGCAAGTGATGTTTAAATACTTCATTCATTCATTTGTTCATGCTGCAAAAATGCTTTTCTTACTGAGTATTTTTTGTCCTATTTCAAGTACAAATATCTAAAAATTCTTAGATCAAGATGGATTTTCTATATAAGAAAATGATATAAGATATTTAGTCTTGTCTCCTGGGGGATCTAAATTAAGTGCATTTTACTTAAGTAAAATTATCTGCCAGTGTGGTAATAAAAATAATCTTAATGCAAACGGAAAACAAGATTATTTGGAGTGTCTATTACTAAGTGCAAATTTATAGTATCCCTGCCCACCAATGTCGCACAAGGTTAAAATCAATACGAGTGCTTCATGGTTTTAGTGGTGTGGGCAGTAACGTGTTGGGCGTGGAGAACTAACTTGTGACACGATTGACCGGGTTCGAGTCCACCTTCTGCTGAGCTCGCTCTTCTCCCTTTTCCCACCACATATCACATCAGAAAGGCATTTATTTTCAATAAAAATGAAGAAAATGTTTTTAAAGTGGAAGTAAATTGCCTAACGAGTGTTTAATAATGATAAAATAATTTGCACTCTGTTTTTATTGCATCCTGTTAATTTACAACAATACTGAGGTGCAAATAGTATGTATCTGTCAGTATAAAATATGAATAGTATCTAATTACTATTTACACATATTGCAAAGAACTGCTACTTTTAGCCTGCATGATAAATAGAACATAAATTGCAAAATAAAAAAAATAAAAAAATTTAAATTATTTTTGCATGTGGAATACCATGAAAATGGATATTAGTTCAATAACTTACCATTCTGCCAGTTTTCACCTTTGATATTATAACAGTGATAAGAATTAAACTTGCATTGACTCAGAAGTATGCAGACATAATTTTGTCACGTGCTGTTGCCATGGTGAATCGTAATATCGGAGCTCTATTGCTCGTGGCTTTTCATAGTCGTGGTGCACGTGCTTAACTCAGAGTCGGCCTACTCAGAGTCGATTGAACTAACTCAGTTCAGCTGTTCTGAAAATGAAAACTCAAGAGTTTCCCATTTCAGGGTAAGTCAACTCAGAGTTCAAGTTTTAAGTCAGAGTTGGTTGAACCTCCTTATAGAAACGGGCCCCAGAAATCATTCTAATATGATGATTTACAAGAAACATTTATGATTATTATCTGTTTAAAACAGCTGTGCTGCTTCATATTTTTGTGGAAATTGTGATATATATATTTTTTTTTTCAGGATTATTTGGTAAATAGAAAGTTCAATGAAGAGCATTTATTTGCATTTATCAAATATATTAAATTTATTAAAGCATTTATTAAATAGAAATATTTTGTAACATTTTAAATGTCTTCACTCTTTTCATCACTTTAATGTATGAATTAAAATATTAATTTTTCTCTTTTTTTATTATATTTTTATTTTCTCTCTTACCACATTCATTGATAATGATTCCTGAGCAACAAATCAGCATTTCTGAAGGATCATGTGACACTGAAACTTCTCTTTATTAACAACAACAGAATTATAAATGATACTAATGTACGGTGTACATTTTAGGACTTCCTCACACCTCAGTCATACAACGTAAAGGCTTCATGCCTCAGACTAAAAGGCTTCAGTCACTGGACAAAACGGCATCGCGCCTCAGACTGAAAGGCTTCAGGTCTCAGGAAAAACAATGTCAGGTGTCAGGTCTCATACAAATAGGCATCGAACGAAACGGACTCAGATAAAAAGGCATCAGACGAAACGGCCTCAGACTAAAAGGCATCATACATAAAGACATCAGACGAAACGGACTGAGAAAGAAGCAAGTTGCCCCGCCTCAATGTGACGTCACTGCATGCAGTTTTCTATTAAATGTTACACTAAGTTGTATAAAACATATCCCACTGAGATTATTTTGTAAATTTGTAATATTCACTAGTTTTATTTGCATGTATAAAAAGTTAGCAAAATAACATATTGCAAATATTTTGTCAATATTGTCAACACATACGAAAATTAACCATGGTTAAAAGTGTGTAACAATTTTTTTTTTTTTTTTTGTCGGATTGATAGGCTGCTATTTGTATAACAATAATTTTACTACAAATACCATAAACTATAGTGTAGCAAAACCATGGTTAATTTGTGGTTACCATGGTTAACTACAATAACCATTTTGTTTTATTTGTAGTAAAACCATGGTTCATTTTTATAAGAGAGGTAAAAAATCTTTCAAGCTATTTGACCGCGTTGTTAGAAGCACAGCTGCTTTGTGTACAGAGGTTACCAGGGAAACGGCTTTATTTCTTCTGTTCCAGCGCCACCTACTGTCAGAGAGTCGATTAGGCAAGGCAATTTTATTTAGCACATTTCATACACAATGATAATTCAAAGTGCTTTACATAAAAAGGAAACAAATACATAAGAATAAAAATGGAATGCATAAAAAATAACAATAAAAACAGAATACCACTATCTGGATGGAAGAGTCACATTTTACATTTTCATTCAGCCCGTTGCTGTTTTTCTGCAGACCAATGTGAAAATCGGCATGTTCTTTTCTGTTCTTATAATTAGCCTACAACAGACAGATTCTACATAATTAACATGCACGCACACACATCTTACATCAATTTGGGAATAGTAACAGTAAAGAAAAAGACAACTGAAGGACGGCATTATGATGGGATAAAAGCCAATAGAAAGTTAGGCTATACAAAAAAAAAAAAAAAAACCTGATGCCTTTTCGTCTGATGCCTTTTGGTCTGAGGCTGTTTCGTTCGATGCCTAATTGTAGAGACCTGACACCTGACGTTGTTTTTCCTGAGACCTGAAGACTTTCAGTCTGAGGCGCGACGCTTTTTTGTTGTATTACTGAGGAAGTCCTAAAATGTACACCGTACTAATGACGTATGTTGTGTTCCCAAATGCAAATTAAAGCATCACAAACGCAGTAGCATTTACAGTGAAACGAAACTAAAAACACAGTTACTGGTACAGCAAACATGCAGCGCGTCAGATATTTATATAATTACATCACAACCGATTTTCATGATAGTAAGTTACTAAGTAATCTCAAATAGCCGGCGAGTAACACGTTTCAGCGCTGATTCTACTCACATTTGGCGCTTTGAACAATTTGTCGCATCTAAAAGGACATAGAAAACGCGTCGGCACCACTTTCTCCTTTCCAAAGTGCTCGGGAGCTTGCGCTCCGGTGGCGTATGCCGTTACTAAGCAACCATGAGTTGAGCTCTCCATGACAATGCGATAGTTTCAGCAAAGTATATATGAATTTCCAGCACCGAAAATCACTTGCAGTAGCTCTGCTACTAGATTTATTAAAAAATGTGTATCCGTGTACAGCTCTGATCAGATATGTAACGATTTAACGAATTAGCTCAAATTATGGGTGAAATATATATATAATTAAACGCGTTATGATTAATCATAATATAAAGCGACCCAAAAAGGGAGTTATGTATAGATAATCAGTTATAACCAATTATGAATATATATATATATATATATATATATATATGGGTGATTCTTAGACTATGGGCAGACTTTTTACTACCTTTCTATTATGATTTTTCCATACTTTTCAACCTCCTTATAGGTGCCAAAATCATTATTCATATTGGTGTCATTTCCACCACAACACTGTAATGTCCCTTTAAAAAGTTTAGGTGTAAAAGATTGTTTAGGTGGTTTCTATGGAAATGTTCACTGACATCAGAGCACATGTTGGACATGGAGGAAATTTTAAATTTTCATCAACAACAAATGAAGGGAAAAAAAAGGTAAATATTGCTAGATCAGTTAATATATTTATTCAACGTCATTTCCAAACATGCTGCACCTTCAAGGGTGTTTTTAAAAAGCTAAAAATTTTAAGTTAAATAAGAGTATTTTGCATACATGAAATGCTAAGTATTAATTCAAAGCTAATCAGTGAAGCTATCTTCCATTTTTTCACAAAAAACTACAGAAATGTCATTTCCACCACAGTCATTTCCACCACACTTCCCTTCTGTGGTGGAAATGACATTTATGGTTACAAAGTACAATTGATATGGATTGCGAGAGTAGATTTGTGTAATACTTTTTATATAATACACTATATTGCCAAAAGTATTGGGATACCCCTCCAAATAATTGAATTCAGGTGTTCCAATCACTTCCATGGCCACAGGTGTATAAAATCAAGCACTAGGCATGCAGACTGCTTCTACAAACATTTGTGAAAGAATGGGTCGCTCTCAGGAGCTCAGTGAATTCAAGCGTGGTACCGTGATATGTTGCCACCTGTGCAATAAGTCCATTCGTGAAATTTCCTCAATACTAAATATTCCACGGTCAACTGTTAGTGGTATCAAAACAAAGTGGAAGCAATTGGGAACAACAGCAATTCAGCCACAAAGTGGTAGGCCACGTAAAATCACAGAGCGGGGTCAGCACATGCTGAGGCGCGCAGTGCGCAGAAGTCACCAACTTTCTGCAGAGTCAATAGCTACAGACCTCCAAACTTTGTGTGGCCTTCAGATTAGCTCAAGAACAGTGTGTAGAGAGCTTCATGGAATGGGTTTCCATGGCCGAGCAGCTGCATCCAAGCCTTACATCACCAAGTGCAATGCAAAGCGTCGGATGCAGTGGTGTAAAGCACGCCGCCACTGGACTCTAGAGCAGAGGAGACGTGTTCGCTGGAGTGATTAGAGTGGAGACTGTGAGCCAGGCCTTCTCGCCAACATCAGTGCCTGACCTCACAAATGCGCTTCTAGAAGAATGGTCAAAAATTCCCATAAACACACTCCTAAACCTTGTGGAGCACATTAAGGCAGGCGTCCCAAAACTTTTGGCAATATAGTGTATGTTACAATACTTTTTATATTTATAATTATATTATGATATTTTTTATTTCTAAATTATATTACTTTTATATTAATTGATTTCATTTTTTTCTATTTTTAAGATGCCACCTAAGACAACAAAAGAAAGGTCACAGGCCTATAGGGACAAAATAAAAGCTGACCCTATAAAATATGAAGAGAGACTTAAAAGAGACAGGGAGCGATACCTGAGGAAAAAAGAAAAAGGAGTAGTAAAAGCAATTGCAGATCTGTCA
Organism: Ctenopharyngodon idella; assembly: GCF_019924925.1. NCBI lineage: Eukaryota > Metazoa > Chordata > Actinopteri > Cypriniformes > Xenocyprididae > Ctenopharyngodon > Ctenopharyngodon idella. Next base: position 54,492,125 of record NC_067222.1, read on the forward strand.
AACCCTCTCTCTCTCACACACATGCAAACATATATACACTCACACATTCAAGGTGCTCAAAATTTTCCACATTCCACATCTCTGTTTAAATGATAAAGTTTCAGGTGTTCTTTACAGTTACTCTTTACAGAAGATGAGTGTTAATTTAAGAGACCAATGAGAACATTTCAGTATCAAACTCTCACATTTATATAGCCTCATAATTATCTCACAATGTTGAAATTCTGATGCATTATTTATTGCTTATATTTTTGCCTTGCCATCAGTTGTCAGTTATTCACAGTATGCACTGTAACCGTTCATCTGTGAGACAAATCCGTTTTATACATCAAACTCAGCACTACACTAAAAACAGGTGTGGTTATGTTTAATGACTCTGTGAACTGAGTTTAATGAGTGTGATGAGTTTAAGAATTTTTCTAATAAATACCTCTACTGTTTCTCTACATTCACGTTAATTCATTGTCATTTCCACAACACCCTGTCATTTCCATCACCACCCTGTCATTTCCATCACCACACACATTTTTAAAAAATATTTAAAAAGTTCTCATCACACATTAAAAATGTATCCACAATTTATGAGAGCATGCTCTACTTAATATAAAAATTCAAGTTATTTATTTTCTAATAAGCTCTTACCCAAACCAATATTAAATTTCAGAGTGTGACAGGTGTACAGTTCAGCATTTGGTCCTTAATTTATCTCATTGACAAATGTATAATTATTGTACATTGTGGAAAAACTGGTAAAACTAGTTACAAAAATGATCTTAGAGTGATCCTTGAGTGGCATAAGTTATTCTATTTTTAAATAACAGCAGTATATTGAGATGTGGTGGAAATGACATTTGTTCATTGCAGGTCGGAAAAAAAGTAAAATATTAACAATTTCTTTTGTAATCTAAGTTTGTCCTCTTACAGACCTTAAAACTAGAGAAATTATTTAAATTTATGAGACTGTGTTACGTGACTTTCGAACAAGTTTTTTTATTCAACTTCACAAGGCTAAAAGTCCCCCTAGTTATAGAAACGCCCATATATATATATATATATATATGGTCTAGAATTAGTTCTAGTTTTAGAATTACTTTAGAAAAACTGATCTATTTTGTCCAGAAAAATTATCAGTTTGATTATTCTTATCAACTCTTAAAAGGGAGTTTTCTCCTGGCCACGAAGAAATCTCCGATCTAAGTACTTACAAAAGCATATAACAAGTGAAATCAAACATTGAAGGGACTTGGATTCATCAATGAGCAGCAACAGAGACAATAAAGTATAACTATAATGGATTTAATAGATATTAAACTACGAATATATGACTAACTATAACAAACTAAACATACATAAAATAAAACGAAAGTAAATTAAAAAAAATAGAGGTGATCAAAGAAATGGCAAATTACAGACAGTTAAAACCTTTGAAAGCCAGCGAGGAAAATTAAACTTACACATGGAAGCTTAAAACGCGTCGAAAGAAATGGTTCTGTACTTGCATATAGTCTTAGGTGCTGTGGTTACTTTCCCTTTCTGCAGGAGTTTCAGTGCGTGCGAGCTGGAGCGATTGGTCCTTTTCCGAGGAAGGGTTGGATTTTCAAACAAGGTTTTAACTTAAGAGTAAGATGGCTGGAAAATAAGAAAGAAAGAGTCCATCTCGTAGGTAATAAAGAGTGAAGACTTCGGGTGAGGGCGATGGATGAAGAAGACAGAAGAAGACAACCGGTGAAGAAGACAGATGAAGAAAAAACTATTCAAAGATGTGTGTTGTTGTCTTTTAAGGACAATCAAGCCAAAACGCCTCCTTGGATGCCCCAGCCAATGGCGAGTGTGCAATTTTAGCGGGCAAACTTTTTCTTTGTCTCCATTTACAACCTAATTTGCATAGCATATGGAGTGTCAGATCTGAGTACATTTTCTTCGAAGTACTATTAAAAATAGAAAAATGCCATTTACGGTAACGTAACATACATTGTTAATGTAAACATTCAGAGAGGTTTAAAACAAGACTAAACATGATAGGGTGAAAAAGACATTAAGAGAGAGAGATACAGTCTTATACTTGAATATAAACATTTAGAGTAAAACTAACACAACTACAGTCGTAACTAAGCTTATGTAATATGGATACATGCATATAGAATTACATAGATACACTTCTGGAGTATATTGAATACATTTCTGGAATTTAACTTATGGTTTAAAGTGAGTCCTTCTATGATTCTCTGTGTGTGTGTGTGTATTGGAGCGTCTGGGGTTCGGGCCTGGTTTAGGGTAATTCGATCTGAGTTGATAAAGATCTTTGTGAAGTCAAGGAGGGAGAGTTTTATGGATATCTGAGTTGTCGGGTGAGCCATAACCTTCAGCCAGGCCAGAGCCTAACGTGAGATTTACAGGAGAAGTTCGAAAGGCTAAATGCCTTTTTTTTTTTTTAAATCAAAGTTGGTTTGATGATCTTGATCCTCTCCAGACGCTACAGATGTTACTCCATCTTGGATGAGCTTTGTCCTGCAGATGGCGACACACGCTCGTGCAGTGCACTCAGGACCATTCTGTCCATGACGTTTTAGAAAATAGCCTTTTTGAAGTTTATTTAGTTAATTGTTTAAGGCCATTTCGCGATTTCAATTGTCATGCAGTAACCAGCATAACACTGAACACCCAACCCCCCAACCCGAATTTTTTTTATTACTGATCTGCATGATTCACGTAGGTCATTATTTTAGGCAGGAAAAAAATGGAATTCTGGACTTATCCGGAAAAATCAGGCTAGTCAAGTTCCTCCACACCAAACTCGCTCATCCATGTGTTTATGGACCTTGCTTTGTGCACTGGTGCGCAGTCATGTTGGAACAGGAAGGGGCCATCCCCAAACTGTTCCCACAAAGTTGGGAGCACGAAATTGTCCAAAATGTCTTGGTATGCTGAAGCATTAAGAGTTCCTTTCACTGGAACTAAGGGGCCAAGCCCAACCCCTGAAAAACAACCCCACACCATAATCCCCCCTCCACCAAACTTTGCACTTGGCACAGTGGATTTGGAGTGGGATTACAGATTGTTCACGTGAGACCTTGGCCACCCGGGCCAGCAGGCCTCCACACACATCGAGCCATGTGTACCTTTGTCGACCACGACAGAGACAAACACACACCGCAAGCTTACCATCATTTCTTCATTCAACGTCTCTCTTTTCATAGCTTCATTCCTGTTATACGACGGTTCAAATTTCCTATGTATGCATTTGTGTATGTCTGTGTGTGTTTAGTCTAGCTATATATTCATGATTTAGTTAAATAAAACTTGTGTGCACATTCTTGCGAGTTGATTCTGATCTGCTTATAAACCAATGTCACTGATAATGATTATGGGTAATTATCCTTTCTGAAGAGTTGATAGACAATCAATACTGAGTGTTCACTGGCCAAACAGATTGATTATAATATTAATTCAGCTACATCAAGTTAATTCGATTAACTGATTAAAATATTCATAATTAATTATAATGAGTTATGATTAATTATTCATATTCCCTTTTGAGCTAATTCGCTACTCCTTAAACCCATGTCCTGTAATTATTGATCCCCCAATACCTTATACTTTAAAAAACTAAAATGAATGTTGTTGTTAAAAAATTTATTAAAAATTTTTTGTAAAAAAAAAAAAAAAAAAAATTCAAAGGTTAGGTTAAAAATAAAAACGTTTTATTTAATTAGTTTAAACTTTTTTATTATTATTATTAAAAAGCATATTTGACATTTACGTTTTTGTTATTTATACATGCACTTCTGTGTTTACCATAAACTGACTTCTCTGCCATTTGGTAGAGTTCTATTCCAAAGAACTGTGGGGTCTGTAAAAAAAGGGATTATTTTCATTATTGTCCCAACTAAATAATAATAATAATAAAAAATAATTATTTTCCATTGTTTTTTTTTACCTTGATTAGGACCTTAAAGACAATTACTTTATTCACTTTGTATTCAAATACATTTTTGTGTGTACATTTTTTTGCATGTTTTGTTATGAAAGTGATAAATATAAAGCATATAATATATGCAAAAAACAAAAAACAAAAACAACATCTAATTTTAATCATTAACGCAGAGCAAAATCAAAGTCTTACTAATGGATTTCTGCATTTAACAAAGTGTAATTTTCCTTTATCAAAAAAGAAAAAAAGTCTTTCAATGACATCCTATATATTTCTATCTTTTAACAAAGTTAATATTAATCATTGTAGGAAAATGAAATGTTGAAATTCTTCAGTGGAATGTGATGGTGGTTGTCCTCTGTCAGGTGGATCCAGTTACAAGTTGTGTTAGCAGCAGTTCATAATTTTTTAAAATTTTATCAGGTTGAATTCAAAAGATTTGACATTCTTTCACTGCATTTTTCAACTGGCAAATTCCTTTCTGCATATCATCAATGAATTTCTCTACTTTCCCCTTAAACTGCATTTTATTTATTTGTTCATGCATGGTTTTTGCAGGTTTGTCCTTTTGCCTCTTGTTATCTTCGATGATCTCTTTGAAGATATCAGGCACAGAACGTCTAGGTTACTATTGTAACCCCCGTTCCCTGAAGGAGGGAACGGAGACGTTACGTCGATACTGACGTAATGGGGTCTCGCTTGGGAGCCCAATCACCTCCAACGTCTCTGTTCCCTCCTTCAGGGAACGGGGGTTACAATAGTAACCTAGACGTTCCCATTCAGTCAGTCACGTTTGACGTTACGTCGATACTGACGTAATGGGGTCCAAATGGAAAGCGCCACAGCAACTGAGCCACGTTACGAGTGTTAGGGAAGCAGATGCTGGCAAGCCGTGGCGTGCCCAAATGCAAGTGCTACCACAGAGTCGTAACCCTCCAGCGCCCGAAGTAAGCCCGAGAGGTCGTCCATAACAGTGGGATGGAGAGGACAGGGCATTACTCAGGGGATGGTTGAAACTGCTGTTCCTTACCCCCGGGAAAGAGTGCTTCGGGACTCGATTCCCACGTTTTCAGCCATGACCAAAACGCTAGGAAAGCGTTCCCCGTTAGGAGGGGAAAGCTACGGAGACCACACCCTGCCCAAAGGGAGGTGATGTGTGGAAGACACATATGGACTGACCCGAGGGACAGTAACGCATATGAAAGATCTCTGACGTGGGTCCTATCTTCCGGGAGGAACTCTAGCGCTCAGAGACAGGGCAGAGCAGAGCCGCCCAGGGAAAGACACGGGTTTACCGTCAGGGAAACCGTACCGTGGACAGACACATATGGGATTACCTGAGGGGAATCACATCATATGGGCATCTAGCCCAGTACAAGGGCTGACCAACCGGGCATGCACATGAGTACTGGACCTGGCGCCAGATGCCTCCGCCGCGTCTGGCTGCAGGAGGAACTCCACAGGGTTTACCATGTGGGGAACTGAACTGAGGAGCGGGAAAAGTGCTCGCATTCCCTCATCCGAGGGAAATGGCACAAGCAAGTGGACACCCGTGGCTATCTATGGGTAGACAGCACACAGGTGGACACCGGGTCCACCTGGAGATTATAAAATCTCGTGAATGTGTTTGGTGTCACCCAGCCTGCAGCTCTGCAGATGTCTGCTACAGAGGTGCCGTGCACCAACACCCAGGAGGAGGCAACACCTCGAGTGGAGTGAGCTCGCAACCCAAGGGGGCACGGCTCGCCAAGGCGATGGCATCCACTATCCAGTGGGCCAACCTCTGTTTGGAGACAGCCTTTCCCTTCTGCTGACCTCCAAAGCAAACAAAAAGCTGCTCAGAGCTTCTGAAGCTCTGCGTGCGGGCCACATAGACGTGCAGGGCACGAACGGGACACAGCAACGCTAGGGCTGGGTCTGCCTCCTCCAGGGGCAGCGCTTGCAAGTTCACCACCTGGTCCCGGAAGGGAATGGTGGGAACTTTAGGCACATATACAAGCTGGGGTCTCAGGATAATGTGAGAGTAGGCCGGCCCGAATTCTAGGCATTAGGGATTCGCTGACCGAAAATGCTTGCAGGTCCCCAACGCTCTTAAAGGAAGCGAGCACAGTCAGGAGCACTGTCTTCAACGACAGATGTTTCAGACTCAAGGGGCTCGAAGGGAGCTCTTTGTAGACCCGCCAGAGAAACAGAGAGGTCCCAAGAGGGTATGAGGTGAGGCCTAGAAGGGTTTAACCTCCTGGCACCTCTGAGGAACCTGACGATCAGGTCGTGTTTTCCTTGTGACCTACCATTGACCACATCGTGATGTGATGCAATGGCGGCCACATAGACCTTCAAGGTGCTCCAAACCATATTGAAGGAAGGAAAGCACAGAGCTGACCGGGCACTTTCGGGAGTATTCCCGGCGGGAAGAACACCACTCAGCCAACAGACTCCACTTCATGGCATAAGCGCGCCTCGTAGAGGGGGCTCTAGCCGAAGTGATAGTGTCAACTACTGTGGGCGGTAGGCCACTTAAGTCCTCCGCGTCCCGTCCAGAGACCACACGTGGAGGTTCCAGAGGTCGGGACGTGGGTGCCATATGGTGCCCTGTCCCTGAGAAAGGAGGTCCTTCCTCAGGGGGATCCACCAGGGAGGGGCTGTCGCGAGGAGCATCAGCTCTAGGAACCAGGTCCGGTTGGGCTAGTATGGCGCAACTAGCAAGACCTGCTCCTCGTCCTCCCTGACCTTGCACAGTGTCTGTGCGAGAAGGCTCACTGGGGGAAACGCTTCATTGCATAGGCCTCGGGGCCAGCTGTGTGCCAGTGCATCCGTGCCGAGGGTCCCATCGGTCAAGGAGTAAAACAACTGGCAGTGAGCGGATTCCTGGGAGGCAAACAGGTCTAACTGTGCGTCCCAGAATCGGCTCCAGATCAGCTGGACCACCTGGGGGTGGAGTCTCCATTCTCCCGGGAGCGTGAGCTGTCGTGAGAGCGCATCGGCTGCACGATTGAGCTCGCCCAGGATATAAATGGATGTATTTCAGCGTGAACATCTTGAATGGGAGCTTGTGAAGGGCCCGATTCACAACACGCAAATCCAAGATTGGCCGTAACCCCCCATCTTTCTTGGGTACTATGAAGTACGGGCTGTGAAACCCTGACTTCATCTCGGCTGGAGGAACAGGCGGTTTTGCGTCCAAGAGGACCGCAACCTCCGCCCGCAGGACAGGGGCTTTTAGGCCTGTCACCGAGGTGAACAGGACACCGCTGAACCTGGGGGGACGCCTGGCGAACTGAATCGCATAGCCGAGTCTGACTGTCTAAATGAGCCAACGAGACGGGTTGGGGAGGCATAGCCACGCCCCCAAGCACCGTACAAGTGGAACCATCCAGACAGCAGAAGTACCCACGGGGGGGCAGCATGGAGCGCTGTGGCCCAACTCGGGAGGCAGTGCGTCCCGAAGTAGAGGCTGTCAGTGGGGTGCACTCACGTGGCTCCAAGTGTCCCGTGAGGGACGGGGCAGGGTGGCGTGGGGAGGCTGTGCGTCCCCGGGCCGCCAAAGCCCTGCCCATGGCGAAAGAGGGTGTGGCCAAGAGTGAGGAACCGGTGCGTCGCACACTGTCAGCACAGACCCTGTATGGCCCAGAGATTTTGGAAATTGCTCTTTTATTGACGAAGTGGGTACCCTGGGGCCAGCAGTGGAACAGAAATAAAAGGAAACACAGGATTCTCCACCCGGCCCTCTCCCGGGGAAAGGAGCGGTGCCTTCGTCGTCTCCTGGGACAGAGCAGTCCCCTCCATCTCTGGGCCACCCGTCTCAGGACCACTTGGCAGATTTCTTTTTCGAGGGCTTAGTGGCCTGGGCGGGTTGCATTGCCTTTCTGCGGGTGGTTCGGGGAGGATGGGAAGGTTCCAATCTCCAGGGAGCCTGTGCAGCCGCAGGGGGACGCCTTTGGCGAAGAGCAGTTTGGGGGCCAGCCTGCGGCGGATTGGTGGCAACATCACGCTGGGGCAAGATGTGTTTAATGGTCTCCGGCTGCTTTTGCACTGCTGAGTGAAGCCCTCGACAGTGTCGCCGAAGAGGCCGGCCTGGGAAATGGGGGCGTCAAGAAAGCGAACTTTGTCGGCGTCCTTCATTTCGGCCAGGTCCAACCAGAGATGTCGTTCCTGGACCACCAGGGTGGACATTGTCTGACCCAGGGTCTGCGCTGTGACTTTCGTCGCCCGGAGGGCGAGGTCAGTCGCCGTGTGCAGTTCTTGCAGAAGCCCTGGCTCAGAACTACCCTCGTGCAGCTCCTTAAGAGCTTTCGCCTGATGGACCTGCAAGATGGCCATGGCGTGCAGGGCGGAGGCCGCCTGTCCAGCGGCAGAGTAAGCCTTAGCACCCAGAGCTGCTGTTGTCTTACTTGCCTTGGACGGAAGGCATGGACGATTCCACCAGGTGGCAGCAGACTGCGTGCACAAGTGCACCGCAATTGCACGCTCCACCTGTGGGATGTCCACGTAACCCTTGGCGGCCCCACCATCAAGGGTAGTGAGAGTGGAGGAGGCAGAAGATCAGTTTCTGGCAGTAAAAGGTGCCTTCCATGTCTTCTGAACCTCCTTATGCACCTCCGGGAAGAAAGGCACTGGGGCGGGACGTGGCTGAGAACCACACCCCGCACCCAGAAACCAATCATCCAACCGCAAGCGCTCGGGACAAGGTGAAGGGTTCCACTCGAGCCCGATGCCCGTGGCGGCCCGGGCAAGCATGGCCGTCAACTATGAATCTGATTCAGCCTGAACGACCACCCCGGAGGGCGGAAGTTCAGCGTCCTCCTCCTCAGAGTCCAAAAGCCCACTCCCCGATGCAGCGATTGACATCTGATCCTCATCCGCAGCGCTGAAAGTGACGCGGGGAACCTCCGTAGAGGGTCCCGTGGCAGCAGCCAGCAACTCAACGGCACATGGCGTGCTAGAGGAGTGGGAGGTTCGTGGGGGTGGGCCCGACAAAGAAGCTCCCACTGTGACTCTCAGATCTCCCAGAGTGCCTCCGTGTTAAAGAAGGAGAGTCGCGATCGCAACGTCAACATGGACATGCCCTCGTAGTGAGGGCATGTGCCATCCACGAGCGCTGACTCAGCATGCTGTTTACCCAGACAAGTGAGACAGTGATCGTGGCCGTCAGATGAGGTCAGGAAACGACCGCATCCAGAAACACACGGACGAAAAGACATCTTGAAAAAGACACTGATTGCCCGTGCTTTGCTCTTTTAGACTGCTCTTTAGCTGAAGCACACGGGGATGAGTGCCGCACCGTCCTGTGCCAGCGCGCTGTCACACACACACTGCTGAACGTGCCTTCCCACCAGCCAGAGAGAGATCCACGAGCTGCAGCCACCGGAACAAAAACAATAAAAGCAATGAAAATTGCTGTTGAGGAGACAACTCCAAGCAATTATTGCTGTTTTTGCTCTTAGAGAAATTCCACTCTTGAAGGTGACACAGAAGATCACACAGCCGATCGGCTCCGAAGCAAAAGTATGAATGGAAGTGAGTATGCCGGTCCTATTTATGCCCGGATGCCGGGGGGTGTGGCCCGGCATGTAAATCTCACTGGCCAATTCCCATTGGCTTGTTTTGTACCATTTGGAGGTGATTGGGCTCCCAAGCGAGACCCCATTACGTCAGTATCGACGTAACGTCGAACGTGACTGACTGAATAGGAACTAACCTTGCCGATCATTTCTGAAAGGTTTCCAGACAAATGCACAATTTTAGACATCTGGTCACCCACTTTAGTACTGTCATGTTCCTGAAAGAGGTGCCTTTTTTCAAAGCCATAGGCAAACTGTTCACTTAATGCCTGGGTTTTGTGCTTTGATAGCGAAGGTTCTCTCAGTATTTCCTCAGTACGTTGACAGGTTTTTTCCAGCATGTCAATAATAAGGCTCATTTTATCCTGAAATCCCTTACATTCCTCTTCAGTGGATCGTTTTAAGTTATTCTCCCCCTGTGTTTTCTTGTATCGCCCAAAAGCAGCACATAATGCAGCAACTACAGCCATAGCTGCCCCTGCTCCAGAAACAATGTCAGAAAACTTTTCATTATTTAAAAATAAAGCTGATCCAGCAAACACCAACCCAATTCCTCCAGATATTACTGCTCCTCTAAGGGCATAAATAGCAACTCTGTAACCATGTTTAAACTCATTGATGAGATTACTAATTTTCTCTTTATGCTTGTTGCATTCTGGGGAAATTTCCTTATCGAGTCTATTCAATTCCTCTTTTAGATGAATAACATCAGGTCTAAAAGAAAAGCAAAGCAGAAACATAAGGAATTTTTATACAGTATATTCTGTACGTCTTATAAAAACAAATATTTATATATTAGTACATTCATGGTAAATGTATATATATAAGTTGATATGTATCGATGAAATGGTTTCTTTAGTTTGATACTTTATGCTACATATACAGTATGACTACACAGGCTTTTATTATTATGATTTTTGAAACATTGCCTCATTATCAAAATTATGTTAAACACTCAGATATTTATTCTGGTCCTTTGTATCAAGTGTATGAAAATCATAAACATAATGTATTATGCTGCTGCGCTGACAGTGGCGTTTGGGTGAAGCCATTGTTGCTGTGATTAAATAACACAAGTGTTATTTATCATGTCAGAACTAGCTAGGACCACATTGCAAATTTAAGTGACTAGCAAGATCATGCAAACAGTCAAGCCAGTCATCTATTGCTGGATGCTGCTATATTGCTGGTTTAAGCTAATTTGGAGCAATCATAAAACAACACAAAACAAACAAAAAAAGTTTTTATTGACAAAATATCTTCCCTTCCACATAGATGTATGACAAGTGTTTACGAGAGAGCCACGACGCATGTGTTGTGTTGATGCTAGAGAAGACAATCTTACATTCATTAAACGCTCACTTATGCACCATTTTAGAAAAATAAACCAACACATTAAGCCAAATCAACTTAGAAAGAGGGAGTGAATGAAAACAAATGAGTGAATTCAGACACTGATGAACACCTGCTGTTAACAAGCAGAATCACTGAAGGAAAGAGAAACAACAAGAACAGAAAACAGAAGAGATGAGCAGAAACACAAGAACTAAAACTGGTTTCACACTCATTGTGAAAGGGCCTTAAGGTGGTGGCTGGAAGTCAGTTGATTTCATACATGTACAGAAGTTCTTGTTGAGAATTAACAGAGGTTTAGATGTTTTATTGGAGATAATAAAGTTTGATGTCACCATTAGGTAACACTATAGTTAAGGCTGCTGCTGTTGTGTGCAAGAATCCATATGACTCCAGATGTAGTTAAGGTTAGCTCTTCATTAGTTCATGATTAGTTCATGTCTTCACTAATCATGAGTTCATTTTGAAGAAACTATTAATTCAGGTGTTAGTACATGTTTGATAGTTAACGCCCACGGAGCAAAGTAAAATAGAAAACCATTATTTGGTTAGAGACTTAAGACTTCTTTTAAAAACATTAGTAATGCGTCCAATCTTTTGACTGGTACTGTAATTTAACATAGGCCTATACAAAATTTTCTTCACATGATGTGCAATAATACATGCATGAGATCACAAAAATCATGTTTTTTTTTGTCAAGAGTGGACATTAATCCTGTTATCAGCATGATCACAGAGGGTTTTTTCACACCTGACTGAAAGGGCTCATTATGCGGGTCATTATGCGGATCTTTTGTCTTCTCAGGTGTGAATCACAGCATTATTCATGAAGATTCACGTCTCCACGCATACTGTGTTTCTTCACAAAAAGTGTCTTACAAAATTTAGATTAATATATCGTTTTATATGAACGAGAAGGCAGGATAATTTTTACATAATTTTGAAGCAAAAACTCTAGTCTACAACCTCCAATACCCATAAGTCTTGTGAACACATATATAATATTAGTTTTGTGGCCTTATTTCAGTGACTTAAGTTTTTTGTTTTTTCAATAACCACGCATAAACGTTATTCCTTCAAAAAAAAAAAACATGTACATACATGTTCCTCACATATTGTGGTAGCCTAGTTTGTGCTGAATACAGTGTAATCTTTTCCATTAATATGTTTATGAACAACTGAAAAAAGCACAAATGTCAGGGCATGTCAAAACTTCTCCAGGGCCCCAAAACAGCCTCAGACTCCAGAGGGTTAATGTATTAATTAACATTTAGAGTTAAATTAAATCAGTCAGGCTTCAAAACAATAAATAAGAAGTACTCTGAATTTGAATTAAATGTTATTTAATACCGTCATGATTGTTTGTTTATGTTTAATCATAGCTATGGTACTTTTCTTCCCGGGACTACAGTATGTAGGGTTTGTTTCTGGTGGTGGGACACTCCTTAGTGGTGCACTATAGGTGCTCTTGGCACATTAGTTGTGTTCATACTGTAATGTTGCCATTTTAATCTAAGAAATATTGACTGCTTTGTAAACCGAATTGATAATTTAAGTCATGTTTACATGAGAAAGACCATCAGAGAAGTTTCAGAGGTGGCAGAAAGAAGTAGCCGGTGGATTTGGCTCAAGCAGAATAACCTGTGCTGGGCCCCAAGTAAATCAACAACATAAATCACTCAAGAACACCCACCTATCAACCTTTTAGACTGCTGCAGACTTCTATAACAGGGTGAATTTCGAGAGCATGGGACACAGGCTGAGGACTGATCATCCTGCAGCAGGCCACCCTTGTGGAGAGTGTATAGTGTTGAAAGGCCGAAACACCCAATGATGCAAGGGCACACTACTGATAATGCGTCCCATGCCCGAAATGATGCCCTAACCAAGATTTTACCTCCCATACAACTTGGAAAATCCCCACCAGTTGATTGTCTACCTTTCCTAGCAATAAGGTGCATCTCAAAATGTGCTCACCAACTATTGGCACAAGAGACAGCTTTTAACATCTTGTCCTGTTTTTTTTTTTGTTTTTTGTTTTTATTCAAAGGCATGTTTGCATGTTGTATTGGGATTTTTACAAGAGGTTTACAGTAATTAACTGCATTTTTAACCCTATTTTACATGTAAACGTGCCTTATGTGCATCTTTACAGGCATGTTTTGGCTTTCTTTTCTGTACATATATGTTTAATTATAAGTTTAATGTTTAATTTACATTATATGTTTAGTCCAATCTTTATAATGGCAGTGAACAGGGTTCACGAGGATGAGCTGAAGAAAGTGCTTCCATCCACATCCATCCATCATAAACATACTCCACATGGCTCCGGGCGGTTAATAAAGGCCTTCTGAAGCGAAGCAATGCGTTTGTGTAAAACAATATCCATATTTACCAAGTTATGAAGTACAATATCTAACGTCTGCCAGACCGCCTTCCATATTCAAACTATGGAAAAAACTAAACGGGTGTCGCGTCAGTTCCGTAAGTTGAATAGGGAAGGTGTAGTACATAGCGTAAATATTTTTTAACTGCCAGAGTTTTACACTTTCTTCGTAAGTAGAATACGGAAGGCGGTCTGGCAGAAGTTAGATATTTTACTTTGTAACTTGTTAAATATGGATTTTTTTTTTTACACAAACGCATCGCTTCACCTCAGAAGGCCTTTATTAACCCCCCGGAGCCATGTGGAATATGTTTATGATGGATGTGAAGACACTTTCTTTAGCTCATACTTTGGCATGACTTTACTTGAGAGGGCACATCATAAATAATTCACTGTGAACTACTGTTAATTACCAAATTCAGCTCATGATTTATCATAAATGTACTATTAAATACACATGCACTAGTTAGTTCAACTTGTTTTTAGCCCAGTTAAGTGATGTTGTGTGGTTTCAAGAAGCCAGAAAATGGAGGCACAGTATCATCACGGCCTGCATCTGGATAAAGAGTCAATTGTAATGATACCCAGCAAACTTTTTCCTGACCTTATTTCATTGGTAATTTTTTTGAGAACCGATTCCTCAGGAACTGTTGTGAGTCACAGTAGGTTGAGTTTGATGGCAAATATCACAAAACAGATTAAGACCCTTTAAGATAAATTATTATTGGGTTTATTTTTTTTCTATGTTTGATAAGGAGGATCAGTGAAAATAACGACAAACTAATCCTCTACTGTTACAACACAGAAGGGGGCAGCGACACAGGAATACAGGTAATGATGTTTATTGAACAACCAGAATGATGACAGAGTGCAGGTGAGTAAAGGCAGGTTAATACGTTGGCAGGAATGGATGTAGAACTGATACTTGTCTTTGTTTTGCAGGAATGGCAGACGGATGACAGACTTGGAGCTTGAGCAGACACAGATGAACTCACGAGAGACGAGGAGTCGAGGAAACACACAGGAGACAGGTAAGTATCTTCGGAGGAGTCCTTGAGGTAAGCAAACAGGTAAGACCATGTGCAAACGAGACCGGACAGTGACTGAGTGAGAGCGTGAGTCTTTAATGGTGCTGCTGATGAGGGTGCTGATGGGTTGCAGGTGTGCATGATTAATACTCCAGTGATGACGTGTGTTGTCTGTGTGAGGGTAGAGCTTGGCGTGTCTGTGACATCTACTTTTTAGTAAAGTTTATGACGAAGCTGCTGATGTCAATAGTTACTGAAAATGACAATAATGAATTGTTTAAATTTATTTAAAAGTCAAAATATTCCTTATTCCTTCTTATAGAGATTGATTTAGATTATTTAATGCATTAACATTAACAAGATCATATTTTTTTCCCCTTATCTCAAGAATCAGTGATAATATAAAGTACCTTGTTAAAACACAATTAACCCTCTGGGGTCTGAGGATTTTTGGGGCCCTGGAGAAGTTTTGACATGCCCTGACATTTGTGCTTTTTTCAGTTGTTCATAAACATATTAATGGAAAAGGTATCATTACACTGTATTCAGCATGAACTAGGCTACCATAATATGTGAGGAACATGTATGTACATGTTTGTATTTTTTAAGGAATAATGTTTATGCGTGGTTATTGAAAAAACAAAAAACTTTATGAAATAAGGCCACCAAATAAATACAAAATATGTGTTCACAAGACTTCTGGGTATTGGAGGTTGTAGTCTAGAGTTGTTGCTTCAAAATGATGTAAAAATTATCCTGCCTACTCGTTCATATAAAACAATATATTGATTTAAATTTTGTAAGACACTTTTTGTCAAGAAACACAGTATGCATGGAGGCGTGAATCTTCATGAATAATGCTGTGATTCACACCTGAGAAGACAAACATAATGACCTGCATAATGACCCGCATAATGAGCCCTTTCAGTCAGGTAGGCTATGTGAAAAAACCCTGTGATCATGCTGATAACAGGAATACGTTAATATAATGTCCACTCTTGACAAAAAAAACATGATTTTTGTGATCTCATGCATGCACGTATTATTGCACATCATGTGAAGAAAATTTTGTATAGGCCTATGTTAAATTACAGTACCAGTCAAAAGATTGGACGCATTACTATTATAATGTTTTTAAAAGAAGTCTCAAGTCTCAAACCAAATAATGGTTTTCTATTTTAATATACTTTAAAATAAAATGTATTTCTGTGATGCAAAGCGTCTGAACATTCACGTTACCTCTATGGCATTTCATATAGGCTATTATATTTGTTATATTATATAACCTAAATGTTAATGTGCAGTTGATCATTAAAAAGATGTAAGACTCAAGCTTCACATTTTGACCTGTTTTACTCTTATAGTGACCATAATTTGTTAATAGCCTATGCGTCAGGAGTTATGAATATGAAAAACGGAGTCGTTACCATTGACAAAACAACATCCATCAGGGCTTTTTGTCCGACACAGATGGGAACAAGAGGGTGAGTCAACAACAGGTAGTTTATTTGAACAGAGGCACGAACACAGGATATGCACTGGCAGGTAAGTAGCAGTAATGAGCACGTTGAATAGTCACTTAGCTGAGGAGTTAACAATGTTCTCTTTTGCAGGTCAGGATGGGACGACGGAGCACAGAACTGACGAAGGAGTGGAGACACAGAAAACATCAGGTAAGTAAACAGGTAAGGAGTCCAGGTATGTAGAAACAAACCCAGACACTGAGGTGCAGGGAGTGTGAGTCTATATAGTGCTGGTGTGATGATGTGCAGGTGTCGATGATCAGTATTCCGGTGATTGTGAACGAGTGGGCGGAGCGTGGAGATCCGGTGACGATGTGTTGTTGGTGGTTGTGGGAACTTACTCCGTGACACTTTTAGCTTAAAAGCATGCACATTTGGAGAAATATTGATGGATTCTCATATGTTTATGTCAATTGTCTATACAGAGGAGTAATATTTATTCAATATTTATTGTCATCACTATGAGTGCTGGATACTGTTTTCAATTCATACTTGCAGCCGGAGGGCGCTCTGTGCACATTTAGTCCACAAATGACTTGTTAGAAGAACAGGCATACAATGTGACTTTCCAGGAACTAACAGAGGCTTCCAGAGATCGCTAACCATGGCTATAACATGCAGATAGACACTTTTGAAGATAATAAATACATGATTGCGATGATGTATACATGTATTGCCTCAGAATTTGCGTCTGAATAGCGCTCGCTCCGTGGGAGTGGCCGAATTAGTGGATAATGAGCTGACTCACGGACGTCTGACATGTCTCTCTTTTCATTCAGATTACATAAACAGAGAATATTTGTTTTCGATTTGACTTAAACGATTTAAAACCTGACATTTCAACATTTCTTTAGACATAAGTCTCATTTTTTTGTGATTAGTATTCACTAAGTTACAGTTTATTTTCTGAGAACTATCAGATTGGACTTCGTTCAGAGGGAGACGAGAGATCACGCATCATGTTAGTTTTCTTTATTTTGCAAAAAGCACAACATTTTGTTTTTACTCTGACTGTACACAAATAAAAGAAGATATTTCACAGATTAAAATGGAGTATAACTCTTAATTGTATGTGCAAAATTGACGGAGTATTTTGAGTCTCTTTCATATTGATAAGAAAAAAAGCAAGATGGTATTGCTGGCGCAACCGCCAACTCGAGGGGGTTAAGGCGGCCAGAAAGAAAAAAAAACATTGGTCAAGAGCTCAACTAAAGCAAACACTGATCTCCATGACGGTAACTTTAAAGGTGCCCTAGAACGTCAATTTCACAAGATGTAATATAAGTCCCCAGAATGTGTCTGTGAAGTTTCAGCTCAAAATACCCCATAGATTTTTTATTATTTCATGTTTTAACTGCCTATTTTGGGGTGGGAGGAAAAATGCTCTGATCTGGTGTGTGTACACCTTTAAATGCTCGTGCTCCTCACCGCCAAGCTCGCGACTCCATTAAACATTGCATAAATACTACAGAAGTTGTTCACACAGCAAATATAACTCTCAAAATGGATCTTTACAAACTGTTCGTGATGCAGCATATCAGATCATGTAAGTATGGCATGTATTTTGTGGATGTTTGCTAAAAATCGATTCTGAATGAGTTTGATAGTGTGCTGCACGGCTAACATGGCTAAAGCTACACACTCTTGCGTTTATGAATTATACAGACTGCAAGCATTTTCGGGTTAAAAATGAAAATAACAACATGGCTCTGGTCTCTCTGAATACAGTAAGAAACAATGGTAACTTTAACCACATTTAACAGTACATTAGCAACATGCTAACGAAACATTTAGAAAGACAATTTACAAATATCACTAAATATATCATGATATCATGGATCATGAACAGTTATTATGGATCCATCTGCCATTTTCGCTACTGTCCTTGCTTGATGGCTTCAAAATACCTGCAGAACTTCTGATGATTCGAAACGACACACCCACAAAATGTATTTTAACAGTAATAAACTGAATTAAGTTTATGGCAAACAAACTGTAGAAAAACGGTGTGAAAGAATTTTTTCATTATTCTAATATGTAATATGTAACTGTAGTGGAATGATAGAAGGGTGTTGGTACGTGACAGGAGGGCCTCCACTCGAGGTTAGAATAAGATGAACAAGTCTAAGAATGTTGAGAATACCATCTTTGATCTAGAGAAGATAACATTCTGAAAGATGAGACTATAAAAGAAAAAGGATGCCCTCCTCTCACGGTCACACTCTGCAGGCAGCAACTCTGTGTCTGTATGACTGTTGGCCTTTCCTTGCAAGGAAATAAGCTTATTTAAAGACAATTGGCAGATTTGTCAATTCAGAATTGTGATTGTTTATTTGCCACAACATTGGCAATACTGTTGCCAGTAGTTTATCGTAAAATCAAGAAGAAAAAAAACAGTAATGTATTGTAAAACCTAAGAGCCAAATTTACTAAATGAAACAAGTTAATTTCACTCAGATACTGCAGTTCCTTGGACTTCGTAGAAAAAAATGTATGTGAACTCAATAAAATGAGAGTAAATGCTGAACTGAAGTGTTATTTTTTTCTTCTTTTTTTTTGTGCTAATTTTACTGCTTTATCACAAAAACAAAAGGTAAAATGTAAATTTTAAATTCTAAGCTTTCAAATGATACCAAATATGGGGGGATACCATATAGGAAAGCCTTTAAAATTGATGTGTAAACATTGTAACGTGAATTATGACGTAGTTTTGGTCTCTGATCCGGGTCCGTGGAGTTAAGGGTTTCTGTTGAGTTTTGTGGGTCACCATTGTGCTGAATTGTGCCTGTGTTTCACTCCAGGAGAAGACCAGGAAACACTGATGAATACGCTGCATGTTGCATTATTTAACAGGCGGTGACTGTGCAGTTGCTGATGCAATGAGAACGAAATTAATTAACTTTAGATTTAATTTAGTGCATAGCATTTTTACATGAATATACTGTAACATTAACAGAAAATTACTGGAAAGTTTTTTTTTTACCATTAATTTACAGGACAATGTTTAACAGTGTACAATTTCATTTTTCCTCTGCTGTAAACAGCTGTACTTTCGCATTAACATGTATGTGATGTTTCATTTTTAATTAGTTTTTCAGTTCACAAATCCCAGTTTGGGAAACACTGGCATAATGTGTTTCCCTTTCGTGGGAACTATCGACGCTGCGTATAACGCATTGGGAACCTTCTGCGTGATAGCGTCATTGAAGACTTGACACATCATAAGACGACACACATACATGAAAACAACTAAAGAAAGATAAAACACTTCAGATCTTTCTGTTTCCTCCTCTGAACTGTTGTGTTGAACAGCAGCTCTGGAATTTCTTTAACTTGTACAGAACAAGCAACTGTTTTCAGGACAAGACGTGAGAATGAGAAGAATGACAGTCAGACATGTCAACACATGCAATCACTCTGATCTGGTATGTTATTCAGAAAGTTTCATTCTCAGGAAATTGTACTGTAGGATTATACATGAACAAAGTCCATCAAATGAACACAACACCACATTCCAAAGATCACAGAGATCCTCCACCAAACCATTAGCTAGTCATAAAAACTAACCCATGGTGCCTAAATTTCTGAAGGAGCCCATGCCTGCTTAACCTCAAACTAGGGTTTGTAATGATTCCCGTCCCGTCGAGAATGATTGTTGATTAATAAAGAGGACCCTCTTTTGTTCCACAAAATTTAAGAACAAAAGGCTAAGTAACACCTTTGTGACCTTAATGCATAAATAGGTTGTCCAGACGTCCATCCTCGTTTCCTTTCCTTGCTTTCTTTCCTTGCGTCTCAGCTCCACCCCCTGTAGGATGTGAGTGAAGGATGCAGGTAAAGAAAACGAGGACGGAGGAATCGAAGGAAATGTTATTTGTATATTGGAATGTTCTTGATCACTTAAGCGTCACTTCAAATCATCATTGGCTGCACTTGAGGGATCTGCCTTCATGTTCATATATTTTGGTTATTTAAAAAATCCATAATATATATTAATAACGCAAGATGCCCTGTTGAAATATGCGAGATGTAAAGTTTATTTAAACTGCAAAAGTAAAGCATACATTTAAATTACTGTGACAGATATGAAGGGGGAGGAGAATACATGCATCAGGTTTCTCAATGAGAAAGAATTCCGCAAAGGATACACCTGTGTCCACCTATCCTCGCTCATAGCTCTTCGGAAGGCTTCCTCGCTTCTTGTTCCTTGTTGAACAATTCGAGAATTGAGATGTCCTTCCCGACGGGTGACCCGCCAAATTTTATGTAACCGGTGGAATAATATTTACGTGTTGGGTGCGGGTCTGACGCGTGGTAGGCACAAGTAGACTGCGGGTTAAAA
Organism: Ctenopharyngodon idella; assembly: GCF_019924925.1. Taxonomy (NCBI): domain Eukaryota; kingdom Metazoa; phylum Chordata; class Actinopteri; order Cypriniformes; family Xenocyprididae; genus Ctenopharyngodon; species Ctenopharyngodon idella. Next base: position 54,512,249 of record NC_067222.1, read on the forward strand.
TAGCCAAGACTATTCCAACTCAATTCGGTGCATTTGACAGCTGCTTTCAAATGATCCCGTGCTTATTTGTGTTCACGCGCCGTCTGAAGACCGTTAAAGGCTTCTAATTACAGCAAGATTTGCAGCGCTGAGCACTGTAGCCAATCACGCTGCATCTGATTGAAAGCTAGTGATTATTAAAGGGAGCGCGCTTTGCTCACTTTATGTATTTAATATAGGCTATTTACAAATTGAATAAAAGATTTAGAATATTTTTTGCGCTGCAACAAAGAGGACCAGCGGCTAGAAGAGACAACCGTGTTTAAATGCAGAATGAATCTGATATGATATTTACTAGCTTTAAGCTTACAGTTAAATAGCCCTACTAAAACATTCTTTGTTCTATTATTGTTTAATGCAATGTTTAATTAGATGCAGCGACATGTAATGTGTAATGTTGGTTTTATTGCTTGTGTTAGGCTACATGAGAAAAATAGTTTTGTCTACCTGATGTAGGAGATTTAATGCAGGTGCGGGCCGGGTCGCAGTTTTTATGTCAAACGGGTCGGGTCGGGTGCGGGCTAAAATTAGTGTTTCTGTCGGATATCGGGTCGGGTGTGCTGTTAATAACTACAGGTGCGGGGCTGGTGCGGGTTTATCAAACAGGACCCGTGCAGGACTCTGGTGTGGAGTATCTCATGTAAATACAGTCGGTTATGGCTTAAGTGGGTGTATACAGGTGGGTGAGAACCGGATGTGTGTCCGTATATTACATCTATGGATTCGGTCTTAAAGGGACAGTAGCCTAATTAAATACTTGTCTGCCATTAATGTCACACAACAGAAGGAGGCAGACAGGTAAATTGAAACAACACAGAGTTTATTTATAACAGAGGCACGGAACTGGACGGGAATGCAGACTTGTGAGTATAACAGTTCAGAGATGTATAGATGACTTAGCTGAACTGTAATGATAATGTCTCTTTGCAGGAGTGACGGTGAAGACCGGGAACTGGGATGAAGCAGACAAGTGGCAGACGACAGATGATGGAAGAAAGATTACAGGAATCCACAAAATACACAGGTGAGTATCGTGAAGGAGACCAGACAAAGGAGTGCAGGTTGAGAGTTGCGGTGTTCGAAATCGCCCCCTATACCCTCATTCACTATTCCCTACCTTAGTCCACTAATATAGTCCACTTAAAGGAGTGAATGAAACGAGTGAGTGAATTCGGACACTGAGTGCACCGGAAGGGCTGCCAATTTCGCATAGTTTGTGCTGCTGTTTAATTATCTTTTGAAATGTAGCAAACTGGCAGCTCCAGTAGTAATGAATATTTATGTTGTAACTAGCATGTTCAAACCTTTTAAACAATTTAATGATTAATTAAAAAGGAATTTATACCTGTATGATAATGCTGGACCAGCGTGGTTTGGAAAATGAATGGATGATTGATTCAGCTGCGAGCACCATCCCCTGCGAGACGCGGGAATTCATTCAGCGCGCGACTCTCACAGTGCATTATGGGTATTCTCTAGCCGTTGAGTGTGCATCGGTTGCGGTGCATTGTGGGATTGAATGAGTGCACTCAACATCGTCCACTATCATTTCGGACACCACTACAAAATGGCTGTCCCCTCAAATAGTGCCCTATTTAAGGGTATAGGGGGCGATTTCGTACACAGCCAGTGTCTTTATGGTGTGTGCTGATGGGGAGGTGCAGGTGCGGTGAATCAGAATTCCAGGGAGGGTGAACGAGTGGGTGGAGCGTGCTGCTCTGGTGATGATAGGCTGATTGTGGTCTGAGATGGTTGCGACTCCGTGACAGTACAGTACCCCCCGGCCGGATGGTACGACGACAGGGCCTACCTTGACCCCTGGGAGCTGCGCAATCTGGGTGTCCAGTGTGAAATTGGGTGAGAAGAGCTGGATTAAGGATGTCATCACGGGCGACACAGGAGCGTTCCTCAGGGCCGTAGTCCTCCCAGTCAATGAGGTATTCAAGTCTCTGGCCACACCGCCGCGAGTCGAGGATGGCCCAGACCCTGTAGATAGCTTCCTCGACTGCAAGCTTGGGAGGAGGAGGAGGTATCTCATCTTCACCAGATTCTGTGAGGGAAGACAACAAAGGTTCAGAGTGAGGTTTGAGGAGTGACACATGGAATGATGGTGAAATGCGGTAGTGTGGTGGAAGATTGATCCTGTAGGTGACCTTGTTGATCTGCCTCTGCACGGTGAAAGGACCTATGTAACGGGGACTCAGCTTACGGCAGGGCAGGCGGATAGGCGGAGGAACCAGCTTCCCCTCTGGGAGTTTCCGGGGAGTGTTGGTAACTGTGGCGTTACCATCTCCTGATGTATCGGGAGATATCCTGAGCCATGGTGGGCCACCAGTAGCGATGACGTAAGTGCGAGAGGGTACGTTGACTACCTGGGTGTCCAGAGCCCGGAGATGTGTGAGCTGAGTCTACGAGGGGCAGACGATAGGCTGGTGGTACGTAGAGTAGCCCCTCAGGGTCTCCCGACAGAGTAGGATCGGAGTGTGTAGCTTGGGCGATTTCTTCATCGATGGATCATTGAATAGGACTGACGATCATGGCTGGAGGAAGGATGGCTTCTGGAGAACTAAGCTCAGGATCGGGTTGATAAGAGATGTGAAAGGGCATCTGTCCTACAGTTCTTATGACCAGTAAGATATGAGACCGTAAAGTCAATTCTGGTAAAGAACAAAGCCCATCGGGCTTGACGGGGATTCAGACGTTTAGCTTCATGCAGATATTCGAGGTTCCGACAATCCATGATTACCTCAAAGTGATGTTTTGCTCCCTCCAGCCAGTGTCTCCACTCTTCCAAAGCTAGCTTGATGGCTAGGAGCTCATGATTACCTATGTCGTAGTTCTGCTCCACCGGGGACAGCTTCTTGGAGTAGAAGGCACATGTATGGAGGCTTGGAGGATCACCCTGCCACTGTGAGAGAACCACTCCGACCCCGGTGGTAGAGGCATCTACCTCGATGATGAAGGGAAGATCTGGGTCAGGATGGACCAGGATCGGAGCGGCTTGGAAGGCTTCCTTGGGCTCGATCAGTGGTGAACTGGTGAGACTGCATCTCAAAATAGAGAGAGCATGGAGAATGAACCCTGTTTGCAATCCTCCACCTCACTGGTGAATGTCGCTGTTTGGGCCATGGGACTGGCAGAGGCCGCAGGCAAAGCACCGGGTGCAGATGGCAGGAGAGATTGGCGCACTGCTTGCACGAGGTAGGCGAAAGGATCGGTGGGGCGATCCCTGCCAGTTTCCATGGTGCTCTGCATGCGGCCTGGTCTTCTGTCACACAACAGAAGGAGGCAGACAGGTAAGTTGAAACATCACAGAGTTTATTTATAACAGAGGCACGGAACTGGACAGGAATGCAGACTGGTGAGTATAACAGTTCAGAGATGTATAGATGACTTAGCTGAATGGTAATGATAATGTCTCTTTGCAGGAGTGACAGTGAAGACCGGGAACTAGTGATGTGACATTTGAACCGAGGCTTCGGAGCTTGTGTCGAGCATAAATGAAGCCTTGATTCGAGGCTTGTGTTGGTAGTGTAGAAATCACGTGACCAATGACAAATGAAGCCTCACTTTCTGTCCAATCACGTGTGCGATTCACTTTGAGTGTCAGAATGTTCGAACCCCCAGATCTTACTTTACGAGTAGGTTTTCATTCAGACTTATTCAATTACATTTTTTGAATACGCAGTCATACAAGAAGTATGAAGAATACAAATTATTTCAGACAAAATAAAATATTTGGTATGTGCAATTCATATAGGATATGTGTACATTATTCTTCTATTACACCATATTGATATTCATACTGGCATTAAATGCCACAGTTTAATGGGTAAATGAATTTATCACATAGAGAAATTCAACACACACAACACACTCGCACTGTTAGGCTTTTATTTGAGCACGTAACATGAAGTTATCTATGAAATGTGTGGTGACTGCTGTCTCGCTTTGTCTGACGAAGCTTCTTTCACAGGGTTTTGTCTGTTTTATTTTTTACTAAACACCAAATGCCGCTGTTTTCGACACTCTCAGAGCTTTGAATCTTTTCCCGGAACAATGAGGGGAAAGCCTCAGTGCTTCATGAGGCTTCATTTGCCCATCACTACTGGGAACTGAGATGAAGCAGACGAGTGGCAGACGACAGATGATGGAAGACAGATGAGGGTAATCCACAATGGCAGGTAGGTACACAGGTAAGTATTGTGAAAAGATGTTAAATAAATGTATACATGGTAAATAAACCTACTCTATCTGAAAAACAAGTTTATTTAATATATATCTCTATTGTATTTGTCGTATTGTTTGTAATTTGTATGTGAATTTCATTTTTAGATAATAATTTTATACGGTGAAATAAAATTTCTCATATGGTCATGTTACCCACCCCTTGCTCACCTGTTCCTTATTTCACCATGAGAAATCTGGTCACCCTATGCATAAATCCTTATCAGAACCTTATCAGGAAACTGAGATTTGTGAAGACGGTCCCAAGGTCCAAATCAACACAGACCTATACAGTGACATCTTCCAGGACATCACCCATCCAGCTGCATATTCCAGAGACATTTTCTCTTAAACCAGCAGAAACTTGAATGAATTCACTCATGGTTTTTAATAAACAATGGTCTCAAAATTGCTGCCAATAAGCTGCATTAATCACCATTATTTGCCTTAGATATATCTTATGCAGGGCTCGACATTAACTCTTGTCAGCTTGTCTGGGACAAGTGGATTTTTAGAAGGGGCAAGTGAAAAATGTTTTTACTTGCCCGACCGGACAAGTAGCTGATTAAAACTGATTAAAATAATGTATAACGGTCCTAATGTATAATGTACTTGAGTGCAGCACACACAAATTCAGTTAAGATACTGCAGGATATATTCAAAATGTAGAGTTTTTATATTTATAACACATGATACAGTTATTCAACAATGACTTACTGGATACCATCACAATTGAGAATATGACACTGATTTCATACGTTCAGTAAACAAGTAGTTAATATTAAGTCACTTAAGTCGCATTTAAACCACATAAAATGCAAAGGGACACTTACATTAAAGGTGCCATAGATTGTAAAATTGAATTTACCTCGGCATAGTTGAATAATTAGAGTTCTGTACATGGAAATGACATACAGTGAGTCTCAAACACCATTGTTTCCTCCTTCTTATGTAAATCTTGTTTGTGCAAAAGACCACTGAAAAACAGGCGGATCTCAACATAACACCGACTAGGGCTTGACATTAACTATTTTGCTCACCAGCCACTGTGGCTAGTGGTTTTCCAAAGTACTAGCCACTCAGCATTTTCACTGGCCACAATTTTGCTGTAGGGAAATTACAAACCGATTCCAAAAAAGTTGGGACACTGTACAAATTGTGAATAAAAAAGGAATGCAATAATTTACAAATCTCATAAACTTATATTTTATTCACAATAGAATATAGATAACATATCAAATGTTGAAAGTGAGACATTTTGAAATGTCATGCCAAATATTGGCTCATTTTGGATTTCATGAGAGCTACACATTCCAAAAAAGTTGGGACAGGTAGCAATAAGAGGCCGGAAAAGTTAAATGTACATATAAGGAACAGCTGGAGGACCAATTTGCAACTTATTAGGTCAATTGGAAACATGATTGGGTATAAAAAGAGCCTCTCAGAGTGGCAGTGTCTCTCAGAAGTCAAGATGGGCAGAGGATCACCAATTCCCCCAATGCTGTGGCGAAAAATAGTGGAGCAATATCAGAAAGGAGTTTCTCAGAGAAAAATTGCAAAGAGTTTGAAGTTATCATCATCTACAGTGCATAATATCCCATACTGGATGCCCGTGATCTTCGGGCCCTTAGACGGCACTGCATCACAAACAGGAATGCTACTGTAATGGAAATCACAACATGGGCTCAGGAATACTTCCAGAAGCGCAGGCGTTTTCTCTGGGCCAAGGCTCATTTGACCCTCTGGGGTCTGAGGATTTTCGGGGCCCTGGAGAAGTTTTGACATGCCCTGATATTTGTGCTTTTTTCAGTTGTTCATAAATATATTAATGGAAAAGTGTCATTACACTGTATTCAGCACAAACTAGGCTACAATAATATGTGAGGAACATGTATGTACATGTTTGTGTTTTTGAAGGAATAACATTTATGTGTGGTTATTGAAAAAACAAAAAATTTAAGTCACTGAAATAAACCCCAAAAAAAATATATTAAATCTGTGTTCACAAGACTTCTGGGTATTGGAGGTTGTAGACTAGAGTTTTTGCTTCAAAATGATGTAAAAATTATCCTGCATACTCGTTCATATAAATTGGGCGGGTTTTGTGAGCTTTTGGGCTGGAAATAGTTCACTCAATCTGGCAACACTATCAACAGCACTAAAATGCTAAGCTATGCTGGTATCGTCACATTTTTAACATTTTAAAATACCCAAGTTGGTACCTTTGACTACACTATTCCCTGGATTATTTTAAGGAAGCTGGTAAACACTGAGATGTTTCCAGGTTTAAATAAAAGAGGTTGGTAATTTTTAAATGTTTCAGGTTTATATAAAACATGTCGATAAGCAGTTAACTTAGGTTAAATGTGTCAGTTTACATGCAAAGAAAAGTTTAAACTTTTAAAAAGTATAAGCAAATAACTGAAATAAAAGACTAAAAAACTTTTTGTGTTGTTTTCTAACAGTTTGGACTTTAATAAACAGAGAACCTGAACTTAACCTTTTCAATGGCATTTTGTTTTCATAGTTAGACAGATATCGTCATGTATCATTATAAGATTGTCTAGCAATATATAAATTATTGCAGAATTGCTGTATCATATTATCATTATCGTGAGCCATGTATCGTTATCGTATTGTATTGTGTGGTACCCTGCGATTTCCACCCCTACTTGATCATCTGTTTAATCATGATATAAAGAGCTTTAAAATCATCAGAATGACTTCAGCACAGCATTAAAGTCTCAGAAGATTTGACACATCATAAGACGACACACATACATGAAAACAACTAAAGAAAGATGAAACACTTACCTCAGATCTTTCTGTTTTCTTCCTCCCCAGGTGAAAAAAAGTACACTACCATAACATACTTAAATTACTCTTTTTTAATTTTGTACTTAATATACAAAAATTATCCTTAAGTACTTTTTAAGATAATCTTAAAAACATCTAAGTGTACTCAACTGTGCTATTTTGAGACACCATGAATATGAACTAAAATGCAATGTAGTTCCAAACGTAGGTTCAGGAGAGTCTAAACATTCAGTCCTGTCAATCATCATTATGAGCGTATATAAGCAGCAGTCACTGCATCATCCCAGTGACAATTCTTCCAGCATCCTTCCTCCCCCCCATCTCCTCCTCTATTTCTCTTATTCTCCTTCTGCGCAGTACTGTTATAGAGGGGTTTATCTCGGAGCCTCTTGCAAGAACAGCAAGCCAAGTTTGTTTACCATTAACCATTAAAACTGAATGGGCAGGCAAACTTGTGAAAGCACATGAAACTCTCAAAATAGCACACTTATATGTTCTAAAGTTTATCTTAAGAAGAATTTTTAGTATATTACTGTAAGTACAAAATTAGTGTGTGAAAATAGAGCACATTAAGTACATTATAGAATTGTACTTTTTTCCCACCTGGATCTGAACTGTTGTGCTGAACAGCAGCTCTGGAATTTCTTTCACTTGTACAGAACAAGCAACTGTTTTCAGGACGAGACGTGAGAATGAGAAGAATGACAGTCAGACATGTCAACACATGCAATCACTCTGATCTGGTATGTTATTCAGAAAGATTCATTCTCAGGAAACTGTACTGTAGGATTATCCATGAACAAAGTCCATCAAATGAACACAACACCACATTCCAAAGATCACAGAGATCCTCCACCAAACCATTAGCTAGTCATAAAAACGAACCCATGGTGCCTAAATTTCTGAAGGAGCCCATGCCTGCTTAACCTCAAACTAGGGTTTGTAATGACAGAGTTGATAAATAAAGAGGACCCTCTTTTGTTCCACAAACTTTAAGAACAAATGGCTAAGTAACACCTCTGTGACCTTAATGCATAAATCCTTATCAGGAAACAGAGATTTGTGAAGACGGTCCCAAGGCCCAGATCAACACTGACCTAAACAGTGACATCTTCCTGGACATCACCTATCCAGCTGCATATTCCAGAGACATTTTCTCTTAAACCAGCAGTGAATTCACTCATGGCTCATGGAGCCTCTTGAGGAGAAATGGAAACAAATGAGCGCAGCACACACAAACTCACTTAACATACTGCAGTTTTTATATTTATAACACAATACAGTTAATCAACATAATCAACTGGTTCATAATTTGATGACCAAACTTTCGTTGTGACAACTATTTATGTTGTGACAACTGGAAAAACACTATTTCATAGTGTTGCTACAACACTATGAAACACTATGTCTATAAAGGCTAATGTTTTATGTATCTGAAGAGCGGAGAAGTGTCTTTGTCTGATATTTCCCATCTAGTTGTAGCCAATATGCTATGCTATAGTATAGAGGATGTAAGCTAAATACTGCCTTAATATTAAATTATCAAATTTAACATAGCCCAATTTGATTTGCACTGGAACAAGTAGCAGATTATTGAGACCAAAGATTGCCCGTTTAATGTACCCACTATATGGGTCATTCTCACAAAACCATTAAAACACCACGGCACTATTGATTTTAAATATTAAACATGCATTTTAGTAGTAGTACAACATACATAAGTAATACAAAACATCATAATAAAGACAATATTGTTCTCTACACTGAACAAAGAATAATTTCAACATAAATAAATTATTTTTGTATTTTACTATATTTTCAGCTGAAATTCTCATTACCGCTGTAATGACTGAGACAAATCAGACACAATTATGTCATATTTAACAAATAATCTTTAAAACTCACTCTGCGGGAACCTCCCCCACAGACCAGCCGGGGCAAGGGCCTCAGTTACCATGGACCATCAGATAAGGTTTTTACGATCAGAAACAATTTTTCAGAGACTTGTGACGGACTTAATTCTTTCTGAAGAAGGACAAATAAACTCTTTCAATCCTATATACATTCTATATAACCACGTGAGAAATGTATAAACTCGAATCCAATTTTCCCCTCTCATTATTTTCCTTTTATATGGTTTGGCCTATGTATTAATTCTTTCTTTTGAACTCCTTTGTATTATTGTTTCAGAGTTGCATACTACTGTATGGTTAACTAAAATCACATGGGTAGCATGTTTGGTATCAATGGACTCCAATTTTCGTTTCCCATTTGGTAATTTATGTTACATGTTGCTAACTCTATGGCACATTAGTATTACAAGAATCTTTAATAGTTTCTTCTTCAACATCTCAGCCAGTTTAAGCATGCTCAAAAACAATGGCTCATAAAAAGCCCCCACAGAGGGGTTCTGCATTGGTCAGGTCAACCCTGAGAGGTGTAACTTCTCCCGGACCTTAAAAGCCAGCGCACAATGCTGCTCCCTCTCTCTTGCTGATCTGACCAAAACCGCATCTGTGGGGGTTTTGCCTGTGGGCCTGCAAGGCCTGTAGGCCTCGACCTGCCCCCCCACCATGTGCTTAACCCAGAGAGAAAGAACTCTTTCCTGCTTCAAGAGTCAAATTAACCCTTTCGCACGTAAGTTTAAAATATTCTGTCTGACCCCCCAGTGTGAGTTTTTTTAAGGCGACCGTTATTGCTTGTCACGTAATGCACCACAACGCTGTATGACTGATGATCTACTTTTATTTAATTTTTCCTTTTTTATTCAAAATATTCACAAATTTGTTAGCTATAGCATGAAATATCTGATATTCCGATTGTCAAATATGTGCAAGTGGATGTGTTTTGCTGTTTAAACACCTTTATAACGATCACGTTAGTTGAGCCATATGAGCGATGGGTGCCGCCATGTTAGTTTGCGCCGCACAGAGAATCGGATCTGTTGGATTTACAACACGTGAATTCATCCACTTCTCCCGAAATACATGAACGTAAGTGAGTCAGTGACCTGGGGAAGAACAGAGTAAACTTTAAAGTTACTTTCACAATGTGTATCTGATATGAATAAAACGTGTCGTCTAATTATAATGGAAAGGGTTGTTATTTCCGCTTCTATAGACATCATTGTGTATTATACAAACTCTAAATGTATTGTTTTGTTAGTACTCATGTGTATTTAAATGTCTGAAACCTAAAATAAACATTATTTGGTTGAAAACACTGCATATATGTGATATATGAAAGCGCTGCACACGTCCGTCTCTGGTTTAGCACCAGCCAAAGCGCGCAAGCACATTTGAATTTGGCAGTTGATCACGTGATGCACTGAACGCTCTAATCACACCGGTGTGATCGTATGCATCAAAGGGTTAACAGTTTGAGTTGTTTCATATTTCTTCACCCAACACAGAAGATATTGATTACAACTTAGGACCGAACCATCAAGGATTTCTCCTCAGCCTGCAGATCCGATGCTCTTCAACAGCCAAAGGCATTTTGCAAGTATCGTACATTTGAACACTAAACAGCGATTTAGTATTGATTTGTGAACCCATTCGTTAGCAAAGGTGCTTTATTACTGAGGAAACTGATTGTCTTTTCCAGCTTGTTTGATTCTTCTCCCTAGCTCCATTTCCTTTTCCCACTTCTGGTTTCACTCATTTTACCCATGTACATGTGACTTGTGTGTATGTATGTGTTTGTTAGTTTAGTTATGTGTTCGAGATTTAGTTAATAAAACTTGTGCACAATACATATTTGGTTATGACTCTCTGTCCGCAATAAATTGTCTCTTAAATGATTTAGATCTTATTACCAGCTCACTGTCAATGCTGAGAAAGAATTATTTTTCTGTGACCATGAAAAATACCATTTTCTTAAAATTAATTAATTAATCAATACTGAGTGTTCACTGGATGAACTGATTGATTAATTGTAATGTTAACATAGCTACATCATGTTAATCTGAGTAACTGTTTCAAATATTCATAATTAATCATAATAAATAATCATAACAAGTTATGAATAATTATATTTCCCCTTTGAGCTGATTCGCAACACTGCAATGCGTCCAGGTATGTCTGAATGTATGTTGTGTTCTAATTTAATTTAAAAATGAAAATATTCAACAACAAAAAAAAAAAAATTATATATGTGTCAGTGTTCTGTGTTTGTTTCTCTGTGTCACATGTTCTTTTGTTCAGTTTTCCCGCCACTAGTTTGTTCCCTTGGTTACCCTGTTTTGAGTTTATTAGTCCCAGCTGTGTCCGGTTAATTAGCCTTGTTTGCCCCTTTGTCTGACCTGTATATATTCCCTGTGTTTTCCCTCAGTCTTGGTCGGTTGTATTGCAATATTATGCTAAATAATATTGAATCAATGTTGAAATTTCAATGCTTTTCAGTGTTGAAAAATACGAACATTGAATCAATGTTGATTTTTGGTCAGCTTCATTTCCCCACTGTAGAACTTAGACTAAGCTATGTCAATCCATCTGTCCCCTCATTCAACACTTTATTCCCATTAGCATTCATGTTCCTCATGACCCTTCCCTCTAATCCCACAAAAATGAATAAATAAACAAATAAATATAAAATAAATAAAAAAATAAAAATCCTGCCAACTGAAGTGTGTAGATAAACTCCAACCAGTTGGAAGTCAGTGAGATGAACCAGCTGGACATTATTATAATGTTACACTCTTTCAACTTAAACACTAAATTCACAACTACTCTGGCCTGGCCATCGCGAGCAGCTGGGAAAAGTGATATCCCGGTGGCTCGCTGATTTGGCACATTGTCCAGCTTGTTTGTATTTACTTATTCGTTGTTACTTTATTTTATTAATATACATTATGCCCTTGGCCAGGGGGTGCATTTTACTTGGTAGGCTACAGTACAACCACGAGATCCCAGTTCATTGGCAGCAGACGGAGCTCGAGCTCGAGCAGCGCTTGCCAAGATCCTTCACGTCAATATGAAAGATAAAAATACTACCAAGCGAAAATATACAAAAAAATTATAAAAAAAATAAACAATTTTTTTTTTTTAAAGTTTTTAACTCTTGTTTGTAATACAATATTTGTACAGTAAAAATGCAGATGTTCTCTTTAGCGGGAATCTTTCGTTACCACGGCAACCGCTTGAGCTTCCGTACTTCACGCGCTTCTCATTCGCTTAAAATAACCTTAAATCTAGCACAGTTATTAACTCTGTTCATTACAGTAGAGGCGGTCCGGAGATAAGGCGAATCTGATCTATATGCTGCAAGTCAAGGTCTGGTTCCAATTTTTCATTTTTGCATTTGCATTGTATGGTCTGAAAATTAAATTGTGAAGTGTTACGGTCCGTGTACATTTTGATAGTTTGTTTTCCACTTTGAAATTAAATACGCAGAAACGAGAAAATGTCGATTTTGGCTCGATTTTCGTTTTTTCGGGTCACGGATAGAAAATGGAAACACGACTTCAAACCCGTTTTCCACATGTGGGCGGTCATTACACGCCCTTTTCAGCCGATTGGTCAATCAATTCTGAGTCATTGACATCATCATCAGTTCGTTCAACAAAATAACAGTCCTCTGCTGCTATATCAGTATATGTCATATATCGGCTTTCTTCTGTGCAACCTAACGCGTATTTCACAGAAATATGTATGCACAGATAAATGAAGAAGAAAAAAACATTTAAAAAAAAAGTAAGTTTTAATAAGTCTGTTTTTAAGCTGTCATTGTGTTTTTAAAATGTAAAATGTAAATGCCTCTACATCTGTAGCCAAGCGCATGACATCCTTTGAGCTACTACCACCGATCTATATATATATATATATATATATAAGCTAATGATAGGCTATACTCTATTATAGATCAGTGGCTACTGCACTCATTTTTTTCTTATTTTAATGTTTTGTTTCCATTTTATACATTTGAATTAAATCATTTAGCAGACGCATGACATTCCTTGCAGTATGTAGTAGGCTATGCAGTCATATTAGAAAATAGGCTATCCACCAGGTGGCGCACAGGGACAATATCACCATGGCCGCGATAACCTCTGTGCTGGGTTTCGTCGAAAGGCGATCCTTTGCCCCGCAGTAGCTATTTTCATATTTTCAGTGTTATTCATGCACAGCAATACTAATGCGCTGCGAAGTCATCGATAAAAAATTAAGAGCAACTTTTTAACACAAAATGGCGGGGTTTCTTATATGTGAATTAAATAATTATTTTCATTAAACATTGCACTGCCTGTGCACAGCTAATCAAGGAGTGTGCTCGACTTTATCAGTTTCTGACTGAAACTTTTTTTTTTATCACTTTTCCAACATTATTCTTAAAAGTAATGTAATGTAAAAGTAATGTAAATTATGTCAACATTTCAACAATAGCTGTATGTTTATTGGCCTCGATGAGCGTGAGACTCCCGGCCTGAGGTTGTGTCCCAGACGGAATTAAATACTTCGTGAATCTTTGTAAATGCTATATTCGCGGCTTATACAGCGGGCAAATTTACTGTTCAGTTCTGTGGATGTTGCCCAGGCAGGGTTAATAGCTAATTAACAAAATAAAAAATCTATTAAAACATTTATGCTAATCGAATTAAACCTGAAACATAAGAACATATAAATATTAGTTGAAAAACAAACTAAGCGAAAATCATCGTTGCCTGCCTTCAATTATTTAAGTAGCTTTTATAAACATGCCTTAGAAAAGTGTTTATCTTGAAACAAAACAATGGCAGTGACATATTTTAAGATATGTTTTCAGTTAAAACAGCTCAGACATGCATTTTAGTCTGGGACTAGATTTAAGCCTTGTCTGTGAAAGGGGTTAAGTAGTAATAAAAAAAATAAAATAAAAAAAAAACATTGGCATTCATCTTGAGACAAAACAATAGCACAGACAAATTGTAAGATGTCAGTGCAAGTTACTTTCAGTTAAAACAGCTCAAACATGCATTTTAGTCATTGGAAAAAGAGCCTGGAAAACTGTGACAACATGAATGCAACCTGCATCTGTAAAATGGAAGTAAATACACATGGAAACGAAGACAGAAACACAGTACTACAGACTGAAACACTGCCACAGTTCACTGTTCAGGACTTGAAGCTTTTCAAGGATTGAAGATACTCTTCTAATGCAAAAAGTATGTCCTTATTCATTAAATTGATACTCTGACGAACTCAGGGATTTCCACCACAAGCAACGCCCGCAAGCTGATCAGGAGCATAAACGGAGCCAGTTTTGCAGTAACAGCAAATACAAACTTTGAGGCCTCCTTTTTTTCAGCCTTCACTTGTTGTAAGACATCTAAAGAATACAAAAACAAACAGGAAGTTAGAACTGCACAATGTTCTTAAACATTTGATCGGTAGTAGTGTATGACTGACTGAAGGTGGGTCATAGATATTTGGAAATATGACTGTTACAATGTACAACAAAATTAAGTGAAACTTGAAATATGATTAAAAAAAGGTTTAAGTTAAAACACGCTGAATTCAATTTTATTACTATTTAATATAAACCATTATAGGTTGATGTATATCACTTGGGTAAATTTGGTTTTATATTTGCACATTCGGACTTCCGCATAGGCTACAATAACTTTGTACACTACATTGGACATTCAGTGGACGTTCACAAGTATGTCATTAAAATAATACTTGCCCATTATGATCGATTGTGAAAAATGTTGTAGGGTTACAATCGTTGGTTGTAAATATCATGTCGCTGTTCAGAATTTGCAAACATTAACTTTACCCAAGTCGTCATCATATCCTCACAGCACTTCCCTGACCTACTTCCCAGCAAACACATTTACGTTGTGGCAACGTCTGTGGCACGTTGCATTTCTACTATGGTAACGTCGCGGTCTATGTGCCCACAACATTGTGACAACGTAGAATTGTAAGACGCCACAGGGCTGTAGCAACGTTATTACGCAACATTGAGCAACTGCGACACGACGTTCTGACAACTTATTTAGATTATAAATATTTCCCATCCTGCGTGTTATATTTCGTGGTTAATTTTTAATCACTCGATATTAGATCACTATATACTTTTTTATATATATTGTTTATACTTACTATTATTTACGGGCACTAAATTAATCAATTATAACCAACACCTGCAAATGTACACTTTGAAGAGTATAAATGACATACAAGTTTACATAATTCAACTTTATTAAAACGGCATATGATATTCTAATTATCCTTCAAAAGGTATGCATTTATAAAAGCATGTAATATATGTGACAGCATATATATATATATATAGTTTAATAAATAAAAAACAACAACCTGGCTGACAGGTGAGCACAGTCGAAGGACAGGTGAAAAGACTGGTAACCAGAATGAGTCCAGGAAAGATCAACAAATCCAGGAGAGATGCAAGCGCAGAAACCTTGAAGCATGAGTCTGAAACCTGTAGACATCTGGGACCAGAGAGGGTTGAACTGCAGGCACAGGAAAACTGGGCAGAGACCAGAGCAGATTGGAGCTTGACATGACAGACCAGGACTGACCAGAGTGGCTAGTGAGCAGACAGGAGAAATTAGTCTTCTCAAAAAGTCCGGTGTGTGTGATCTCAAAATGGTAAAATTCTGATTATTTTTCTTAAAAAGCTCTATTTTTCTTACCTTAAAATTGATGAGCCATAACCTTGTCTTTCACTCTTGTCATCCATGTTTGGTGTGTTGCAGAAATCTAAAAGAATTATTTTGTGTTAATAACATCATTTTACATCTAATGGTTATACTCTACTAGCTGTCAAAGCCAGATGTTAAATGACTAGTAGATGGCTTACAAATTACAACTTTGTAAAATTGTACACCGTTCTTAAAAAATGTTAACCAATTAGTTAACCAATATTATTTAATGTTTCATTAGATAACATTGGTTAACTATATTAGTTAAAATAAAGCAACAATGAACAATACTTCTGCAACATTTTTATGTTAATGTTAAGTTCAACATTTACAAATTCATATTTAAAATCAATTGGTGTACTTATTAACATGAGTTAACGCACTGTGAACAAATAAGAAAAAACAATGAACAGTCATATTATTAACTAACATTTGTAAAGATGAATAATAAAACTATATCAAATGTATTGCTCATTGTTTCTGTTAGTTACTTCTACATAAAGTAATGTTAACAAATGAAACTTTGAAAATGAAATTTCTGTCATTAATACTCACTCTCATGTCATTCCACACCCATAAGACCTTCGGTTGTCTTTGGAACACAAATGAAGATATTTTTGATGAAATCTGAGGGTATCTGATCCACACATCCACACGAATGCAGCAACATCATTGCATCTTTTGAGTTCCAGAAAGGTAGTTGAAAACATGGTTAAAAAAGTCAACATGACTGCAGTGGTTCAACCTTAATGTTATGAAGCGACGAGAATACTTTTTGTGTGCAAAAACAAAAACTTTATCAAACAAATTTGTCTGTGCTGTCATTCTGCTGCATTATTTTCGTTGCAGAGCTTCAGTGTTTACGTCCAAATGTGGGCTCATTATTGGCGGGCTTCTGCGTCAGCATCACACACATGCATCGTGCTGCTCACGTGACCAGAGCCGGCCAACACTGAGCCCGCATTCGGACGTAAACATGGAAGCGCTGAACGTAATCAACGTAGCAGAATGACAGGACAGACAAATTTGTAGAATAAAGTTATTTTAGTTTTGTTATTCTCGTCACTTCATAACATTAAGGTTGAACCACTGTAGTCATGTTGACTATTTTAACCGTGTTTAACTACCTTTCTGGACCTCAAAAGGTCCAGTGACGTCGCTGCCTATGTGTGGATCAGATACCCTCGGTTTTCATCAAAAATATCTTAATTTGTGTTCTGAAGATGAACAAAGGTCTTATGGGTGTGGAATGACATGAGTGTGAGTAATTAATGACAGAATTTTCATTTTTGGGTGAACTAACCCTTTAAAGTGTTACCAAAAGAAAGATTACCTTAAAGGAGAAATTACTTAAATGTTGCTGTGGCATCAATGAATGTATGTATAGTTTCTCCATAGTCCTCCCTAGCATCTCTGGATCAATGACATACAGTAGTAAATTACAACTATTTTTGATATATAGTGTATTGTGTAAATCTGTTTATCTATTTATGCTTACCAAAAAAATCCAGTTCTTGGCAAGATGTCAAGACCTTTCCATGTCCGTGATGGCTCAGGTGCTGAAAATAGTATGCAGAATCATATTGTTAATAATACTACTATCTGCTGTTATAGACAAATGACAACAAAGTTATAGTTCACAGTAAAAAAAATAAATAAATAAATAAAATAAAAATCTTTTTAGATAACTTTTTACTTGTTCTTGGTGAGGAGAGCAGGGCCTGTTGTATGGTGTTGATATTGCCTAAAAAAGAGAGATTTTTGTATCTAACATCACTTTCACACAGTATTTGCGTTATCTACTGCATCCATGCATCAGGAATTACAGCTACACTGATCGGAGATCAATTCCACAAAAGAAAACATTCTGAAAGTGTTACTTACTTTTTTATTGTTACTTAATCTTTAATTGTATTAAATTTAACAGATTCATTAATAGACCCATTCGATTGTTTACAAGAAAATATTTAAAATAGTGTAAGCTTACCTTCATTGCTAGTTTTTATATAACACCCACCTGGAGGGTAAAACGAAGTCAAATTCAATATACACCTTATTGATGATGCATACTATATATACAGGGGGTCAAGCAGATGAGTCTAGAACATATATACAACATACAGTGTGTCTTTAGGCACTGCATTTATATTCTAGGCTCATCTGCTTGCCCAGTTACTGTGTGGCGTTCATATTCTGGGCTCATCTGCTCACCTGTATATAGTATGCATCATAAATAAGCTGTATAAAGAATTTTATCTTTTAATCTCACTGTTTTATTACTTTAAGGTACTTAAAGTGAATACTGTTTAGTGATTGAAATACTGCAGCAGGTGCTGTATATGGACGTGCATTTTACTCACATATTTTGTTTACCTTTTTTTGAGACGTGACATAATATTTGTTGCTTGAAACAGATGGAAAATTGTCAGGCCTGTCCTGCAGTTCTGTGGGTGTTTTGCCCTCCAGTCGCCTGACTGAAAGCTATGAGTAAGAAAATAGCCTGTTGAGTAAAGAAATAAAAGAAAATCAATATAAGAATAATTGCTTGATTTCAACCCTAGCAAAAATGTACATGCATAACATACACTATCATTCCTAAGTTTGGGTCTGTAAGATTTTTTTTTTTATGTTATTGAAGGAATTCACTATAGTTTGATCTAATATTTGATGTTTTTAAAATGTTGTTGATTTAAGTAGCAAAAGAGAATCGATTACATTAATGTTTGTATTTTTAGACAAAGGTCTTCTTAATGATTTTCAGTTTTGTTCAAGGTAATTCAAGCAACAGTTTTTCAATAACGGAAGAATATATAAAAGTATGGTATTTGGGGTAAAAAGCGCCGCTGATGTTGGGACAAAAGGCACAATATTTAACATGATAATGAATAGCTGGCTTTTTAAAATGTATTTTTATATTTTATATATAAAAATATATATCACATAGGCCTATTTTAATGACAGTATATTTATTGAACAAAAATTAATTCTTTTATTTATCAAAATAAACAGAAAATAGTACAAACTTTGCTAAAGTGATTCTTTTGAACAAGTATTAACCGAGTCATTTATAAAAGCATTATTTTAGCTAAAGTATTTGTATAAATATTGTGTGCCTTTTACCCCATGCTGGGGGGTCTTTTTTTTTTTTTTTTCACACAAAATATGTTACTCCATCAATGTCCAATACAAACATATATATTTTTCCTGCAATCTTACACTTTGAGAGTAGTAAAAAGCACAATTTTTCTTAAGGTGTGCCTTTAGCCCCGTTGTACCCTATAATATTAATGTATGTTCAACACTCTTACTGTCACGAATGTGGCTCCCTCGGCCCTTCCTCCGGACCACCGGAGGGAGCCATCACCGGAATACTGATCAGTTCTCATTCGGACTACGTTTCCCATGGGCCCTCATTCCTGGGACTGATTGCACACACACCTGCACCGCATCACACTCACACTATTTAAGACACACACACACACTCACACATCGCGAAGTCTTGATTTGCCTTGGTGATCATTTCTGAGCGTTTTTCTGTGGACTGTTTACCTGTTATCGATTGGACTGTTTATTCCCTGCGACCCTTTGCTGCCGACCCTGATCTTTGCCTGTTTCCTGGACTGTGAATGTTTTGCTGCCTGCCCTGATCCTTGCCTGTACCCTGATTCTGTTTGTCTGCCGCCTGCCTCGACCATTGCCTGTTACTGTTTTTGCCTCTGCCTTTGCCCTGTCTACTCTGTAAGTACTTTTAATAAACTAGCTGCAAATGGATCCACATTCTGTCGACCCATCATTACAGAAGACTTCGCCACACAGTGATCCAGCAGCCCTCATGCAGATTTCATCTGAATTAACTGCCCAGGCCAACCAGCTGGCGGTGCATCAACATCAACTCAACCGCTTAACTTCCCTTACTGAAGAGCTGGTGAAGACGCTTCAAGACCTCCGATTCAGTCCTGCCGAAACCGCCACGCCGCCGCCCGCTGCTCCCGCCAATCCAGGCTTCGCGGCCTCTCCTGCAGTCAATCCTCGCCTAGCGCTCCCAGAAAAGTTCGACGGCACTCCAGCCAGATGTAAGGGGTTCCTTCTCCAATGTTCCCTGTTCATCAACCAGCAACCGTCCCTGTACCCCACCGAATCCAGTCGGATATCGTTTGTGTGTTCCTTGCTCACCGGCAAAGCACTGGATTGGGCCACCGCGGTGTGGAGGGATGACAACCCCGTGTTTTCCACTTTTCAAGATTTCTTGCGAAACTTTAAAGAAGTCTTTGAACATCCCGAAGGAGGCAGAAGCGCTGGCGATCAGTTACTTTCTCTCAGCCAAGGTAAACAAACAGCAGCCGAGTACGCGCTGATATTTCGTACTCTGGCCGCTCAAACGAACTGGGTTGAGGACACTCTAAAGCTGTTGTTCCGAAGGGGCCTAACACTGGAACTGCAGGCCGAACTCGCATGCCGGGATGAGGGAAGTTCGCTCAACGCTTTCATTGAACTTGCCATTCACATTGACAACCTGCTACGAACCCGACACCCCGTCCGGCAATCCTCCTCAGCCAGTCCCGCTCTGGAACCCATGCAACTTGGCTATACCCCACTACTTCCCGAAGAGAGAGAAAGGAGACGACAACGACACCTGTGTCTCTACTGCGGCCAGGCTGGCCATGTCAAGATCAATTGCCCCGTACGACCTCAGTCTTCCAATTCCAAAGCGGTGAGTTCTCCTCATCACTCTAACTACTCTTCCAACTGCTTCAAAATCCCAATTCAAATTACCGTTCATGGCAAAAATCTATCCACTCACGCCCTACTGGATTCTGGAGCCGCTGGGAATTTCATGTCAGATTCATTCATCAAAGATCATAACATCCCTCTAACAGACTGTAATTCCCTGTTAACAGTGGAGGCGCTAGATGGGAAGCCCATCGGTGGAGGCAGAGTAGTCCATATCACCGCCGAGCTCACTTTGCAAGTAGGAGCTCTTCACCATGAACAAATCCGCTTCTATGTTATTCACTCACCCAACAACTCAGTGATCCTTGGTCTACCGTGGCTCAGAACCCATAACCCTCACGTTTCCTGGAAAGATGGCCAGATTGTGCAATGGGATGCTAACTGCCATAAAGGTTGCTTGAAACAAATCACCCCTCTGCCAGTTCAAACTGCTTCACTCCACGATTCTGACACCGGAAAACTTAACATACCCGAAGTATACGCTGATCTGGCTGTGGCATTCAGTAAAAACAAATCCACTGAGCTACCTCCTCATCGTCCCGGTGACTGTGCCATCGACCTGCTGCCTGGTACCACGCCTCCCAAGGGCAGGATCTTCCCCCTGTCACAACCCGAGTCGGCAGCAATGAAAACCTACATTGAGGAGGAACTAGCCAAAGGGTTTATCTGCCCGTCCACATCACCAGCAGCATCAGGGTTCTTCTTCGTGAAGAAAAAAGACGGCGGGTTAAGGCCCTGTATTGATTACCGTGGATTAAATGACATCACCGTCAAGTTCCGGTACCCCTTGCCTTTGGTTCCTCCAGCCCTTGAACAACTCAGACAAGCCGCATACTTCACCAAGCTGGACCTCCGTTGTGCATACAACTTAATCCGCATCAGAGAGGGGGACGAATGGAAGACAGCCTTTTCCACAGCCACTGGTCACTACGAGACCCTCGTCATGCCGTTCGGGCTGTCCAACAGTCCCTCTGTTTTCCAGTCCTTCATTAACGACGTCTTCCGTGACATGCTCAATTGCTGGGTCATAGTCTACATAGATGACATCCTCATCTATTCCAACTCTTTTGAGGAACATGTTCAGCACGTACGGGCAGTACTTCAAAGACTGATACAACACAGACTATATGCAAAAGCTGAGAAATGCGAATTTCACCAAACCTCCACAACCTTTCTGGGTTACGTTATCAGCCGTGAGGGCGTGGCCATGGATGACAGTAAGGTGAGGGCGGTACTGGATTGGCCACAACCTCGCACACTGAAGGAATTACAACGGTTCTTGGGGTTTGCCAACTTCTACAGGCGATTCATACGGAACTTCAGCGGCGTTGCAGCCCCGTTAACGTCCATGACCAAGCGGCAGTCCTCACGTCTCACCTGGTCCTCTGAAGCAGTACAGGCTTTCCAGGAGCTAAAGGAGCGTTTCACTTCAGCACCCATTCTCCGTCACCCAGACCCTGAGCTCCCTTTCATTGTAGAAGTGGACGCCTCCAGCACGGGCATAGGGGCCGTCCTTTCTCAGCGCCAAGGTAACCCAGAGAAGATGTACCCGTGTGCCTTTTATTCTAGAAAAATGTCGGCGGCTGAACGTAATTACGATGTGGGCAATCGGGAATTACTGGCTATGAAGGCAGCACTGGAGGAGTGGCGTCACTGGCTGGAGGGAGCAAAACATCCGTTCACCATTCTCACAGACCATAAAAACCTGGAATACCTGCGTTCCGCCAAGCGTCTAAATCCACGGCAAGCTAGATGGGCCTTGTTCTTCACACGCTTCCAGTTCTCGGTAACTTATAGACCAGGCTCTAAGAACACCAAGGCAGACGCGCTGTCACGGCAGCATGAGGAGGTGGAACGGACAGAGAACGCAGAGAATATAATCCCTGACACTTTACTGCTTGCTCCAGTTCAATGGGACATTATCACAGAGATCACACATGCTAACGAACAGACCGCTCCTCCTCCAACATGCCCACCTGATCGCACCTACGTCCCAGCACAGCTCCGAAATAGGCTACTTCATCATGTGCACGACTTCCCAAGCTCAGGTCACCCAGGTGTCACAGCCACCTTCCACCTGCTACAAAACCGGTTCTGGTGGGACTCTATGCTAACCGACACCTCCCGCTTCATCTCTAACTGCTCACTCTGTCAGACCACCAAAGCATCACATCAAGCGCCAGCCGGTTTGTTGCAACCGCTACCCATTCCCCAACGTCCCTGGTCTCATATCGCCATTGACTTCGTCACTGATCTCCCAGAATCCCAGGGCCACACCACCATTCTCACCGTCATCGACCGTTTCTCAAAAGCCTGCAGACTCATACCACTGGCCAAGCTCCCCACAGCATTCGAAACGGCCGAGCTTCTCTGCAATTATGTGTTTCGATTCTATGGACTACCCGAGGACATTGTGTCAGACAGAGGCCCACAGTTCACATCTCGAGTCTGGTCCTCCTTTTTCAAAAACCTCAATATCAATGTCAGCCTCACTTCAGGGTACCATCCAGAATCCAATGGCCAGACAGAGCGCATGAACCAGGAATTAACACGTTTTCTACGCACCTACTGCCAACGCAACCAGACGGACTGGAGTCGTTATCTGCTCTGGGCAGAGTATGCCCAAAACTCCCTACAAAAACCTGCCACTGGTGTCACGCCCTTTCAATGCGTCTTGGGCTTCCAGCCTCCATTATTTCCTTGGTCTGGGGAACCATCCAATCTACCATCTGTCACTGAATGGATGCAAAGAAGCGAGGAAACCTGGGACCAAGCTCATCAGCACTTACAACGCGCCGTAAGAAGGCAGGAGATGCAGGCCAATCGTCACCGACGTCCCAATCCCCAGTACGCCGTGGGACAATGGGTTTGGCTGTCCACTAGAGACCTCCGGCTAAGGCTTCCATGCAGAAAACTCAGTCCCAGGTTTGTAGGGCCCTTTCAAATTATCAAACAAATAACTCCAGTATCATTTCGTTTAGATTTGCCTGTTAATTACCGTGTCTCTCCCACTTTTCATGTTTCGCTGTTGAAACCCGCCGGGGGTCCGAGAGGGGAGCCAGAGGGAGCCGAGGTCCGCGCCCCCCCACCCTTGATGATTGAAGGCGAGGAAGCCTATCAAGTACGAGAGCTGCTCGATTCCAGGCGCCGGGGTAGGAGACTACAATACTTGGTCGACTGGGAGGGGTACGGCCCGGAGGAGCGATCCTGGGTCAATGCGGATGATATCCTGGACCCCTCACTCACAGAGGAATTTCATCGGACGCACCCGGAGAGACCGGCCCCTCGACCACGTGGTAGACCCCGGCGTCTGCTTCCTCGCGTCTGGAGCCGCTCACAGGGGGGGGGCTCTGTCACGAATGTGGCTCCCTCGGCCCTTCCTCCGGACCACCGGAGGGAGCCATCACCGGAATACTGATCAGTTCTCATTCGGACTACGTTTCCCATGGGCCCTCATTCCTGGGACTGATTGCACACACACCTGCACCGCATCACACTCACACTATTTAAGACACACACACACACTCACACATCGCGAAGTCTTGATTTGCCTTGGTGATCATTTCTGAGCGTTTTTCTGTGGACTGTTTACCTGTTATCGATTGGACTGTTTATTCCCTGCGACCCTTTGCTGCCGACCCTGATCTTTGCCTGTTTCCTGGACTGTGAATGTTTTGCTGCCTGCCCTGATCCTTGCCTGTACCCTGATTCTGTTTGTCTGCCGCCTGCCTCGACCATTGCCTGTTACTGTTTTTGCCTCTGCCTTTGCCCTGTCTACTCTGTAAGTACTTTTAATAAACTAGCTGCAAATGGATCCACATTCTGTCGACCCATCATTACACTTACAATGTAATCGAATTGCAATTCTAATGTCACCAAAATACATTTGAAGTTTATGCTGAGTGAATTCTGCATTTCAAAACTTAAACACAAGAGTATATTTAAAGTGTACTTAAGTATACTTGGAATAGTTCCACTTTAGCACAAACAAGTATATTTAATACAACTTTGAACTTCAGCACTGCTTTTGGACAACTAAAATGCATTTAGTACAAAATTAGTTGTTCCAATTTAGCAGACTTTAAGTATACCAATTTATAGCGTACCACAAGTACATTTAGTTATACTAAAGTACACACAAATAAATTGTGCTTAAGTATACTATTTTTTTACTAGGGTACAATACAGTATTATGATATAAAATGCTATATTATATGAATGCATTGATGTACCATTACGAAACTCAGGATGTGCCATCGGCACCATGCTCTGAAGGTGCACAATAGATTTTGAGATAGAGCCTCCTTGTGGTCAAATTTTATAACTAAATATTTTAAAAATGCTAATAGCTTTATATAAATGTGGCCTATTGTAATGAGACTGGTCTTATTAGATTCGGTGGGTCATGCTGAGAACATTGATGCCAATTTTGCCATAGTCAGCATAACTAAGTCTCCACTACTTTGATTTTCTTTAAAATCACACGTTTTTAAACTCCTCCTAGACCATTGGTCCAATTTTCACCTAAATCGAATCATATAATCTTAAGACCATGCCAGCAAAAACTTATAGATTTCATGTTGATAGACATAATCATTTTCCTATACCGCAGCAACGAATCAGAGGCATGATGCCAAAATGACTGCTAAGTCTGTATCTCTTCAATGCTTTGACATATTGACACCAAACTTTGCGAGCATCATTATCACCTCACTCTGACCATACCACATTAATTTGGTCACAGCACCACCTATTGGTGGAAAGTGATGAACTGGTAAATCTTTATTATTGACTGTATTTTTGATTTTTCAGCTCTTTTGCCTAAAATGATCTTAAAAGGTCTTTAATTGCTCACTGTTGCAGCCATGTTGACTGGCTTCTTGTGCCGCTTTTGTGCTTGGCCCCGGAATTGCTGCTTGCAGCTATATTTTCTTCGTTTTCATTATTTTCTGCAAGTAGCTGCATGTTTGACCACACTCAGAGAGCAGTCTTTATCTAAAACACATATATACAAACTAATAAAAATTGTCGAGCAGTGTTGTTGAAAGAAATGAATTGTTAAGGGTGAAAATGCTTTTCATAATAGATTAAGAGTAGATTTCTGTATGCAATATTACACTTTTCTAACATGATGTCACTGCTTTCTTAGTTACTAGGTCTCTTGAATTTAGATGCAAGAATTTATTGTGCTTACATAATTCCTACAAAAGATCATATTTGAGCTGTATCTACAGCTTTACTAGAGTGTGTATCTTTGTTTACCGTCCTCAAACTTTAATGTATGCGTTGCTTTCAGTGCAATGGTTAGATATGTTTTAGTTGAAATCGCTTCAGTGAAAACAGACAGACTTCATTTTTTGTGTCTGCGCTTCATGCAATCCCACATCAAAGAGATTGTTAATTAGAACTATCAATTTACTTTCTTAGTAGCTAGGCCCTTGAATTTGCATGTGAGTTTTGTGCTCACATAATTCCTACAAATAACATGTTTGGCTTTTATCCGTAGGGAAATAGCAATGTCAGCAAGCTATATTCATTATCTATTTATTTGAGTAAAAAAAAAAATCTAAGAAAATCTAAGAATGTTATAAATAGTTGAGACACACTTAGCTGGTACAACTATTTAATGTCATGTTGGATTCTGATCTAAAGCTTTACTGAAACATTTCAAAATGATGTGAATGCTTGATACTAATGTACAAATATCTTATAATACATATTGAAAGTGTGTATAATACATGTTCACAAGTGAAAATGACATATTCTTTTCTTTGTTTAATATGAAGCTTCGTCCGGATCCTTGTATCGCATGATTGTAACATGTCTGAAACTGAAAAACTGAAAAAATAAAACCTATTCCAACACCACTGGGTGAAATAATTTTTGCCTAAAAGTCTGTCAAAAGGAAAAACAATCTGGTTTAGTCGTATATTAAAATCATCCCTTTTTCTCATGTCAAACGTATTTGGTAGCGCGATTCTCTTGTTTCATCATGTATTAACTTCATATTGATCAGGCTAATAAAGGTAGCATAAACCAAGAAATAATAAAAGCACATTTTATAAAATAATTAATGGCATTGTGTCAGAACAAACGGGTAAGAATATATGTGTTTGCTTTTAACTTTTTATTCATATTTTAAAGCAAGATTATCTTTAAAAAAAAAATGTAATACAGTATTTGATTTTTGGTAAAACTATCTAACATATTGTTACGAGATGGTTGTATAAGTAGGCACCAGGACGAAGGAGAACACGTGGAGTACTATTTAATCACAAAAACAGACAGGAACTCATTTTAAACAGCATACATTAATGCATAAACGAGAACGGACAAGAAATGGAGGAAAACACAGGGTATATACAGGTGCTGGTCATATAATTAGAATATCATCAAAAAGTTGACTGAACTGAAAAGTATGAACATGAAAAGTATGAGCATGTACAGCACTCAATACCTCAGCACCTTTTGCCTGAATTACTGCAGCAATGCGGCGTGGCATGGAGTCGATCAGTCTGTGGCACTGCTCAGGTGTTATAAGAGCCCAGGTTGCTCTGATAGTGGCCTTCAGCTCTTCTGCATTGTTGGGTCTGGCATACCTCTTCACAATACCCCATAGATTTTCTATGGGGTTAAGGTCAGGCGAGTTTGCTGGCCAATTAAGAACAGGGATACCATGGTCCTTAAACCAGGTACTGGTAGCTTTGGCACTGTGTGCAGGTGCCAAGTCCTGTTGGAAAATGAAATCTGCATCTCCATAAAGTTGGTCAGCAGCAGGAAGCATGAAGTGCTCTAAAACTTCCTGGTATATGGCTGCGTTGACCTTGGACCTCAGAAAACACAGTGGACCAACACCAGCAGATAACATGGCACCCCAAACCATCACTGACTGTGAAAACTTTACACTGGACTTCAAGCAACATGGATTGTGTGCCTCTCCTCTCTTCCTCCAGACTCTGGGACCCTGATTTCCAAAGGAAATGCAAAATTTACTTTCATCAGAGAACATAACTTTGGACCACTCAGCAGCAGTCCAGTCCTTTTTGTCTTTAGCCCAGGCAAGAGGCTTCTGACACTGTCTGTTGTTCAAGAGTGGCTTGACACAAGAAATGCAACAGCTGAAACCCATGTCTTGCATACGTCTGTGCGTAGTGGTTCTTGAAGCACTGACTCCAGCTGCAGTCCACTCTTTGTGAATCTCCTCCACATTTTTGAATGGGTTTTGTTTCACAATCCTCTCCAGGGTGCGGTTATCCCTATTGCTTGTACACTTTTTTTCTACCACATCTTTTCCTTCCCTTCGCCTCTCTATTAATGTGCTTGGACACAGAGCTCTGTGAACAGTCAGCCTCTTTTGCAATGACCTTTTGTGTCTTGCCCTCCTTGTGCAAGGTGTCAATGGTCGTCTTTTGGACAATTGTCAAGTCAGCAGTCTTCCCCATGATTGTGTAGCCTACAGAACTAGACCGAGAGACCATTTAAAGACCTTTGCAGGTGTTTTGAGTTAATTAGCTGATTAGAGTGTGGCACCAGGTGTCTTCAATATTGAACCTTTTCACAATATTCTAATTTTCTGAGATACTGAATTTGGGATTTTCCTTAGTTGTCAGTTATAATCATCAAAATTAAAAGAAATAAACATTTGAAATATATCAGTCTGTGTGTAATGAATGAATATAATATACAAGTTTCACTTTTTGAATGGAATTAGTGAAATAAATCAATTTTTTGACAATATTCTAATTATATGACCAGCACCTGTATACACAACTCAAACAAAGGAACTAATGAGGGCGATAATGAACACAGGTGGAAACTATTACAGTTAACAGACTGTAGCGTCTGGATAGATCCGGCTAGTCAATCAACTTTGGACATTTCAGAATGCTTTTAGCCTCCTGAACTGTGCATGTAAATCACGAATCGGCTCCGGCAAGTCCGGGACCAATTGCCCCATTGGCACCTTTGTTACCCCAGTAAAGAAAAACAGAACACATTCTCACCAGCCCCAGAGACTTCAAAGAGTCACCCTGGTGGGACTAAAGGACATATGGTCACAGACACTGGCCACAACCCCAATACACACACATACAGACACTCACAAACACGCATGGAGATTGTGAATGTACATTTATCCTCCAAATATGACTGTGCCAATATGTACCCGTCGCTGTATTTAAAGGTGCATGTATTTATCCCTAGTATATAAGCTTAGCTACGACTGTAGTTGTATTAGTTTTCTTCTAAACGATAAAATTCAAGTATAAACTGTATCTCACCTTTTATGTCTTTGCCATCTGACAAGTTTGGTCTCATTGTAAAGCTTTCGTTATGCTCTAATTGAAAATGTATGTCACATGACTGTAAAATGCATTCTTCTATTTTTAATGGTACTTTGAAGAAAATGTACTCAGATCGGACACTTCGTAAACCATGCAAATTAGGTCATAAATGGAGACAAAGAAAGAGTTTGCCCGCCAAAATCGCACCCTCATCATTGGCTGATGTATCCCAGGAGGCGTTCTGGCCTGTTGTCCTTAAAACACAACGACACGCATCTCTCATTGTCTCTCGATTGTCTCTCGCCATTTAACACACGTCTCTCCCGGACGTCTCGGCGACCGCGCTTCCATCACGCGCCCCCTCTCTTCGGGACGACCATCTTTTGGCAACAAGTTTCTTTGTCAAACCCTCTTCATCCGTCGCCCTAAGTCTTCTCTCTTCATCGCCTAGGAGACGGACTCTTTTTCTTTATTTTCCGGTTATCTTACTCTTAAGTTAAACCCTTGTTTGAAAATCCCGCCGAAGAACACCTTCTCGGAAAAGGACCAATCGCTTCAGCCGCACGCACCGAAACTCCTGCAGAAACACGAAACGACCACAGCACCTGAACCTATGCAAGTATAGAACCATTCTTTCCAAAGCGTTTTAAGCTCGATGTGTAAGCTGAGTTTCCTTGCTGGCTCTCAAAGGTTTTAACTGTTAGTAAGTTGCTTTATAGAAATAAGAAAAGTAAAATCATATAGATCTATAAAGCGTGTGTCAACTAAAAAAAAAAAAATGCAAGTTTAAACGTATGGTTTTTAAAACACAAAGAAACATATTTAACAGATATACTAGGTTTTAACAGCAAGGACATTTTCTACCACAGAGTCTTATGCAGCCAGCCTGGTAGGGATTTGGCCTAATCTTTGGTTTTTAAGGGGAATTAAATAATCTCAGGAGACCGAATGACCATGTGGAGTTGCATCTTCTGAAAGACCCTGGCATGTGTGGATTCACTCAGTTGAAAAATGTTGTTTGTGGGATCACTTTTAAATTTTGGGGGGTCAAAAGGCATTCTTCCTGTTAGAGTCATCAGTGTAACACACAGACATTTTTAAAATTGTAAGTAGATAACCAATGTTATATATTTTTTTATATTTTCAGTAAAGGGTATGTTTCCACAGTGACAAATGCCAACTTATAAGTGCCATTCTAGATCATAGATAATACAGAATGTCAGATGCTGAGCTCAGGCACAGCATAATAGTATGACAACATATGACCACTTTTTTATTTGAAGTTTAGAATAACATATTTTGAAATGAGTAAAATTAAATATTCACTCAAGATACATTTTTTCATGGGAGCAACACAGAGGAACATCTGATCTCTCTCTCTGAAAATGTGTGATTTTCTCAAAGATACGACTTTACACGAGCAATGTTGAGCCCTTGTTCTGGAGTTACGTGTGAGTTGTGAGGCATCAAACATACAGACACCTTCACTTTTGGATTTTTTTTTAAATCAAATTAAATATTTGCAGTTTATTTTAAAAACATGCCAATTTCTTAAAACATTTTGTCTCGCATGGGCAAAAATGTTGCTTGAGTCTTTTTTGTATTATTGAGATCTAAGATGACTAAGTACAAGTTTTTGTTTTAAACTTTGAAACATGGAATACTTATATACATATATAAATAGTACTTTAGGTTAAATTCAGGCAAAATCATTTCCACTGTTGGGCATCAGATATTATCCCGATACAGTAGACTTCTAGGAAGAATATTTGAATTTAATTAAAACTTTAAAGAATGGATTTAAACAACCTTTTAATTTTAAAAGATCATATTTAAGATTGTGCTTTGAAATAAATTTAAAACAAAACATTCACTATGGAAAGGAGTTAGCGGCCTTAACATATGCTGTGACAGAAGCTCAACTGTCTGACTCCACCCTCCCATCTCTCATTCACACTAGAGTTTATTCCTAGGAGGATCTGGGAGTTTTTTTATATAATACAACTTTGTATATAATACAACTATTTACTTTTTATTTTTTTATTATCAAGAACTACTTCTTCAGCTCTCTGAAAACGTAAGGTGTTTTCATATTTATAATTATTTATTTAGCTAAAACTATGTTTATTTTGTTTAAATATTTTTTTTTTAGTATCATGTTTGATGTTACATACTTATTTAGAATCATTTCATTTAAAATAGAGATAAGTTTCTTTTACAGAACCAGCCTGAGGCGTCACAGGTTCCCTTTCAGTCGGTCACGTTCGACGTACGTCAGTAGTGACCGACGAATTGGGATATCGTCAGAGAGCCCTATCAGCTTTGAGTGAACTAAAACAAGCCAATGGAATTGGCGTGCGATATTTGCATAATGCGCACCGCCTCCGCCAGGTGGTATAAATAGGGAAGCAGATGCAATTGCACTCTGTCTTTCGCTTCAGAGCCAACCTGTGTGTTCCTGCTATTAGACTGAGAGTGACTTCTCAAGCCTTTGAAGAGCTTTTCTTCCACAGTGCTGGCGTTAAGGCACCTTACAGCGAGGCTGCGAGCTTTCCCAGAGTGAGCTTCTCGAGCTATTTATACAGCTCTCAACTGCTGTTTTCACAGCATTATTTGCCCCGTTTGGTTTACGATTTGGGCCGGTTCCACTGTGCGTGTGACTCAGGACGTGGTATACCTGCAGTCGCATCGCGGTTGTTCCCTGTGTGCTTCAGCACAAAGAACAAGAGCTGTTTCTTTCCCACTTCTAAAAGAGCTTCACAGATGGACACTGCGTCTTTTTCAAGACGTCATTCTGTCTGTGCGTTTCCTATCCTCACTGACGGCCACAGTCACTTTTTCTCATGTCTGCTTAGCGTGCTGAGACTGTGTTTGTGGGTGGTTCATGTTCTCTCATGAGAGCATGCCCACGTCGGCACGTTGTTCGTCTTGTCTTTCTCGTAAAGGCTTGAGCGCTCAGCGTGCCGTCTAGCTGCCGGCTGGCAACCCAGCGCGTTGTTTGGTGCTCTAGATGTGTGGTCGAGACTCGAGTGCCTCAAATGAGGTGGAGTCACCTCACCTATTCCCTGATCTAGTTTCTTTTTCTGAATCAGAAGTGCTACTTTGGTGAATAAGCCAGGGTGACCAGAGGATCACAGTGGGGCAATACCCGCCGAGCCAATCTCCGTGGGTCCCCCACTCCTCTAGCGCATCGCAAACATGCTGTGACTGTGTTCGTGGGTGGTTTATGTTTAGTAACAACATGACCATGTTGGCGCTCAGCACGCCGTGTGTCATCCAGTTAGACAGCCACGTTCACTGTCCCACATGGCTGGTAGCTTCTGGGTGGATTGCTGGTCCTTCTCATGGGGGACCTAGCATCTTAGTCAGGGCTCTAGCAGAGGATTAGATGTCGACTGCTACATTGGAGAGAGGGTTGTTGGGCTCTGGACATGAAGATGAGGCTGAGCGTCCCACGGTTGTGATGTGCTCATGCTGAATCAGATTCAGAGTTAACGACCATGCTTTCCCGGGCCCCTGGGGGCGTGGTGCGACGCGTACTCGCCTTGCCCCGCCCCCTGTCTTAGCCCGGACGTGCATGAAAAACTTGGCAGTTTGGAAGCCTTTTTTGGTGCCAAATATGGAACACCAAAAGGGTCATAATCTGCATTAAAAGTTTTTTCTCTCTCACTACCCTCTGTGGTGGGGTGGCAGTGCTACGGGCACACCATCTCTGCCCTGCATGGGTCTTGGCCCCCGGCAAGTCTGTGGAAGGCCAAAGCACTCATTGCACATGGGTAGTTCTGAGTCGGGGTTGAGCTACGCATGATGCAAGTCATAGCGCAGGCCCCTGGCCAGACAATGTCCACCATGGTGGTCCGGAAACACCCCTGGCCAGCCTTGCAGAGGTGTGTCATCGTCTAAGTACGCTTTCTTGATGCTCTCATCTCACAAGCTGGCCTAAAATCCAGCCCGCTCAGCCCGCAGCCAAGCCACTTGGCTAGCGAGAAGCGGTCCTGGAGAAACTGGTGACCTGGAGCTGAGGTAAACAGTTCTTCGGGAGATGATGCCCGCATCGCTCCCTCCCCGGAGGAGGGCCGGGTGGAGAATTTTGGTTTGTTCCGCCGCTGGCTCTCCGGAGACCAGCGGTGCCCACGGAGTAGAACTGTTTTCTAACCCTCCAGGTCCCAAGAAGGCGCGGCTGGCAGTGCGCGAGGCCCCACCTCGCCACTCTCAGCCCCCTCTCACTTCGCCAGCAGGTCCCAGTGTGTTGGTCGAGGCCGCCTCCCATGTGCCGTCTCCCATTCACACTGCCACCTTGCAGAGTCTGACCACACTACGGGCCGCTATGCCGTCCGAGTCGGGTCCCAGCTCACTACCTCGCTGCCCCACGCCCGGTACGTCTGTGGTGCATTTGGTCCCGCTGGTTCGGTGTCTGGAAGCCTGGCTAGTGCTTTCCAGCCCGTCCCGCTGGCTCATTTGTACCATCAGACTTGGCTATGCGATTCAGTTCACCCGGCGTCCCCCGGTGTTCAGGGGTGTCCATTACACTCGTGTGTCCCTGGACAATGCACCTGTTCTCTGGGTGGAGATTGCTGTCCTCCTGGCGAAGGATGCAGTCGAGCCGGTCCCTCCAGCTGATATGGAGTCAGGGTTCTCCAGCCCCTACTTCATTGTACCCAAGAAGGGCGGTGGGCTACGGCCAATCCTGGATCTGCGTGTCCTGAATCGGTCCCTTCACAGGCTGCCGTTCAAGATGCTTACGCAGAAGTGCATTTTCAAATGTATCCGTCCCCAGGATTGGTTTGCAGCGATCGACCTGAAGGACGCGTACTTTCATGTCTCGATTCTGCCTCGTCACAGACTCCTATGGTTTGCGTTCGAGGGTCGGGCATATCAGTACAAAGTCCTACCCTTCGGGCTGGCCCTGTCGCCCCCCATCTTTATGAAGGTTCCGGAGGCGGCCATTGTTCTGCTCAAGGAACAGGGTGTTCGCATCTCAACTACCTCGACGACTGGCTCATTCTGGCCAGCTCCTGGAGCAGTTGTGCGAACACAGGGACATGGTGTTAGCTCACCTCAGTCGGTTGGGTCTTCGGGTCAACTGGGACAAGAGCAAACTCTCCCCCGGGCAGAGGATCTCTTATCTCAGTAGGAAACTGGATTCGGTCGCCTGGACCGTGCGCCTCTCCGAGGAGTGCGTCCAGTCAGTTTTGACCTGCCTGAGTACGCTCAAGCGCAGGACGGCAGCCCCACTGAAACTCTTTCAGAGGCTCCTGGGGCATATGGCATCCGCAGCCGCAGTCACGCCGCTCGGATTGCTTCATATGAGGCCGCTTCAACACTGGCTCCGTGGCCGGGTCCCGAGATGGGCGTGGCAGCGCGGTACGTTCCGTGTCCCCGTGACACTGAACTGCCGTCGCACCCTCACCAAGTGGTCGGACCCTTCGTTCCTGCGGGCTGGAGTTCCCCTCGAACAAGTGTCCAGGCATGCTGTGGTCCACACAGATGCCTCTGCCACGGGGTGGGGGGCCACGTACAACGGGCATGCAGCATCGGGTCTGTGGACGGGGCCCCAACTGCATTGGCATATCAATTGCCTCGAGTTGCTAGCAGTACGTCTTGCAATGGGCCGTTTCCAGGAGCTGTTGACAGACAAGCACATCCTGGTCCGCTCGGACAGCACTGCGGCCATTGCGTACATCAACCATCAGGGTGGTCTACGCTCCCGCCGTATGTTGCAACTCGCCCGCCATCTCTTGCTATGGAGTCAAAAGCATCTGAGGTCGCTTCGTGCCATTCACGTCCCAGGCGTGCTCAACCGTGCAGCCGACGAGCTCTCACGGCAGCCTCCGCTTCCGGGCGAATGGCGACTCCATCCCCAGGTGGTCCAGCTGATCTGGCAGCACTTCGGCGAAGCACAGATAGATCTGTTCGCCTCCCCGGAGACTGCCCACTGCCAGTTGTTCTATTCCCTGACCGGCGGCACGCTCGGCACGGATACCCTGGCAATTAGCTGGCCCCAGGGCCTACGCAAATATGCGTTTCCCCCAGTGAGCCTTCTCACACAGCTCCTGTGCAAAGTCAGGGAGGACGAGGAGCAGGTCTTGTTAGTGGCTCCATACTGGCCCACTCGGACCTGGTTCTCGGACCTCACGCTCCTCGCGACAGCACCTCCCTGGCCCATTCCTCTGAGGAAGGACCTCCTGACTCAGAGACGGGGCACCCTCTGGCACCCGCGTCCCGACCTGTGGAAACTCCATGTGTGGAAAGTCCCTGGACGGGACGCGGAGGTTCTGAGTGATCTCCCGCAAGCGGTCGCAGACACTATCACTTCCGCTAGAGCTCCTTCTACGAGGAACCTCTATGCGCTGAAGTGGAACCTGTTCGTCGAATGGTGCTCCTGTCACCAAGCGGACCCACGATCATGTTCGGTCAGAACCGTGCTTTCCTTTCTGCAAGAGGGCCTGGAGCGAAGGCTGTCTCCCTCCACCCTCAAGATGTATGTTGCCGCTATCGCCGCACATCACTATGCAGTTGATGGTAAATCACTAGGGAAGCACGATCTGATCGTCAGGTTCTTGAGGGGGGCGAGGAGACTGAATCCTCCCCGGCCCCCCTCTGTACCCTCTTGGGATCTGACCCTGGTTCTTACATCTCTCCGGGGTCGTCCCTTCAAGCCTTTGCAATCAGCTGAGTTAAAAGTACTGTCCCTAGAGACCGTCCTCCTGGTTGCATTGGCCTCGCTCAAGAGGGTAGGGGACCTGCACGCATTTTCGGTTGACGAATTGTGCCTGGAATTCGGGCCCGGTGACTCTCACGTTATCCTGAGACCCCGGCCTGGATTTGTGCCCAAGGTTCCTACCACTCCCTTTCGAGATCAGGTAGTGAACCTGCAAGCGCTGCCTTCGGAGGAGGCAGACCCAGCCCTAGCTTTGCTCTGTCCCGTCCGCGTTCTGCGCCTGTATGTGGACAGAACGCGACGCTTCAGGACCTCAGATCAGCTCTTTGTCTGTTACGGAGGCCAGCAGAAGGGAAAGGCTGTCTCCAAGCAGAGGATGGCCCACTGGATAGTGGATGCCATCGCC
Organism: Ctenopharyngodon idella; assembly: GCF_019924925.1. Classification (NCBI taxonomy): domain Eukaryota; kingdom Metazoa; phylum Chordata; class Actinopteri; order Cypriniformes; family Xenocyprididae; genus Ctenopharyngodon; species Ctenopharyngodon idella. The sequence continues at coordinate 54,548,059 of NC_067222.1, forward strand.
CTGGTGTATGAGTCCCAGGGCGTGCCTTGCCCGCTCAGGTTGAGATCCCACTCCACCAGAGGAGTGGCCTCTTCCTGGGCGCTGGCGCACGGCGCCTTGCTGACAGATATCTGTAGAGCTGCGGGCTGGGCGACACCTACACGTTCGCTAGATTCTATAGCCTTCGTGTAGAACCGGTATCTTCCCGTGTACTCGCTTCCACCAGCCGGTAGACGCGAAGAGCCCATTCTAGTGTCGGCTTGCAATGCCACTCCCGCCCCCTGGGCCGGATACGTGCATCCTTTTTACTCCAGTCGAGTACCCCGCTTGGCGAACCCTGTTGAGTTCCTCCGCCTCCCCCTTCGGCTCGGACATTGCGGAGTGTCTGATGCCAGGCCAAACCTCCGTCACCGACGTTGACTTTTGGCTGGGTTCCACATGTCGTGACCCCTCCACGTGAGTGGTCCCATGTGTGTATTTGTCCACGGTCAACTCCCTACGGCGAGCCCGTGTCTTTCCCTAGCAGAGCCAGCTCTGCTGTCACCTGTCAGATGAGTCTCCCCCTACCCAGGTGGAGCCATCCCAGGGACTCCATATGCGTACTGCCCACGGCCAGTCCATATGTGTACTCCACGTAAATTCCTCCCCTACGGGTGGGTAGTGGTCTCTGCAGCGTTCCCTACGGGTTCGCTTCCCCAGTGTAGTCTAGTTTACTTAGTGGGTATATCGGAACAGCAGTAGACTCTCTTGGCGTAAGCTCACCCCCTTCCTCGTCCCACTGGTGCGCCGGGTGGCTAGAGCTTGCGCTGGGCACTGGAAAGGGGTTCATACTGTGGCGCTTTATTTGGGATCCTAATTCGTCGGTCACTAGTGACGTACATCGAACATGACCGACTGAAAGGGAACGTCTCGGTTACATATGTAACCCTCATTCCCTGAAGGAGGGAACGGAGACGTACGTCCCGTCACCACAGTTGCTGTACCCTCGCTGTAGTGCAGACTAGGTTGTCTCCTCAGCGAAAAACAGAGTGCGATTGCATCTGCTCCCCTATTTTTACCACCTGGCGGGGGCGGTGCGCATTATGCAAATATCGCACACCAACTTCATTGGCCTGTTGTAGTTCACTCGAAGCTGATAGGGCTCTCTAGCGATATCCCAATTCGTCGGTCACTAGTGACGTACGTCTCCGTTCCCTCCTTCAGGGAACGAGGGTTACATACGTAACCGAGACGTTTTTCCATAAAAATTTACTGTAATAACATTTTGGAGGTCTAAACTCAGTTTTATGTTGATTGTTGCATTGAAAATCATCAGTTGGTTCAACCAAAGTTAAAAGACATTCAGTTCACATAATTTAGTTGAGCCAACTAACAATTTTACTGCAATGCAACAAGTCAACATACAATTTTGAGATTGACCTTCAAAATCTTTACAATGTGTTTGTGATGACAAGAAATGTCAAAGCAACCAAACGGGTGTTGCCCTTTACCATCTAACAGGGGACCAAAGGCATTTTGTTTTTTCACCATTCCATTGCTATTTCCACACAAGTTAAATGCAAAATTTAAGCATCAGCAGGCATGTGCATGTTTTTGTGATTTCACTCCACTTTACATTTTGAGATTTGACCTTCAATATTAGTTTGTGTTTGTGATGGTAAGAAATGGCAAAGCTGCCAAACAAGTGTCACACTTTACCATCTAACAGGGGACCAAAGTCATTTTTTTTTTCAGCGAAATCACCATTCACTGTATAAAGTGATGACCTGCAATTGTTAACTTAAAGAGCTATTTCTGCTCGATTTAAAACGTAAAACTTAGTTTTGTTGGTATAAATTGGAGTATGTAGGTTGATTCAATGATGTCAAATAATATTTTTGACTTGAACAAAGTCTGTTAATTTAAATGTTACCATTTTTTAGTGACCATTTTCACCATTCCATGCCTATTTCCACAAAAGATAAGTGTACATGCTGAATTGAAGCAGCAGCATGTGCATGTTATAGTGATTTCACTACACACAAGGACACTGGTTAGATGGTGAAGTGCAACATCTGTTTGGTTGCCTTAACATTTAACAACATTTCACATTCTGACAATCTTGGAATGTAATAACACTAAAACACCAGTTCTTGCCATAAAATACATTGTACAGAGATTGTGGGTTTCGACTCAATTTTATGTTGATTGTTGCATTAAAAATCTTAAGTTGGTTCAATTAAGATGCTAATGTTAAAAGACATTGAGTTCATATTAGGGAAGACTTAAATTAACCTGTAAACTGACAGTAAGAATTTTGACCCATTATTACTATCAGTAAACAGTTAAAAAGGTCATTTAAATAATTTTTAGAATAAAGTAATATGCTATGCATATCAGTCAAAATTGTGTGTAATATGTAAAAATGTAAAATATTGTTGAATACAACTAATTGTTTACAAACAAACACTACAAACATGTTTTATTTAAAAAAGAAAAAGAAAAAAGTAGTAAAGCTGTCTATGGAGCATTACAAAAATGAATTGAATTGAATCAGGGTATGTTTACGTGATCCCAAAACGATCCCTGTACACTAGGATCTGAGAAAATTACTAAAAAGGCTGTATTATGCATGCCATGCCAGTAGTTGGAGATGTCACTTTGTCAAGAAACACCCTACGAAAACATAATATGCACATGTGAACATGTTATATGCATGCACATGACGTCACAATTTTCACAAATTCTTGTTTTGTTTTTTACATGCAGACGATAAAGGCAACATTTTCAAAGCCTTGTACTTTGAAACCTGTTTTCAAAAGATAAAACTTAGTTTTTGCCTTAAAAAAATACACAGAAATAAGATTTTGGGGGTCAAAACTCAGTTTTATGTTTATTGTTGTATTGAAAATCTTCAGCTGGTTCAACATCTGAGTTCTCAATGTAAAAAGACATTCAGTTCACATAATTTAATTGAGACAACAGACAATTTTTCAATGCAGCAAGTCAACATAAAAGTTTTAAATTCTTCAAAAGGTTCCCCACTTTGGATTTGGATTGGAAAGTGTGACACCTGTTTGGTTGCCTTTAAATTTAGCAAAATTTCACATACTATCTCTGAATGTTATAGCAGCATCTAAGAAACAAAGGAAACAAAACAAAGGACATGCGTATTGATTTTAGTAGAGTAGAAATTAGTAAAAAATTATGTTTTAATTAATGGGCAGCCAATACAATCAGTCACAAATTATAAAAATCTTGGTGTATTTGACAATAAGCTTAAATGAGATATGTGGACTGATCGTATACTGTATGTATGAAGCCACAACAGAGAATGTATTTCTTAAAGAAATTACTTTCCTTTAATGTCCACAACAGAATGCTTCTGATGTTTTATAGTGCTTTCATCATAAGTGTTATGACATTCTGGATTATATGTACAGAAAAAAAAACAGTAAGGAAAGTGGTTACAATGGCAAGTAAATTGTTAGGGACTGCATGGGTTAGGGTTAGGCAAATAAATAAGGCAAATAATATTTTGAATGATAAGAGGTGTCTTTGCGCCTCTGCTTTTGAACTGTTGTCATCTGGTTGACGGTATTGTTTTCTCCGTTGTATGAAAAACAGATTCAAATGATCTTTTCTCAATTAAATCCCAATATCATATGTCATAAGGTCAAGTCAAAAGGTCAAAGGTCATCCATCAAAAAAGTGACAGGTGCCGCAGAATAATTACTACTCTTTTATAATTATATAACTCCGTTACTAACTCAGTTACTATTTGTGAGTAGTAACTAGTAACTATAACTAATTACTTTTTTAAAGTAACGTCCAACACTGGTGGCAACCTTCACAGTTAAAGCTTCTCTGGCACTCAGAGCGTTTCAGAGGATGTTAGGCTTCATGGCCTCTGCATCGCCAGTGCTACAGCTGGGTCTGCTTCACATGCGCCCCCTACAGTTCTGGCAGAAACCATGGGTTCCGTCCCATGCCTGGTGCCTCAGGCGCTTATGCATCAAGGTAAACCAGGCTTGTGTCACAACCCTGCCCCCATGGAAGGACCCCTGCTGGTACGAGCATGGTGTGGCTCTAGGGATGGTGTGCAGGAGGAAAGTCATCTTCACAGATGCTTCCAAAACAGGCTGGGGAGCCCTATGTGAGGGCAGTCCAGCCTCAGGCACCTAGTTGAGCGAGGAAAGTGGGCTACACAACAACTGCCTGGAAATACTGGCAGTTTGTCGGGCCTTCAGACTTTCCTGCCACTCCTGGCGGGACACCACGTCCTAGTCTGCTCACCAGGGCGGGCTCTCCTCGAAACAACTCTTCTCTCTAATAAAGAGTCTTTTAGAGTGGACACATTGCAACCTGCTTTCGCTGAAAGCGATGCACGTGCGAGGCTTACTGAACACAGGGGCGGACATACTGTCGCGGAGCAAAGTCTCCTCAAAAGAATGGATGCTCCACCCCTGAACAGTTAAAAAAATTTGGGAAACCTTCAGGAAGGCAGAGGTCAACCTCTTTGCCTCTGAAGACAATTGTCATTGCCCAACTTATTTTTCGAAGAACAGGGATGTGCTGGCCCACAATTGGCCCAGCCTCCTCCTTTATGCTTTTCCCCCCAATCACTCTGATCCCTCAGGCGATTCAGGGAACACAAACACAGGGTCCTTCTAGTGGCCCGACTCTGGAGGAACCAAAATTGGTTCTCAGATCTCCCCATGAATGATAAAGGAATATAGTGCATAAGACACATAAAATACAAGTGATTAAGTTGGGAGTGGCTATGGAACAGTTATGTTATCTTATGGAAAGATAAACTGTTTCTCTGAAAATAAGTTGAAGAACCTCATTATGCACCAAACAAATAACCGAAGGGTTTTCATTTATCTTTAGTTTATTTCATCTAAGGCTGTGGCTGTAAGTCAGTAGTTCTAGTGATTCGGTGTGTGAATGTGTACAGATGACTGACTGTTATTCTTCATACTTCTTCATATCTTACATCAAACCAGTTTGGCTTGTTTTACTGAAATGGTCTGATGAAATGGCTTGTTTTTTATTTAGTTGTTTCAGTTTGTTTTCATGATTGTGGTGAACGAGTAAGCGTCGAATGGATATTGTGAGATATCTGGCAAGTATATTTTATCATTTTATTTAAAGACATAGCTTATGATAACTTTTGCCAATCAATGCAAATTCCAAAACAAACAAGTAAATTAAGTGTTTGGTTCCAAAATGTTATAAATCCATTTTGATTAATTTGAGTAAAAATGTGTTTTCTTTATCAAGAAAGTGGCAAGATGAAAACCACTATTTTCTGTTTCAGACTTTCACATGGCATCTTTTGGTTATAAAAACATTAAATATTCAAATTTAGATTTTGATTTTTAAAGGTTTATTATAAAAACAGATTATTTTTTCCCCAAAATGCAATAAATCCATGGTTTTTTTTTTTCAAAATGCAATTAATCCATCAATATAAAAGTTATTTTTCATATTGGCAATACGCAACAACGTAAGTTGATCCACATATATGACAGCCTCTGAACTTTGTTAATACTAATATATATAAACTATTATATACAGGCATTTGATTAAAAATAAATTCAGTCATCGCTCCCAAAATTAATTCAACAAGTCATCTTGTTAATGTTATAAATTAATTATGTCACCGTTTGTCATTACCAATTAAATAGTATGTGGCGCCACCGCAAGGTTAAAATAAACACATTTGCTGAATACATTGGTGTTACAAACGGTTTTTAAAAACTGTCCATGATTCAGTTTTGGGGACCGTGACAGAAGTTTGATGCTGTCGTGGAACAAGCAACAGCCGGCATTTTTCCTCCTCTCGACTCGAGTGCCTCGTCTTCTTAATCTCCTCAACGTAAATGATTACAATTTTATGACTTACGTTTCTTCTCCACCGCAGAAACCACCACAGGTTCATCAATGGCATCAAAATTATTTATTTTTCTGTTTTTGTTGATCACAAAGTACAAAATAGATAAAGAAAACTAGGATGCCGGGTGTATTCAGAGCGCCGCCATTACTGTTTACAGTGTGTGGAATGGAGCGCTGTGATTGGTTGAGTGGATATATCATGTTCTGCAGAGAAGGTAGACTGGCGTTTGTCGCGTTTTGGAAATAAAGAGAGAAAACATGACAGAATAACATGACGGATATCGCGCAAAATGAATAGTCGGATTTGCGCAAAATTAATAGAATACTTTTCAATACCGACCAGATACAATACTGATTGTGGCGGAAACTCAATTTTTTAAAAATGGCGTTTATCGTGTTTTTAACCAAACTCTTCAAATATAGAGCTAAAAAGAATCTGATTCTCAGTGGCAATTTCATTATTTTCATTATTTTTATGGAATTCAAAACTCCACCAATTAAGAATAAAAAATTACATTTCATAATACACATTTTTTCTAGTATTAGTTAGCAAACATTCTGATCTCTGAAAAACTCCAGTGCTGAATGTTGATTATTTTATGATTGTTATTAGTATTATTTTAATATACAACAACACACAAATTGATTTGAAGAAGTGCTTTGCTATGAGGTTATAGGGTCTTCTGGGTAGTTGTTAGGACGTTGCTATGTGGTTGCTGGAATGTCCTGGGTAGTTGCTAGGGCATTGCTATGAGGTTATAGAGGGTATGCATCGACGTCACTTTCCCGCCGGAACACGCTCCCTCAGCTGGACTGAGTGGTAAAAGAACTTTCTGCGTGACTGGATTTAATAGGGGAAACTGAGAAAACGCAAGTAAAACAAACGATAACACTAAAGGTTGGACACGAAAGTGTTCCTTACAACTTGTCAAATAAACCTAATCCATGGATATTGACATTGTAACGAAGGGTCGGCAGAGCGGGGATCCATTTGCAGCTTTATTAAGAATAGTAGATACACAGGTAGACAGGGGCAAAGGCAAGAACATAAACAGGGACAGGCAAGGGTCGAGGCGGGCGGCAGACAAACAGTATCGGGTCACAGGCAGAGATCAGGGCAGGCGGCAAACAAGCACAGTCCAGTACACAGGCAAGGTTCAGGGCAGGCAGCAGAGAATCACAAAGAATAAACAATCCAACGGAAACCAGGAAAACAGTCCACAAGAAAACGCTTAGTAATGATCACCGGGGCAAATCAAGACTTCGCGGTGAGAGAGTGTGTGTGTGTGACTTAAATAGTCCAGGTAATGATCTGCAGGTGTGTGTGGCAATTGGTGATTGGTGTGGAGTGTGCATGTGATTATGGGAAATGGAGTCCAGGAACTGACAGGAACAGACGGTGATCGTGACAGACATGCAGCCAGGAGTCATGTTTCCTCACATTTATATGTGCCTGATTTCGACGCCGGGGAAATACATAAAGCAAATCTGACTGTGAATATTTTATATAACTATAATATAGGTAGGTTTAAATCCGAGTAATCACTTATATCAATGTTATATATATTGTCATATTGTCCAGCCCTAAAACTTGTATAGTTTTTGTCAGAGTTTATTTAAAAACTCAGAATATAAGAGGGTAAATATTTAATTGGTGAGTTGTCAACACAGTATATAACAATACAATATATACGGTATGATTTTGCCTCAAAATCCAACAATTTGACACAAAATGATAACTGCAAATCCATGTTTCTCTGCCTGGAGTCCAGCTGTTTCTGTGAATTGCAGTGATCCATTTGCTTCTTTTTTCTGTAGCTTTAGGCAGTCTTTAAATATATAGTTTTGTGTCAAACCTATTTGTACAGTTAATCACAAAGCTCTTTCCCATTTTGGATGTGTTTTGTGTGTTTTTCGTGGCATTCACACTGAAAACCAATGCTGCCACTCTGTCTTTGTGCCACTCAGTGGGCGTGACCGCAGTCATAACAGTTGACGGTGACGTCATGTGCATACTCTCTATAGGGTCTTCTGGGTAGTTGTTAGGATGTTGCTATGTGATTGCTGGAATGTTCTGGGTAGTTGCTAGAGCATTGCTATGAGGTTATATGTCTAAATAGTTTATTCAGCCAATTCGTTCAAAAGTCAGATTAAAGTCCCCGTGAACCGGAAGTTGCAAACATCTTTTCTCCAGTGTTGTGACATATTTCCAAGTGAACGGAATATTGAATGGATTGCAAGGATTAATTGTTCACCACAAGACTAGTAATATGCACTAACAAAGTAAATAGGGTCAATTTTGATTTCATGCCGACTTTAACAAACAAACACTGATGTGAATACTTTTGTCATTGATAATTACAGACACTATTGAAAAATGAACTAACAAAACAGACATCTGTTGTGGTAACTGGTTACAGTTACACTGATAGTTATGGCTAAATTGCAATGGATTAGCTAGCTAAAATATTTGTGGAGTGTATTACACAACATTCTCAAACCTCCTTCTCAGAACATGCTTTATTCTTTTTAATGTCCCTCTTTGACCAGCAGTTTAATATAGTTGGCTGGGCAGCGCTTCTCTTCATTTTTGGTGCTACCCGTGCTCTCTCATTCAAACAATACATCACCACTCGCATTGTTTTGTTGAAAGTGTGACGCATTGGTTGGGCGTTACCAATCGGTTCAATGGAGGGGGAGTATTTTTTTTGTCTAATTTATTATGACAAACTCATATTTGATTAGAAACAAAATTGTTAAAAAATAAAAGAATTCTACATATTTTTCATTTGATCTACTGTGATTTTCATGTTGAAATTTTGTGGGGGTTGTAACTGAAGCATTTGAATATTGGGGGTGTTACATCCCCCCCATCCCCCCCACAAACTACGCCCGAGTGTATGCTGTTTCCGGCACTTCAGTCTAGTTTGGTTTCGGTTCTGTCTTGGGATTTGGCCAGTCATGCTCCGTGTGCTTTTCTTCTGTTATGTGTTCACAGAATGAGCTTGTTCTCGTGCACTCTGTCTTGTTGTGTGAGCATGCGGTTTTGAGTAAGCTCCGTGTAGCACACGGTTCATGTTTGTGTCATGTTTCATCTTGTGGTATGTAGCATGCAGCTTGTGTTTTTCATTGGTTGTGTGCTTTCGTGTTGTTATGTTTTGTGTGAATATGCGGCTTATGAGTGTTCTCATTAGCTGTGTGTTCATGTCTTGTTTTGTTTGAGCACATGGCTTGTGATTTGTGTTCACTGGCCGTGTGTTCATGTCTTTGTCATGTTTCGTGTGAGCTTTTGGCTTGTCATGTGTGTTTCCTTGTGCCATGTGCTCTACTGTCAATTGTCTTAACCCCCACTCATCTTGTTACCTGATTATTGGTTCAGTGACTACTCATGATTCATTTTAAAGCTAGATGGCAGGAGAGTTCGAGTTAACTTACAAACAGAGTAATTCAAGTTGTTTTGTTCGTGATATATTTCACACATTTCTGTCATGTTATTTTTTTAAAAAGTTTCATAGGTAAGAAATGTGTTAGGTAATGCAGGCTCCAAACAAGAAGAGATGGCAAGTTTTAAAGTTAAGAGCAGAGAAATACACTGTAACAAAGTTCAATGTTTTAGGAAGGAAGAGGACAGGGTCAGCTTGACTGAGACTTGTGCTTTATTTGACAATCCAAAAAAAACAGAAACAAAACAAAAATTCACTCTATACATCACTGACTCCGCCTCACTCCATTTCTTTAGGAGGTTGAGGTGGTAAATTTGACGTGCCCTGCTCCTATCTGATCGTACTACCTCATTATCAAGATCCCCGACTTGCCATGTGACCTCAAACGGTCCTTGCCACTTTGCAAGTAATTTAGAGCTTGACATTGGAAGTAATATAAGCACTTTATCTTCCTGTGAAAATTTACTTAAATTGGTTCCCCTGTTATACAGCTGGCTTTGTTTGTCCTGAACCTGTAACAAATTCTCCATAGATAGCCACCCCAAAGTGTGGAGTTTTGTTCTCAGTTCCAGTACATATTGAATTTCATTTTTACTTTGCGAAGGTCCTTCCTCCCAAGTTTCTCTCAGGACGTCTAAAACCCCTCGGGGCTGACGTCCATAAAGAAGCTCAAAGGGGGAAAACCCCGTGGAGGCTTGCGGGACCTCGTGCACAGCGAACAAGAGGGGTTCCAACCATTTATCCCAATTTTTGGCGTCTTCATGAACGAATTTACGAATCATGGTTTTTAAAGTGCGATTAAAACGCTCGACCAGCCCGTCGGTCTGTGGGTGATAGACGCTGGTACGAATCGATTTAATGCCCAACAATTCGTATAGCTCGCGTAACATTCGTGACATAAACGCTGTGCCCTGATCAGTGAGGATCTCTTTCGGAATCCCTACTCGGGAGATCAAACGAAACAGCGCGTCCACAACACTCTTAGCGGAGATGCTGTGGAGCGCCACTGCCTCAGGATATTGTGTTGCATAGTCCACCAGCACTAATGCAAAACGATGCCCTCTTGCTGATCGTTCCAATGGCCCGATGAGGTCCATTCCAATTCTTTCAAAGGGGACCTGCATTAATGGAAGAGGGCGCAATGGTGCTTTTGGGGAGGCCGGTGGATTTACCAGCTGGCAGTCACGACAAGACGCGCACCACCTGCGCACGTTCTCGTGAACGCCCGGCCAAATAAATTGGGTCATGAGACGATTTAGTGTTGTTGTTTGCCCTAAATGTCCAGCCATAGGATTACAATGAGCCGCCTGGAAAAGCATTTCCCGACGGCTTTTTGGTACCAATAACTGCGTTGTATCTTCCTTTGTCTGAGTGTCTTGTGTCACTCGATACAACCGATCTTTTATAATTACAAAATAGGGATAGGAAAGCGCACAAGCAGCCTGGAGGGGTCGATATAACGGACCTGTTCAAAAGCATGTTTTAATGACTCATCCTGAGACTGTTCCAGAGGAAAATCATCACGCTCCGAGAGGATCAGCCTCTCGATGTCAGTCGTTTCCTCTGGATCAGACCTCAGTGGTCCCCATTCAGCCTCTCCCAACTGCACGAGCGCCCTTCTTTCCGGCTTCTTTGTTTCACAAGAGACATCCGCACATAAGCATCCCAATAATTCACTAAAAGCAGGCCAATTAGTTCCCAGAATTAACGGATGTCGGAGGTGCGGGTTAACTGCAACTTCTACACTATGCTTTTTCCCCTTAAATTGGATAACAGCCGACATTAGAGGATATTTCACCATGTCCCCGTGCACACACCGTACCTGAACCATGCGGCTTGTATCCAATGCCCCGGGCTGAATCAGGCTTTGATGGATAGAGGTTTGGTTACATCCTGAATCCACCAGAGCATGATAGGTACCCCCCTTAATAGTCACAGGTATTTGGTACCGGCCAGCCTGATTGGGGGCAGCCTGCGGGACGTCCGGGACCCAGATCAATGTCCCCACCTCCTTCATGGGACACCTGCCAATAAAGTGGTCCGGGTCCCCATAACGCCAACAGGCCGGCCCAGGCCTCCCCGCCGCCGTAGTGGCAGGAAGTGGGTTAAGCGATTGGTGTGGAGAGAGCGGGGAAGTGGACACAGCATCTGTCCCCGTCATGGTCAGCCCCCCCACCCTGGGCGGAGCTCTGGGAGAGGCAGCATAGTCCTGACCTGAGCATAGTCCTCGAGGACCTGGCGGACGGGACCTAGGTAAAGGGACAGGTCTAGAAAGAGAGGGAGAGGGAGAAAAAAAAGGGGAAGAGAGAGAGACTGCTGGAAGAGTTCCGCCGACCCCAGGGCACGCCACCATCTGATCCTCCGCCAGTTGGATGGCTGAGTCCAGCGACGTCGGCCGGTGGCACTGGACCCACTCTGCCGTCTTCCTTGGCAGACGAGTTATAAACTGCTCCAGCACCACACGATCAATGATGGTGTTGACGTCGCCTCCCTCAGCCAGTAGCCATTTGTGGCATGAGTCCCGGAGCTGTTGTGGTTGTTCTGGGCTTCGGCCAACCCGCTGGATGATGGCTCTTTTGAGGTCGTCGAAGACCAGGAGGTTCTGGACGGGCAACTGTTGGGCAGCCACCTGCGCCTCTCCAGACAGCAGCGGTATGAGGCGCACCGGCCATTGTTCCCGGGACCACCCCCCGGCTTCCGCTGTTTTTTCAAAGAGGTCCAGGAACACTTCTGGGTCGTCCTGGGCCCCCATTTTGTTTAGCGGCAGGTGGGGGGGCGTGGCTTGGTGGCTTGCGGCTTCTGCCCTTCCATCCAGCTCTGGAACCTCTCGCGGTCCTCCTGTTGTGCTTGCACAATCACTTGGAAGCAACGCTCCTGGTCGCGCCGCAGGTCCAGCAATGCCTGGTGTTGTTCTTGGTGAAGGACCGCGAGGGATGAGATAACATCCGCAAACGGCGTACTTGACGGAGTTTGCATGACAGCGGCGGCTCTCCGGCTTCCTTCCCGGGTTTCGGCACCAGTGTAACAAAGTTCAATGTTTTAGGAAGGAAGAGGACAGGGTCGGCTTGACTGAGACTCGTGCTTTATTTGACAATCCAAAAAACAAACAAACAGAAAATTCACGCTATACGCGCTCAGCAACGATAAACAGCTTTCACAAATGTCGTGACTTCTCTCCGGTGTATCACACATGCACGAGTCCTCAGTCTGTCCCTCTCTCTCCTTGCTTCTCACTTCCAGTTGGCTTTTATGTGGTCTCTCCACGGCAATTACTGAAACAAGACACAGGTGTTCGTCATTTGAACTTGACCCACTTACTCACCGCTCGTTTCCCAACTCTCTCTCCCGTTGCAAACCTCGCGGAACCACGCCCCCCTCGCCACATACACTCTCTCACACACACATACATGTATATAACACATATTTTAAAAACTTTTTTATATGTGGATGGTTCTGCAACTACAGGCACTTTTAAGTTCCAGTAGTGAAATTTAAGGTTTATGTTCAAATTTGTCATCTAAAACTTCATAAATATAAACAATGTCATTACACACCTTGACTTAAAAATAATCAATGAATAATATGATTTAATGAAAAATTATGAAGCATTTATAGTTCCAAACACCATTTTTGCTCATGTCCCACACCTGTGGTTTCAATGCTTATGCATAAAATTAGCCAATTCTTGTACAATATGACATAATTTCAAGTGAATTAGTTTAATATACATCATTCAATAGCAAGAATGTAAGATACATGTTTCAAATCATCTTTGTTGCTGAAATAATTACAGTATCACAGGTTACAGATTCCACATTAGAAAATACACTTACACAATTAACTTATGTAATTGAATTCATATTGTTTGTAATAATATCTATTAGTGTGTTATCAAAAGGTGTGATGAAGTTGTGAAATGGTTATGAAGTTTTGTGTAGAACAGAGTGTGCTGCCAATACAGTTAATGATCTCACTGTACCATATGACTGAATCTATACTGTAGTTGATCTTTAGAAGTTGACATCTGACTGACATTCTTCTCATTCCTACGTCTTGTCCTGTTGTTCTGTAGATGTGAAACAAAATTCCAGAGCTGACGTGTCAGAGGAGGAAAAAAGAAAGATCTGAGGTGACATCTTTCTTTAGTTGTTTTCATGTATGTGTGTCATCTAATGATGTGTCATTGGTCACTTCTGAGACTTTAATGTTGTGCTCATGTAATTCTGATGATTTTAAATCTTTCCCCCAGTTTCACAGACAAGGCTTAAGATAGTCCTAGACTAAAATGCATGTTTGAGTTGTTTTAACTAAAAGCAATTTGTACTGACAAAAATATGTAATTGCCAGTGTTTTGTCTCAAGATGCACACCAGTAAACTTTTATCTAGTGTACGATTATAAAATCTACTTAAATCTGCTAATTGAACTAAGGCCTAATCCTGGCTTAGGCTAAGCCCTGTCTGTGAAACCGGGCCTTAAAGTGATAGTTAACCCAAAAATGAAAATTCTGTCATCATTTACTCACCCTTAAGTTGTTCCAAACCTGTATAAATTTCTTTGTTCTGCTGAGCACAAAGGAAGATATTTTGATGAAAGTTTGTAACCAGGCCACTTTTGGGCACCATTGACTTCCATAGTAAGAAAGGAAATACTATGGCATTCAATGGTGCCCCAGAACTGTTCTGTCACCCACATTCTTCAAAATATCTTCCTTTGTGTTCAACAGAACAAAAAAATGTATACAGATTTGTAACAACTTGAGGGACTTGACAGAATTTTCATTTTTGGGTGAACTACCTATTTAATGTAATGATCAAAAGATGATCAAGTTTGTCTCTGTAAGTGAATCACAGAAAGCTGCACATGCTGAAATCCCCTTTTCTCTGTTTTACTGTTTATTAGTGCGTATATGATTTCTCGAACAATATTTCTTATGTGCTTTTAACTCTTTGAGACAGAAACTATCACTCAACAGCTTCATGACATCTGCAGACAGTTTTGATGTAGTACTGAATCCTTCTGTCTATATGCTGAACTCTATGTGAAAGAGCAGCATTTCCCCTCCATTAACACACTCTTCTACATCAGTGTAGTTCACTTTAGTTGTTGAACATCAGTGACACAGTGGTAGTGCACTAGATCAGGACACACAGGTTCTGCAGGTTTGAACATACAGAAGTGTGCAAAACTAATGCATGTCTCAATGTACAAAAGTGAAGCTGCAGGCTCTTTGATCGCCTCCTGGTGGCTGGATGCAGTACAAGTCATTCAAACGAACGGGGCTTGAGTCAAAATAAAAAAATAAGGGGGAGGTCCTAAGATGGCGGAGTGAGAGGTGGTGTTTTTAGCAGGCTCCGAATCAAAACTTAAAATTACCCAAGTAATTAATCCAGTTTGATTGTAATAGCCATATTTTATCTACTAACAATGATGTCAGACCATGTTTACAACTTGAGTGCTCTTCATGAAGCGTGCGACGAAGACATGATTGTGGAAATTGAAGTGGACCAGGCTAAAGCTAACGATAACGTTGACGAGGCCATGGCCAAAGAAAACAAGGTTAACTGGGACCACACACTGATAAAAACTAAAAAAAAAAAAAAACTAAAAGAAGTAAAACACAAGACGACCTTGTTAAAGATGACATAGTTCCAAACGATCATGCCAACGAAACGCGATTCTCCAGGTGGTACACGAGCTAACTCAAAAAATGAATGACCAAACTCAGCGTTTTATACGCTTTGAAAAACTGATTGGGGCCAATTCATTAGCCATCGACAAGAATAAGAAAGACATATCAGAACTGCAATCCCAAGTAGTGCATCTTAAAAAAGAGAATGCAATTCTGAAGAGCGCGTGTGAAGAACACACTCGATATAAGAGAAGGTGGAATCTAAGGTTGATCGGCTTGCCTGAAAAAGATGACGAGAATGTCCGGGAGACGGTCATCGGGATTCTGACCCGGTTTATCCCTATGTCGGTGGAGAGGCTGCGTGACACCGTGGATACCGTGCACAGGCTTGCCAAGAGAGAGAGTGCCGCCACCTCAAACAACGTCTCCAGAGTTATCATTCAGTTTGGAATGCACACGTTGCGGGATGAAGTCTGGAGAAAATCCAAGGATGCTAGAGTCTGTAAAGATCTTCACATCAGCTTCAAGGAAGATTTCTCCAAAGAGGACAGACTAGCCCGTGCTAAACTGTGGCCCTTGGTTCAGGAGGCCCGTCGGAGGGGGAAGCGTGCGTACCTGAAGGAAGGCTATGCGCTGGTCAATAACAAGAGGGTGGACCCAGACTGATTTTTTTGTTTGCATTAATGGTACTGTTCTAAGGTATGTTTTTGCCTGTTATAGGGATATTACAAATTACCACAGGTTTTTTTGTGTGGCTAGTAAGATTTCTCATTCCTGCGCATACTCTTTGTTAATTTTCTATTTGTCTGTGCATATATAGACTCTTTTTTTACGCAATCCTTGTTATCGTTAAATGTAAGGGGACTGAAGAATAACGTCAAACATAAGGCAATTTTTCTTTATTGTAAGGAGCAGAAGGTGAACTGTTTTTTTTTGTTGCAAGAAACTCATTCTGAATGTGGGGACACATGTTTTTGGAAACTTCAGTGGGGGGACTCTGCCTATTTCAGCCATGGTACATCTCATTCAGCTGGGGTTATGATTTTGTTTTTTAGGTTCCAAGGCTCAATTATTGACCATAAAATTGACACGAATGGTCATTGGTTAATGGTTACTGTCGAGATTGATGGTGTTAAATTCATTTTAATTTGTGTGTACAGTTATAATTGTAAAGCCCTTAACAAATTATTTTATGCTGACCTATGTGTTAAGATCAACCAATGGAAGATGATGTATTTAACGGATGAAGTTATTATAGGGGGTGATTTTAATTTGGTCCCCGATAACGCAGTTGACCGTCTTCCCTCCAGAGGGCTCCATCACACCTTTGATGACATTTTCAATAATATGTTTTCAAATAAAAATTTGATTGATTGTTGGAGATTTAAGAATCCTGGAGTCAGAAAATACACATGGTTCAACGCATCTAACAATGGCCAGTGCTCCAGGTTGGACTACTGGCTTATTCCATTTAACTGGATTGATAATATCTCTAAATGTGAAATCTCTAGAGGTAATATCTCTAAATAATCAGTCAGCTCCCCTGACTGATCATTGCTCAGTGACTTTAATCCTTACCATAATTAAGAACAAGCGACCTCAAAACACAGTTTGGAAATTCAATAGTAATCTTTTAGTTAGTAAAGAGTTCTGTGAAGAAGTTAAAAATCTCCTCAATGAGGTGATGTCTTTAGATTCTTCTCCACTTAATAAATGGGAGTGGTTTAAATTTAAAGTCAAGGAAGTAGCAATTAAAAGGGGAACACATTCTTCTCAGCAAAAGTGGGTCAAACAAAAAGAAATTGTTACTAAAGCCCAATTAGAAAATTTTAAAATTCAACTAGATACTTTATTCCTAGATAAAGCTCGTGGTGCTTTTATTCGGTCTAGGGCTTGATGGATAGAGGAGGGTGAAAAAAATTCTTTCTACTTATTTAATCTTGAGAAACAAAGGCAAACAAAAAAGAAAATTTCTAAATTAAACATCAATGGTATGGTTACTGAAGATTTAAGTCTAATAAACAAGGAAGTTAGAGATTTTTATAATAACTTATATAGTTCTAAATACTCTGAGGTAAGCTGCAAATCCTTTTTTCAAGCAATTCAAGGTTGGATTGACTTAATTAAGGATGACTTTAAAAATACTATGGAGGATGATTTAATCATTGAGGAGTTGGATAAAGCTATTAATCAAATGGCCAAGGGCAAATCACCTGGCTTAGATGGCTTAACGGTCGATTTCTATGTTTTTTTTTTTTTTGGAAGGATATCCGTCAGCTTTTATTCGAAGCCCTTAGTGGGTGTATTTTAAAACAAAATCTCTCTCCCACAATGAAGCGTGGTCTCATTACATTGATCCCAAAGACCGACAAAGATCTACTTTCTATTGATAATTGGAGACCGATAACCCTTTTAAGTACGGATTACAAATTACTAGCTCTTGTATATGCCAATCGCCTTGATAGTGGCTTGTCAAAGGTTATTTGTGAATGTCAATCTGCCTTTATAAAGGGAAGGAATATACATTTTCATACAAGACTGATTCTTGATATGTTGGACTACAGTCATGTAATAGAAAAAGAGAGTCTAATATTATTCCTTGATTTTTATAAGGCTTTTGATTCGTTAGAGCATGGTTTTACTATTGAAACAATAAAAAGTATGAGTTTTGGTATTAAATTCTGCAACATAATCAAAATGTTATATTCAGACATATCTAGTTCGGTATCTTTAGGATCTGAAATTACTCCTAGCTTTAAAATGTCTAGAGGAATTCGTCAAGGATGTCCCATATCTCCAAAATGATTTATTCTAACTACTCAGATGCTCACTTTGGCTATTGTCAATAATCTTAATTTGCAAGGCATTAAGATTTTGGAAAGGAATTTAAGATTAGCCAATTTGCAGACGATACTGCAATCTTTTTAAAAGATAAAGGTATGGTTGATATTGCACTAAAATTAATTAAAACCTTTTCTGATGCCTCTGGTTTGTCTCTCAATATTAAAAAATGTGTTTTGTTGCCTATCCACTCTTGTCCTGAGAATTCTATTGCCTCAATAAATGTCCAGAATGAGGTTAAATATTTGGGTTTAACAATATCTAAGGATGTTCATAAGATTGAGGAGGTTAACTTTGAGAAACGTGTCGCTGATATGAAAAAAAAATCACTAAGTCACTGGCTGATCAGAGATCTCACAGTGTTTGGAAGAGTTATCTTATCTAAAGCTGAAGGTGTGTCGAACTTAATATATCCATGTCACTCCTTGTTTATTTCGAACAGTAATATTAGGAAGGCCTTGGATTTTGAAGCCTTGATAGGATCATTCAGAATTAACTGGTTAAGAACTTTTTTTGCTTGCTCCAACTCTATGTGGTTTCACATACCCAGGGCTATTTTTGGAAAGCTTGGTGGTTTAGATTTTTTGTTAAGATGTGATTTCGATATTAATAAGATTCCACTTGAGTTGTCTAAATTTCATAGTCAAATACTATTGTTTTGGAAAATGATATTCACACACAACTTTACTCCACACAGTTCGGTTCTGTGGAATAATAGAGCAATACTTGTAGAGAAAATCAGTATTTAAAGTTGATTGGTTTGACAAAGGAATTGTCTTTGTGACTGACTTGAAGGATTGTAAAGGTGTTTTACTGACTCATAACAGTTTTGTGGAACGATCTAATATAATCTGTACTCTTAGAGAGTATCAAAGAATTTGTAAAGCTATTCCTTTAGCCTTGATCCACCTAATCCAGAATACTTTGACTTACTCGAATGTCACTCCTGTACTGCCGAATTTATTAATTGGTCGTTATAAACTACTAGATAAAAATTTTAATAATAAGGCTGCCACGGTTGCTTTTAAATCTAAATTGTTTCATGATTATAATAAAAACTATGTGCCTATAGACCTTTCTGAATTGTTGGGAAAGGCATTTTCTAAGTATGTTAAATGGCCAATTCCACCTAAGGTCAAAGAAACACATTTTAAAATTTGTCACAAAATTCATCCAGTTTCCAATTTTCTTCATAAGTGATTTAAATTTGACAAGGCGGGGTGTGCTTTTTGTGATTTTTCTGATGAATCTCTAGAACATTTATTTTTTACCTGTTCCATTTCAAGCCGGTTCTGGAGTGATGTTAGAGACTGGCTAACCTTAAAAATGTCAAACATCCCTGTATTTAGCATTTACCATATTCTGTTTTACGTTGATGGTTTAAATAATTCAACATCAGACATTGTGAATATTGTTTTCTTACTTGCTAAATACCATATACATTGTTGTAAGTGGAGAAATTCTCACCCATTTTTTTCTTCTATTTATTTATTTATTTTTCCTTAATTTTATTGTGGATCCCCTGAAGTTTTGATGTTGACTATTATTGTATTTGAGTTTATACTATGCTGTTACCTCTACGAGTTCTTGTATTCTATGTTCAAGGTACAAAAAAAAAAAAAAAAAAGTGCAACGCGCAATATGGCGGAATAAGTCCCGCCTTCTAAATAAGAGATAGATTGCTGATTGGTAAAGCCATCACGTGACTGTAGCAGCCGTTAGAAGCTCCGTTTTTTTTTTTTTTTTTTTAAATAAATAAAACAAAATTACACTTCCAATAAAATTTTCAGAAAGATGGTTTTGGTCATTTAACGTAGTTGTTATCATGCTGATATGTTCAATTGTTTGTTTTTGTGATAAGTTTGATTTTAGCTAGCAATTTGATGCTATAGATATGGGACATGTTGTTATGATTGACAGCTTCTCTGAGGACTGTTGGAGCTTCAAGGGGAGATTGAAGATATATAACTATTAATTTTCGATTTTTGTGTTATTTCACACCGACAAAATGAGTTGTTCAGCAGTAAACTGTACTAACCAACCTACAG